>NW_022884592.1:0-325764 GCF_011952205.1 Bombus bifarius
CTATTTTACCCTGAATTCAAGGCAAGCGTAATAGGATGGAGGAACGTCACGTTATCGTCGAATCAATTATATACTTTCACCAACAATCTTATCAACCGAAATATGAAATGGTAAAACAATTCTAGGAAAGGCAAGACTTATTTACATTTTATGTACAAGAAAAATCACACGAAATCTTTAAGATTCCAACTTTCTACAACATTTCCTTGCAGTAGCTCAAGTTATCATTAGCTTAAGTTTAACGTTAATCGTCAAATAAAATAAATAAAAATTTACCTAAACAGTAACAGAAAATGTCTGAATTCTTATAATTGTATGATAACAAAGTAAAAATAGCGAAGTATTAAAATAAAATAAAATAAAATAAAATAAAATAAAATAAATTATAATAAATAATAAATGAACGAATAAGAATAGTAAAATGAAAAATATACATATGTTTTATTTATTAAATCATTACATTTAAATAAATTTCTCTATCCTTTATTTCTTAATGTGAACATCGCCCGAATAATTTAAAAAATTATATGAACACAATTTTTCTATAAATAATTCGATAATACTAAAATAACGCGTTTTAGACATCGACCATTCAAATTTAACCTATATCCTGGAAACGAAGTATGTAACAGACTCACCGTTAAGTACTTAATTAAGAAAAATAGTACACATAGATATATATGTATATACCTACTTAGAAAACCCTTATTTTTGTAACTTAAAGTATTTAAAAAATGTGTAATAAATTTCAAGCGCAATCTGGCAGAAGATCCACTAAAAGGTGTAATTGAGTTTAATCAATTGGCTCGATCGTTTTCAATGAAATTATGCAATTTTCGTGCATTTACTTTCAATGTCGGGGCTCCATTAAGAACAGGACCATTAACTTTCGTTCTTTTTCAACGCTTTCTTGTTCCTCGATACGGAGTGGTTCTTTTCACTTTACTGTTATGGGCATTCTTAGAAAATGTTTTCAGTCAACCAATACGACGACGGTTGCTTAGACATTTGTTTAAAAAGGGACACAAAAAGAAAAACAGCTTCTTAGCGTAAAACGCAACGATCCTTTGCAATTTCGTAAGTGGTTGATATCACTGAAAGTGTCGGATTCGCGAATTATATGCAGTCATGAAAAATCGAGTAGAAACCACAACTGTCCGATTACGAAGGATTATACATACGTCAACTTATCGTCTTTATAAATGTGTAAATGCTTAGATGAAGAATGGAAACTGTATACGGAATCACAGAAATCAATCACGTTGCAAATTTTGAAGCTGCGGTGTAGACATTATTTAAATAAAATATTTGGAAAATAATTATTTAAATAATAGATCATCTTATTTGGTCTTCATTATGATTTAATAGAAATATTTGAACGTGAATTTCCGCACAATATTATGCTTCGATCAAAATGAACATTTTAAAACAAACTATTGAAAATAAAGAATTTGCTAATCTCACCTTTTCTACTTCACTTTTATTACAATATTATCTTAAATTGTATTTTTAATGTAAAATATTTATCATTTTTGTCTTTATTTAAACCAATGCTAATTAAAGTATACATATTTAAAGAATATATATATATATATACGAGTATATATATATATATATATATATATGTTGTAGATTTTGTTTGTAGATTTTCAAACAAACAATTATTATATATATATGTAATAAGAATATTACAATTTTAAACACGAAGAACACATCAATTTAACAGAAAAAACAATAACAAAATCTTAATTAATTTCTAAATATTCCCCAATTTAATCTTTTAAAGGTTCAAAAGGTCAAACGTTAACAAGAACATTGAACTCGTTAATCATTAGAAGATAAAAGATACTAAGAAGTTGTTCACTTGCTTCTTTCCTTACTTGCTTCTCTGTTTTAAGGTGGAACATTTCCTGTTCCCTCTTGAAAATACATAAACAATACGTACTTACGAAGCACATGAGATTTATTACCAAAGAAGGTACATTGTTCGCAGATGCACATTGTTCTTTAATTGGGCAAGAAACTTTTCAACAAGACGTTTCATAATCAAATTCAATCGTTAATGATCAACTAAGGATATAAATAGGTTACTTCGCATTTGAATTCATTGAGGATTAGCTTCAAGTACAAAATTAAAAAAGCTGAATTAATACTTTCTAAAAAAATAAATATCTCTCGAGAAATTTGATATATCTTTTTTACAGAATTCTCGTCCGAAAACTTTGTCCCATATCTTCATCTCATCATTTTCTAGAATTGCTCTAGTAGAACAAATTTTAAAGATCATTGAGATCCTTAACTTTAAATCCTTCCTGAGTATGTCTCCGTGTGTTTAATCTATTTCCTCATTAAGAACTACAACTCCGCAACTTACCTTCAAAGGAGAGTTCCTCAGTTCCCACAAACAGTAAATAAAGAGAAAATAGCAACAAACATTGACGTTAGAAAATAAAACAATTTTTTCATTATTTTAAATTTATATCAGTATGATTATGATAATTGTGCCTCATCACAATGTTAATGAAATTGTTTAATGTTGTTTTGAATTGTAAAATGTTTTATATAATAATACATAAAAAGTTTCCAGGTGTGTTCGAAACTGAAATGATGTATTTCTTCTGTGTTTCATATTTTCTACATTTTATGTTTAATTTTAATTTAATAGTATATATATCTGTCATTCCCTCATTAGATTTCTTTAATTGATCATTCAAATTTTGTTTTGTAAAACAAAGTTAAATGGATTCGTTTATAAAATTTTTACATTCTATATTCATGATAATAAACCAATAGAGGGCGATGAAAGTCAAAAAAATTTAAGATCAAAATAAATAAGTTATTAAAGATGTATTAAAACGTGGAAAAACTCTCAATTTCTACTCAAAATGCTCTGAATCATCTTTTCAAAATGAAGTGTAAAATTAACAACCACTATTAATATCTCCTATTAAATAATACTATTGAACGAAAACCGAATAGTTGCCTTAAAACAATATTGACGACTGGTGAACAATCATGCTAAATGTATGTAATTAAATGTGAAATTCCATGGAATTAATAGAAAATAATATTGACTGAAGCTTTAAGGCAAATATATATTAACTTTTGATGGTATTTTAGCATAAAGATAGTATAACCTAAATTTATTTTTATGATTTATTGTTTTGTACCATGTCACTTTAAAATAATTGTAATAAATGTATAATATGTACTATAAAAAGCGGTACAAAATGTGTAGTAATAATGTTATATATACTTTAAAGTAAGATAATATAAAAATAAATTTTATAGTGTCATTATGACGCGCAAGTGTGTATTGTGCAAGGAAACCAATTACAGAAACACTTATAGCTTTTTCTCGGCACCAAAAGATCCAGAGACTCGTAAAAAGTGGCAAAATGCCATAGCTATTGAGAATTATGCTGTTACTGATGATACATATGTCTGTAGCAAACATTTTCACAAAGACGATATTATTACACATTGGGTCAGTGGAGTGCCACCATATGTTATAACTGTAAGTTATAATAGTTTTGTAGCTGCTATGTTATATAAATATCATAAATTTTTAAATCATCACATATGAAAAAATTCTATTATTTTATAGATAAAATATAAAAAATGCAGACTGAGACCGGGAGCTGTACCTGGAAGAAATTATCATCTCGAAGAAAATGCACAAGCTCAAGAAAATTCTGGTGAGAGTGATAATAATATAGGTAAATTTAATAAAGTAAGCACAGTAGAAAAGAAAGAAACAGATTTCCTCATACCGAGAACCGAAGAAAAATTACAAATAAGTAATAATGGGAATCATAAAATTACATCTTTACGTTACCAATTTTCTCGTGATATTAATGATTGTATCCATAATTCTAAGCAAAACTTCTTAAAGAAAATGGAATTATCGGAAAATATTTCAAATGTAAATAATACATCTTATAATGGATCTACGATTAAGGAATCTCCGAAGCAAAGTTTAAATCAAGTAAAACAGAGTAAATCAACAAACTTTATGGAAAACAGTATTATTTCTGATACAAACTTAATGAAAGACATAAATCCTGAAGACAGAAGGGAGAAACAAAATCAAGTATCCAAAGAGGATTCTTATTTCAATGTAACCAAGAAAGTCTCAGAGTCTCCCTTTAAAAATTATATTTCTGAAGAACATGAAACAATGATATGGAAGCATAAAGCAGTGAAAAAAGATATTGCTTCTATTGAGAATCCAATAGATAATAATTTTGAAACCACAGAGAATGTATATATAGAAAATCAAATAATGTATAATTTAAATTATAATCAGTTAAATAAGTATTATCCTATGAGTAATGAAATTGATGAAAGTCAAATGTTGTTTGAAGATTTACTTGAAATATGTACAGAGGTATTATTACCACGTGGTTGGTCTTGTTTAGTAACGTCAAAAGGTCTCACAACAACGATAGTGTATTTGTATATGGGAATGACAGAAGGTGGAATGCCATTTACAGAGAAGCAAGTGTTTATTAAGAGTGATATGATGTTGCATTGTGCTGTTGTAAATAAAGAGATTAATCCACTTATTCATAACCTCATAAGAGAAGGAAAACATTTACAGGTACAGAGTTTATTAGATATAGAAGAACTTATTGATGAATTCAATCAAAGAACCGTCTGTCAAGGTATTTATATATATTTTTTATTCTTTGATTATTTTCAAGAAATAAAGCTTTTATTTTCTAAATTAGGTATATATAATACCGAAAGATTCCAAAATATGCATCGTATCATAGTTGCTTATAAAGATGGTATAAAATGGCGACATGTTTTATGTCCACTGATAGTGAATAACGATTCATCAAGATGTACAAGATGCATTTCTCTGTCTCACACATTACAGCATAAATTGAAAAAGCTTGTATGTCCTCGCAATCCTTCAATATTTACAGAACAACAGCAGAATATATATTCAGTTCGTCGAAAAAACAAACGTGCAAACAGACAAGATCGCAGATATGAATTTATAAATATCTTCAAATAATTTTAAATAAAATTTTTTTAGAAGTACGAATTTTAATTGCGTCTTTTTACCTTAATTATCTCATTTCTAATTCCTGTAGGGAGTACACTAATTGTTTTAAAGATGCACAAAAATTATTTAAAAAGTTTTCTTTAATCTCTCTCGCATTATCTTTCAAAAGAAACATTCTGTAAGTCTCATTTAAGTTACAATAACTGAGTAACACGATTTCTTAGCTGCGAGATTTTGGTCCGCTTCTTTTCCTATCTATTGAAGTTCTTTTGTTGGATTCCTAAAAAGATTTATAAAAAAAGTTTATAAAAAAAGTTGATATACTTATCCATAATTTAACTGATTAAATTATAGAAATTTTTTAGTTTATAGAAGAGATTCTTTTTACCGTAGACCATTCCATTTTTAATTGTTCTAACATTTTTGGTGTTAGGAGACCTCGAGATATCAACGTATAACTTAATGTATCTTTCCGATGTTTACCTGCAACATATATATATATATGTAATGTAATTTATAGAATTATGAAAAATAAACACATAATGCTTTTAATATCTAACAAATTACCATTTGTTCGTAGATTTTCGTCCGGACAAGACGACTGTTCTTTATCAATCACAGAATCTAATAAAAGCAAACATTATTCAACCTATTTTTAATTCCATAAATAAATTTTCAATAATGTCATAAATAATTATAAATCAAATTCTATATAATCGTATATAAATTTTGTTATGAACAGCATACTTCAAACAATAATTGATGTACCTGTTTTCGGCTTCTTAAATAATCTTGTAATTCCTTTAATTCCTTGCTCAATAATTTTATCTAATTCTTCTTGTAATGATTTAACTGCATCTGCATCAGGAAACAAGTCTGGCATTCGATAACTACAAATAATATAATTCAATGCATTGCACATAATATCTCAGTAATTATGGTACGATTAATAAGAGGATGTTCCTGCGCTATAAATTTATTTATACCACGCCTTGTTTTCGAAATATGAGACATGCTGAGGAGAGTTTGAACACGTTTCATCAAGAATTGGCTTCGTACATGTGTAATTGACAAATTTTCAAACTCGATTTTTTTTTTACCATTAAACCTACCAGCGGCGGTCAAATTGACCGCTCTCGAACTTCTACACAAATTTAACCATATTTAAACTTTATCATACCGCTTCATAATTTCTGATTTTTCCTAAAACATGTATACAATATATTTTTCGGTATTTACTTTTAGTTTGCTCTTTTACTTTCTGAGAAAAATTTGTACTCTGCCTTGCCTATCGTGAGCGGTCATTTTAACCGCTCGACGAAATATCTTAGTTATTCTTAAAATAAATGCAATCAGTACAAAGAAAAGGCTATCTCAAGGTCAAATGATGGACAAAATCAGTAATAACAAATAATAACAGCTGTTACACCAGTAATCTTGTCATAAAACATAATCCATCCCTCGATGAAGATGGCCACCAGCTGTCAAAACATATCAACACAGGCCCATAATAATCCTAAGGAACTGACATAAAATTTAAATTGTTACAAACATTTTAAAAGTCAAGAAGTTTTTTAGGGTTATTGCTCATTGCGATAAAACATGGGAAATGCTTTCCCATCTCCACCCTCGAGTAACCGTTGGTGGAGAACGGCTAATACTCATCAATGTTTTCGTATAAATATCGCCGTCACAGACCATATTCTAACTTGCTATTGTCCTTTCGACTAGAATACATCTCAGTTTGTTAGTGAATTAGTTAACATCTAAACTTGTTATTTCTAAAACTCAGACAGAAAGCATCTCAGAGCGTTTTGTGCAAAGTTGTTATAAAAGGAAAAGTAAAACATATCAAATTTGACAATAATTTTGTATTCCGTACATGGTATTATTCTGTGATAAATATTTATCCTAGAAATGTCAAGACTTTAAAAAAAAAAATAACGGACGTAGAAGAAGACTTTTTAGTGTGCGATGAACAAAAAAATTCTGCAACTGAAAACGACATGGAGACACATGAAAAGCTATTTACAATCGAATCAGAGTTGAATATTATACATAAGCGTTTACGTAAGAGCAAAAAGAAAAGAAATTATCGTTGACAGCAAAGGGTGAAATTGATGTAGAGAACCAATATATCGAAACTGGGCCCGATGGGACAGTTTGGAGAGAAATAGATACAAGTCCCAAATCTGGTAGGACATCAGTTCATAATATTTTTAGGGATATGCTAAACGGCACATAATGAAAGGACAAATAAAGACGGCATTTTATCCTATCATTGATCACCGTATAAGGGATCGTATAATAAAATGTATGGAAGAAGAAGCATTTAGAGTATTGGGGACTAAGAGGGAGCTAGATACAACGAAACTAGATGCATTTATTGCTCCGCTATATGCCCGTGGTGCATATCAGGCAAAAAATTTAGATGTCTCATATTTGTGGAATAAAATTTGGAGACCTGCATTTTTTTCAAAAACGATGAGCAGGAATGACTTTGCTGAAATTATGAGGTTTATACGATTTGATAAGAAGAGTGAAAGAAGTGAACGTTTACGAACCAATAAATTGGGTCCAATGGGGCCAATTTACAGAGAAAATTGTTATAAATCTAGTGCATACATTACTTTTACATAAAGAATCGCGGAAAAAAAGCCATGCAATAAAACTATCAACAAGTTCAGATTCATTACTACAAAAAACTTATCAAGTAAAAAATTGTAAAGGTTACAAAATTACGAAAATTTGTTTAAGATGCGGAAAATATTTATGCGGTAAATGTACATTTGTTAATAAGATAATTTGTAAAAAATGCACCAAAGTTGAATAAGATATATCTCTATATAAATAAAAGTGTCTAATAATTTAAGTCTGTAATTGAAATTAAACAAAAGTAAATTTGGACAAAATTTTATGAAAGTTCATCATTTTATATACATTTAGTTATAAATTAACCATTATCTAAGTTAAATCATAAAAATTATTACTTCTTTAATCACCAATCATTTTGACCGCACACGGTAGAATTAGGTATACACGAAGTGTCGTTAGGTTTAGTGTTAAACAAAGTTACAAATGACAAAATTATATCTCATATTTTCAGCGTATTTTTTTTACAGAAAATCGTCTCTTTGCTGATTATACCATAATTGCTGAAATGCTCTGTGTATTAACACAGATGTTAATCTGTACATATTATTGTATAATTACTTGCCTTAACCAAAGATAAACATCCAATACATCAAATATACTTTCTAAACGTAGAAGATCAGCGAGATTCAATGGTATTTTAGGAGGCCAATTAATTTGTCTACGTAACCATAAAACAGTTGCCGGTTCATTTTTACTGCATTGTCGAGCATACTGTATAAAAAATACATAAAAATTTTTTAATATGAAGTTTTATAATTTTATTGATATTTTAATTTACCTTTAAAAGCATACTGCACGTTAGAGGCATCTTTCTATTGACTGGTGCACAACAAAACACATATCGTGTACGAAGAGGTAATGGTATATGTTGTATCGTATCAGCAAGAAATTTAAAATCATCTAAATTGCAAATAAAATATAAAGTGCTATCAAGTTCACATAACGCAATAAAGATATTCTGGAAAAGCAAAAGAAATATATTAAGATCATAATAAATTATAAATTAAATATATATTGAAATACATTACAATAAGATTTGACAATGGTGCATTTGGTAAATAATAGGCATATAATTCTATTTGATCTGCTGTTGGATGAACTCCAGCTTGTTCAATTTCTTCTGGACTCTGTTGTAGTAGTTTTTTTAATAAAGGAAGATCTTCAGGTTTATAAGTTGTTACAAATCCCTAAAAAATAAAAGATTAGTAATATTAAATTTCATCTACCACTAAAATGATTTTTAATTTATTTATTAAATTTGATTATAAAGTACCTTCGACCATTGCGTTCCATAACGACCAGCCCGACCTGCTATTTGTAATGCAGATGATACAGAAATTGTATCAACACCTACTTCTCCTTTCTCATTTATAGTTGATTGAATAATAGAATAAAATATAATTCTACGAATATGTCTGAAAAAATATAGACATGTTTTGTATTTTTGTTATATCGTGCAAAAGGATTAAAATTTTTAATTATGATCTTACAAATTAAGTCCCATTCCTATTGCATTAGTAGCTACTAATATCTTACAAGGATCATTAACATCATTAAATCTTGCAGCTTGCGCTATTTTTGTGCCTGGTGGCAAACTGCCATATATTACAGCTACTTTATGTCCCATTTTCTCAATGGCACTTGATACAGAGAATATCTCATTTCTACTAAAACAAACTATACAGTCTCCTGGTTGAATATTTCGTAAGGAACAAAGTGCCGAGTTCTCTACTTCGAGTGGGGTTAATCGTTTATATTGTCTTATTTCTACCGACTCTCCAGTTGTGAGGCAAATAGACTGTACCTACATTATCACAGAAATTACGATATATTATAGTTTAAAAAATTTTTTGTTTCAATATGTTTATAAAGTTTATAAAGTAAAGTTATATAACGCACTATAGATATGGCAGCAGATTCACCACATAAATGTATTTCATCTGCTGCTAGCCCAAGAAGAGCCCTTGTCCATGCCCACCCTCTACTTGGATCACGTATTAGTTGAATTTCATCAATTACACCTACTTCATCTGTAACAATTATTAAAGTATTTTTTGTTCAAATTATTTGATAAAATTATATAAATAAATAATTAAATATAAAAGGTAATAATATTGTATAAATTGAAGATTATTAATTAAATTTACTTACAAACATTTTGTATGTTTGCCATTTCTACAGAACATGATACGTGGTTTGCAGGAGATGTTACATTCTTTGCATATTTGTGTTCTTCTCCCGTTATTAGATCACATGGTGTACCCTAAATTTATTCATATTTAATAAAATAAGTAACAAAAAACAAAATAATTATTTTTTATACTAACTCTGGAGTTACATTTATTAAAAACTTCATTAGCTAATAACTTTAAAGGTCCACAATAAACACCACTTTTTGCTGAGATAAATCTTTCTAACGCATGATACGTTTTACCACTATTCGTAGGTCCAGCATGAAATATAATTTTTCTTCTCTTAGACCTAGCTACAGGATACCTAAAATAATAATAATTAAAATAGACCTTCTTCACGTATCAACCTTTTTAAATTTTATAAGTTAACAACTACCAATAAAGAGGATTTCGTAAATCACTGATTTTTCTCAATTCATCTATATAGTCAATATGTGGATACATTTGTTTTGCATGGTTCAAAAAGTATGGAAATATATCTGTAATATTTCCAGAGCCTTGTATAATGTCACTTAGAATAATATGAAGATCTGCAGGTAATTTGTCAGATTCTATACAATGTTTCCGAAAATTTCCCATAGCTGAGGTAAAAATTACATCTACAAATGATTAGATAATTAAGAACAAAAAATTTTACAGAATTAATATTTTATCACATGATATACAGATACAAAAAGATTACCATCTAATCCGTATTTTGCACCTAGCTCTTTAATCGATTCAGTCTTTGCAAAATCACATAAAATTTGTATAATTTTACGTTTGCTTAAGATACCACATAATTCAATTCCAACACTTGCAGTATCTGAATCTTTCTTTACAAGAGCTGGTTTAAATAAAGTACTTATAGACTGTGCATTGCCTTTGCTTTGTTTATTTCTTATACTTTGGGTAAAATTAACTCTAGAACCTAACTGTCTAAAAATCATATTTATAAAATAAATTAATGTAATTACTAAAATTCTACCAAATACAATTAAGGTAATTTCAAGTATAATGAAATATTAAAACACCTTAAAACTGATGACACTATAAAATTATTTCGCCGTTTTAATTGTTCTGTAACAAGATATATAACTGGTATCATTTTTATAACTAATTGTATTTATTTTCATATTCTATAATTTACCGCATATAAACGTAAACCTCGCATACTAGAATAGAAAAGGTTAACGTAGGTGGCGACATCTTCGTTAGTGAAACAGATTGGCAAACACTGTCATATAAATCAGTCTCAACACTCAATACTGGAAGCATAGAGGAAACCGTCCGAAAATTGAGTTGTAAGAAACCAACATGGAAGATAGGAAAGGTTTCGATTCTGCACATGCGTGTCATGTTATTAATACCTCAGAAAGAAATTGAGACATTCTACTCATCTCTGTCTGTCTCGTAAGAACGCGAACTTTGTTATATTCCATGTTGATTTCTCACGACTAGCTACAACTCAATTTTTGGACGGTTTTCCCTAACAAGTGTCGAGACCCGTTTGTACAATCGTGATGTAGACTAATATAGAGGATAAATCGCTACTATATTTTTCATTTTAATTTATTCACAGTATTAATTTGCATCGTTAACCTTCAAAAGTTATATACATTGTTTACTTTTAATGTAACAATAACCATAAATGTACGAACTTAACATGATTTGGAAGATCAGGTAATTTTTATATTTAGAATTATAAATTACGAAATCGATCAAATAAAAATCTACTCGTACATAGTTAAAATACACAAAACTAGTTGAAATAAACAAATTTCTCCAAAGAATCAATTTCCCGAATTTTCAATTTTCATCGAATCAATTAAATCGTATTATTAAATCATATATAAATCATATTAAATCATTGTCATTGTTTTTAACAGTGTAGATATTGCAATTAATATAATATTATATTTGATAAAAAATGATAAATTTTATTAGTTTGAACAACAAGTTTTGTGTATCAATATTAAAATTTATACTTATGCTATTATTTTCTAGTTGTTCCTGATATAAGGGTAGTGTTATAACTATACAATCTAATGTATAACAGTTGTTGCACTTGAAAATACTTCCCCCTTTTAATTTCTAAAATGTGATTGTTCTATATTTGCATTGTATTTTGACAAATTCGTCTTAAAAATGGATTTCTTGAATGTAAAGTTTCTTAATTTTAACTTATTCAAAACTCTTGTTTTAAAATGTACCGATACGATCTTATCAAAAAGTATATAGAGCAAGATTTAAGATAAAAGTTTTTATTGATTAAGAATAAAATATTGTATGCATTATACTTTTACATTAAATTAAATTAAATATTATGTATATATATAAATTGCATAAATATAAACTGTATAGAATTTGTATTTTTTTTTAAATTTTATTATTATAAACAATATATATAGATTGTTATATAATATATATTATTGTCGAATATTCTAAATTTCATAATATTGCTAGTTGAAATAAATTATTCGTTCCTTTGTTTCCTTATTCCATTAATCATTTGTCATTCAGTCAAAAGTATCAACTTGCAAAGGTTAATTCTTTTATAAAATTAATCTCTTTATAAATTTCTCGTATATTACAATATATTTTAAATACAAAAGTCATGCGTAAGTTGGAATATTAACATGTTTATTACATTGCTACTGCATCTTTAAATAGATGAGAGAAAATGAAATTGTTACAGATCAAACAGCTCCAAAGTGTAATGTGAAACCGTGTTCGAACAACGATGTTCCACCTTCGTCAGTAGTTCGCGCTTGTCTTGGTCCATCTTTGGCACAGGTGTTTTTCAATTATACTCATCATGATACGATAAAGTTGTTGGATGTATTGACACCATCAAAAACATCAAAAGCATGCTTTCCAATTCCATCTGACCATCATTTACCCAAAACCAAATTCATGCCGTCAACAGATTATCAAATCGTAAAAGCATTCGTGCACCAAAATATATTAGGTAACATTATAGTATATATATATATGGGTGAATATATATCAAAATATATTAGATAACATAGAAGTATTCAAAATGTTGTATATAGTTGTAATCTTAAATAAAATAATTAGAAATTGGTGAAGCTCTCTTAGGACGTGTGAAAAAGGAAATTGAAGAAAATCTAAAGGACAAAATAGAGAGGCAATCGCGAGAGAAGTTTTATATGTATCAAGCGAAAAAAAGGCAAGAAGCTGAGCTGCACGTTCAACAGTTGCATGAAAAATACGAAAATTATATTGAAACTGTCCGACGTGAATTACAAAAACAACTTGAAGTAATGATTTTCATTACTTTTTATATTTCTTCCGTATAAATTTTATATACATATAAAGAGAGTATGAATATCATTTAATTATTATCCATTCAGACCATAACACGTGACTATTTATTTGTTTGTATAACGAGAAAAGAAATAGAAGGATATATTACTGAAAAAAGATGACATCTATTTTATTAATACAATAAATATTAATGTATTTTTATTAATATTCTTTTATTAATATAGCTTTATTAATACAATTGCATAAAATACCATTGAAAGAATCTAATAAGCTGATAATGCTTTGTAATAATCGGATGTAGAAGCAATAATATTAATGATCTATTAATGACAATGATATATGCATTAAAGCAACAACGAAGGAATTGAAGAATTTCATATGAAAGAATCCAATACTAAATTACTTTTATATTTGTAATTGGAGTACAAGTAACTTCGCCAAATAGAAGATCCTATTCCAAACACGTTTAATATATATGCGATTGTGTAATCTTGAATTACCTCAAGGATGTTGAGTACGAGAATTATCGAATATTTTCTTTATCTAGCCGTAATGGAATTGTTAACTATTATTGTATAAATTAACATTTTTATCAAAAAGCATTTTTTAGACAGCATTCGTATATTCTCGATCGTGAAAAATATGCTGTTGAAAATACGCTATTGAAAAAAGTTTAATGAGAAGTGAATATGTGTACATATAATGTAGTTTAAAAGTTATGCAAGTCTACGAAAAAGAAAAAAATAAAAACAAATTTACTTCTCAGGAAGAATGGTCTAAAGCAGCCGCAGAATGTGCTAAGAACATTCAAAAAGCAGTTGTACAAGAACGAATAAACGTGACTAACGAAGTGACGCGAAAAATGCGCGCGGAAATGACTCACGTTGTCCTATCGTTGTACAAAGAATTTGAAAAGCTGTTTTGCGCCAAAAGGGACAATATAATTGCCGATTTTAATCAGATAATGAGGTTCATAACTGCGCATCTCTGAACATTGCATTTGCATAAGTAATTTGAATTAAAATTCACACAGGGCGCAGCATGTAAAATTGAAAAAAGAAATGCTGGACTTTAAAGAGAAGATGAGCAGAGATTTACATATTCAGAGACATCAGTTTGAAATACAAAATGCCGCAGATTTAATTTATATCCTCTGTGTGGAACGATTACGAAGTAATAAAGAGAAACATATAATGCATGAATACTTTCAGGTAACGAAATTATTTGAATTTCGCTTGTTATATGAGAAAAAATATTTCATAGGAAATTATGCTTTAATACAGCAACAAATCAATGAATTTTATGAATTAATGGTCCGCTTAAAAGATATAATAACCATCATGAAAAAAGAAATTGTTGATTGTCATATGGAGAAGAAATTATTGGGCGAAGAGCTTTGTAAAGTTACTAAACATCTTCAGAAGTTTATTAATTTTGTGTTTCATGCTATACCGGGCCAAGCAGACTATCTATTACCGTTATGATTACAACATTTGATTAATTCAGATAAGGATAAAGAAAAAAAAGGAAGAAATGGGAAGATAGTAGAAAAACAGAAAAGATTATAAAGTTGTAATCGTTAAATATGATACATACAAAGAACGCTCTGCTATAAATCTTACAAGCTATTTTTTCGTAAATTGTTATAAATAGGTACATTTTTCTTGAAGCAATGGGATTTCTATAATTCCCTCTCCTCTCGGTTTTTTAGATGAGGCAATATAATAAATATCTTTTGTTTAATAGATCTTAACAAATTTAGCAAAATCTTTATTACTTTATATATCATCTTCTTTAAACAATAGAAAAATACAACTGTTTAGCTTAGAGGAAAGAATCGTAAAAAGTACGATTTACGAAAAAAACAGCGTCTGAGATGTACAAAATCTATTATAGAAGTATCGTCAAGCGTAAAATATTGTTGATTAAATATGTATTGTTTCCTTTAAAAATACAAAAAATGCAAACTTAAAGTATGGACTGTAATATTTAATATTTGATGAAATGAACATAAAAATATATAAAGAAAAGTAAATACCATAAAGAAATATTTAATACAGAAAAAATGTAAAATTTAGGATATTAATATTTTGTATATGGGAAATATTAACGTGATATCAACGAAAGGAAATTGTTTATTATTTATGAAAACTAGAAGTAGATAAAAAGGCAACAATTAATGAATCATAGTTAATCGTAGATCATAAAGGAAAACGTTCACTTACAAAAATTTTGCTGTTTTTAGAAAAGTACAATTGGTAAAAAATTTTCACAAAACACTTTGAAGTAAAAAGTTACCTGACTAAATTTTCGCCTAATAGGAAACTAATTCATTTTATCATCACATATAAATGTTATTCTTCTCGAAGAGCGATACCATTCTGGATCCCTGTGAAGGCTCGATATTTTTGAATGATAAAATTCACGAATCATAACATTTGTTTGTCCAACTTTACTTCGTGGAATATGTGGATAATCTGTTAAGCGCCATCCGTATATCCAACTTGTGCAATCCGGATAGTAATAGCGATTTTCAGGAATGTCTTTTACTCTAAAATAATCAATGAGGATGTTAGCCCAAAATATCAATTTTGCTAATATATATTTTCAATGTAAGAAATCGAAATTAGGAAGAATACCAATGCAATACTGAAACAAAGAAATGCAACATCAATATTTTTTATTTAAGCACGATTTTAGGCAGTCATCTTTTTTTTACTATATTTACAAAAAATTATTATTATGTGTAAAACCTTTCAGACATATAACTTTCAG
The DNA here is from genome assembly GCF_011952205.1 of Bombus bifarius. Lineage (NCBI taxonomy): Eukaryota > Metazoa > Arthropoda > Insecta > Hymenoptera > Apidae > Bombus > Bombus bifarius. Next base: position 15,910 of record NW_022884592.1, read on the forward strand.
CGTTAACAAAACTCGGGGCGTCTTCATACAGAACAGTTCTTACTTGCGGATCAATGGGTTTCGTTATGTTCATATTGATAGAACCATCAGGTTCGAGAGGTTTCCAATTTGGTAAGGGTTTTAAATGTATCTATAAAACAGAAAATCTCATCTAATTTTCACTGTACAACATATATGGGTAATTAATATTAAATATAACACAATTATATACAATATCCACGGGTGGTTGTTTTTCTGGTTCATGTTTCGACGGAAGTTTAATTTCCTCCGTTTTTCTCAAATGATCTAATAATTTATGTTGATTCTTCAAAAACCATCTAATACGTGTGTTTTTTTCTTTTTGTATCATTGCAGTGTGAAATGCTTGGCAACGAGCATCACAGATTCCTCCTCTGGTTGACATATTTTAATTTTGTTATGTGCTTAGTAGTTTAAACAAAAGAGTGATTAAAATTTGAATATACGCCCATTGATTTAAGAAAAAGTTACATTTATAAAGAATTTTCAACATAGCCTAACTCTGAAATAAGATTACATATCATCTCGATATTCTAATGTTTCTCTCATTAATGCAATAGGCAAGAAAAATATTTCCATGACTTGTCTTTATATCTTACAGAATTATTTTATTTACATCATTATTACATGTAATACGTTTTACTGCATGTCATTCAATTACCTTTTAGTGCGCTAACATTATTAACTTATGCAATAATATCAGTGGGAGCATTATTTTATATATAAAGTGATAAAAAAGATGAGTAAATTTAACAGATAAATAATGTTATATGTATATTACGAATATTAATTTTAAAAAAATGTACGAGTAACTTGCTCATTAATTTTTCAGGTAAATAGTCCATGAAAATCGATTGATCATCGTGATCGCCGCAAATATATGTAAAATTTAATTTTGAAGACAATAGTAAAAATTGAGCGGCTAATAGTAATTTTTACTCTTTACAACGTGAATATTTATTTAAACAATTAAAAAGAATATACAATTAATTTTACGCGATAATTAAATTCGGGAGATTGAAGATTACTGTAAACACAAGATACAAATAAGATATACGTACAAATTCATTAAACACTGGATATCACATGAATACATACTAATAATAATAAATAATGTAAAATGCTTATTCATTCGGTACATTAGTATTTTATACATACAACGTGTATATGTATAATACGTTTACGTGAATAGATTAATGTACCTATTAAATTGTATTGTAAATTTTTTTCTTGTCAAAAATCATATCTTCGCACCATAAAAATAATTTAAATACCTTTTTCCTTCATTTGAAAAAAGATTCTATCATAAAAAATATATATATTTGCGTACATAAGAATCAGTGACATTTTATGACGTCAAATAATGATATATCGGTAACGATGAACAAGAATAAATAAATATGGCGTGAAGTATGAGTTTTCATATGATATTACTCCCTCTTAAAGTCAACATCAAATGACCCAGTAATCACAGCCATAGGAAGCAATATTATGTTATATTATAACGTTTAGATGCACTGTTGTTTATATTACAAACTGACTAAGGAGCAATTCTTAATTTGTACTTGTATAATCAAGGCGAATTGTACTTATCGCACGATAACGTTGCAGTTTTCTTTCTTCCTAACTTGTTTCTTTATACTGTACATACGCGTGTAATATTAACTTATCTACACTGTTCTACAAAATAATCTAAGTTCTTCTGTACCTTTACGCAACACTTATCTAACGTTTCATTCCATAATTGATAAGTTTTTATAAACTTACATTTTATCTAAACTTAGAACCTGCGTTATCATTTCATGTAAATATCGAATACTAAAATTTCGTATCTTTTCTTTCAAAGCATATATGGTTTCCAATTAAAAAATTTTAAGTCATATTTCAAATATACTCACTTGATTATGCTACACACATTTCTTGTTAATCACTTTTCCATGCATCCCACTGTTTTCTTGTAACTTAAATATATAGTACAATATTAAATATGCTATATAATCTAATTCACTATTCAAGTGGAGCATACTTCTCAAATTTAATGTATCTAAAAATGTTTGTACCAATCAATATAACTTTACTGTATTTAAGTGAAATATTTTCACAATTTTTTTCTATACAAAATACATGTATATTCTTTTGACTAAAAATTACGTATGATTCACTTTAATAGATCATTATTGTAACATTTCAAGTTTTTTTTACACATCACGTACTTTACGATCGCCAGAATTCATTCACACGAATAAGCTATAATGCAAATTACTTCATAACAAAAATATATAAATCATTTCATAAATAAATTGAATATAGTTTACACATAATTTATCGAAAAAATTGTTACATTTTATATTTATAAAATAAATTCAATTTTCTAATTTACATAATAAACTTTTCGCTACTCCATATGAACAGTAGGATAGATGATAGCATGTTTAATTATCTCTGCACACCAGACAATAGTCATCTATACTAGCATCAATATTTTATCATTCAAATAATATTGCTAATTAATAATTTCATTTCATTAGTTTTTTTTTATAGTAATACAATGCTAGTTATTTAGTTCAATAGAACGTAATGTACAGTAAAAATTTCGATTTTATAGTATCAAGAAAAACGAAATATTCTTTTATACATAATTCATTGTTTTATATTTGCTATTAATTGATAATGTTTTAATTGCTTGGTAACGTGCAAATTCTTACTTGTTCTTTACTTTGACATATTAAAAAATGGAGTCATCATAATGTAGTTGATATATATTATTTAAAACAGTCATACACTAAGAAGTAACGTAAGAAATTTTCTGATACATTTATCTTATTCCGTTGGGCCTGCGTCCTGCACTTGGCTCAAAATGGATTTTTAATTGTACATGTACTCATTCGTTATGAATTATTATACATATGTAATAATACCGGAGCAACAGGTGAATTAACGAAATATTCTTGATAAACTCTCCAAATACGAAAAAACGGATACTTTATTCACCATCCAATAGTTTCTCAATGTGATGTCGATAAAAAATTAAAAAATACCTATCTTGTAGTCACATCAAGTAACACTGAAGCTGGAGCATTGTTGTTGAGGTATGCACTCATATCTTGAAAACGACTACACCTAGAAGTACCTTGCATCTGATTAATGCCACTTGCATAATCGTTGTCAACTTCCGGACTGCGATATCCATCGCCTTGTTTTTCATGTAGTACATATTTGAAAAATTCGTATCTAAATGATTCATAAAAAATTTCTTATGTTTGATATCCTTGATGCTATATACGGTGTCATATTTAAATGGAACATCTAAATTATTTTTGCTAATGTTAAAATTCAGGAAAAATAAGTCAGAGAGGTTTAAAATCTCCACAAGGTGACCTTAAAAATTACTTCAAGGTCATTAATATTTTCTTTGCTTAATGTTGTACTCAACATCAAGATGAGTTCAGTGATCGTGATATCATAATTTTGAAGAAGGAAAAGAAATTTATATTGGAACAATATAATAAACATAATAAATCAACTTATTTTATTTGTTTTTAATATTTATCATAATCCAATACCATATTTATATTTACTCCTTTGTTGTAACAATACATTATGCCCATAATAGTAATCTAATCTAATCAATTGAATTTTACTGATCTTGAAATATTGTAATCTGACAGAATTTAGTATATAAAGTGTTTTTGAGAATGGGTTTATAACAGCTGAGAATTAAATATGCACAATGCATTATTCACCATTAGATTCATTTATATTTTTCAAGATTTTTTCAAAATCATATCAAAGTTATAACAATGTAGGTCATTTAATTAGCTTTACCAACTGCATCATCACATTATAAAAAACAACTGTTAACATACACAAAAAATATCAATAACTTAGAATACCCTTTAATTGACATTGGTGAGATTTTTATTATTACTTTTAAACTTTTAAGTTATTAAGAGATTTAAACTTTTCTTAGTCATTTTTTCTTACCATTAATGGTAGAGTAAATAATTTAGATGTTCAATTCAAGTCAGACACTTAATCTTTTATAGTTATGACTACTGTATTAATTTGAATAATCTATTTCAAATAATATTGTAGAAATAATATATATAATCATTATTATATTTCATAACGTTATATTTACAACGTATACTTACGTTGACCAACAAATAGTGGTTGCTGGCATTTGATAAAGGACACGAGCATTCAAACCACGGAAATAACCACGTAAACCTCCATATCTATAAATTGTTTTAATAGCGTCTGTCATGCCTTGAACCTGGACTCCACTCTGTGTATTTAGAAGCGTTTTACAAACATCTAAAGGTGTTGTGACTGCAGCAGCAACAGCTCCTGCTAATGCACCTGTAATTTATATAATTCATTTTTAAAGTTTTAAATGTAATGAAATAAAATACTTCCTTTTAAAAATATATATTTACCTGATACCATATGTGCAATTGGATTATATGTGTGGTCAGGATTCGTGAAAACTTGTGCAATTTCATACGTCATGAAGTGAATCATTTGAAAAGGCACATTCATAGCTAACTGTGTTGTATAACTTCTATAAAATGCATATATACCTTCTTTTCGGTATATATTTGTTATACATGTTATAACATTTCGATAAGGAGAGTTATACATTTGTAATCGCTGTTTAACCACTGGAATAAGATAATTTTATTTTTCATTGAATAAAATTCTAGAAGTTATGAATCATATTTAGCTTGTTGTGTTTCTCCCCCCGCCCAAACAAATTTTATATGCTTTAAAATATATATACAATGCATAACAGCTAAAGTATATAATAAATAAATAATTTATATATTTGCTAATTGTAGGATGCTTTACCTTCTGCTGGATTCATTATACCATCGTGAAGAAGTGTTGCCAAACAACCAGCAGTTCCATATGCAGCTAAATTTAAATTAGGATTTGTTCTTGAACTCAAGAGTTTGTTTTTAATAAATTCATAACACGAAAAATATAATGCATGTGCAGGACCAGCTCCTACAACCATTACACTCATACCACGAATTGGTCTCAGAAAACCTTCTTGTTGTACCATTCTAATCAGAACTGTTCCTACTCCACCTCCTCCACCTCTTACTGAACTTGGTGTTAATGCTTGCATTCTTGTCTAAATATAAATAAGATAAAAAAATTATAAATAAGATGAAATAAGGTAAACATCCATGTAAATAAATTCATTTATTTGCTTAATAATACAAGTAAATATTACTTCTCATAACTAATTTAAAATATTGATTTTATACGAATATATATAAAAATATTCAGACTATAATAACACACAAAAGATTGAAACTATTTAACCTCTATTACATTTTTAATATTCTAGAATGATTACTTGATGATAGAAAAAGATATGAAAGTATTATGATAGCTTTAAAACCATGTCTTGTAATTATTTATAGATATGATTATTTTTTACTGATCTTTTTAATCATTATATCTTTGTTATTAAAAATGTAAGATGATAATAAATGAAAATAACAGATAATAATGCACATATTTATTATTTTCTAAATAATATATGGAACATATAGAATAGCTCATTAAACTTTAAGGAGAGATACATTGTTTATATGAAATAAATTTTTGTACTACTTTATATCTACATCTCTTTGCAAGTATATTTTCTAACAATTAGATGTGAAAGTAATTACTAATATAGATTGTAGGTTGAAAAGAAATCCAAAAATAGAACCTACTGTAACAGAACTAAGAAATGTGTTATGTAATGAATATTTGAATCTCATGTTCTATTTAATCATTTCATGTTGTCAAACAATAAATCTTTTGCAGTATCAAAAAAATACAAACAGAATGGTTTGGATATTGTCTATATACATTTGATCATTTAACATTTAATAAATTATGCGTGTTTATATATATATATTCCAATATAACATAATATATAAATCAAATACTGAAATTGTCTTTATATTTAAAAAAAAATTACTTTATATTATGTTATTTTTTTATTGATTATAAACTAAATATTAAAACACAAGTTTCTGAATATAATAAAAGAGTTCAATTATATATTGTAATAATAAAGAGGGATCATGAAAAAATAATACTTGTACATTTAAGAATTAAAAATAATTAAGTAGAGAGTAGAGAGTTTATTTTTTATTACACAAAATCTGTTTTATTCATCATTATCAGTTAACATATATAATTTCATCATTATTTAATTATGTAAATGGCTAAATATATAGTATCAGCAATGTTTTGTGACATAATAAATCGTATACTTGCTGTTTTAATAAGTATTGAAAAATAGTAAACAATTATTACAGAACATTAATGCTAAATCATTTGATGATTAATTCAGTCGTTTGTAAATTCTAAGAATTGGTACCTGGAAATAATTATGAAATTATATTGCTTAAACTGATTGCACAATAACTTTATAGCTGTGATATAAAACACGAAATTATACGGTGAAATGTTAATATCTCATGAAGATTAATTGTATTTATCTTGAAAATTTAAGTACTTCACTATTTACTTAAGATTACGACAATCGCATAACGTAAAACTTGATTTCTAGATTTCGACGAAGGAAATGGTAAAATCCAGAAAACTGTCTTCGAAAATCACATTTATTACTATTCAAAGACTGTGCGACTTGCATTGTCATGATATTAAATGTCATTGAGCTTTATTAGAATACGGCGGAAATGGAATTCCGTGAGATGATAGTTAAGGTTATGTAAAGTACTGAAGAAAAAATGTGCGAGAAATAAAGCTATTACCTTAACACTGTCGAGTGGATACATCACACAATGTTCCATAATTCCGGCGATTGCACCTGCTGTCATGTGTATAGCTACAGAAGATGTAGGCAAGGTCTCATAAACTTCCGCATTCATATTTTTTGAAGACGTTCCACAAAATTTTAGTTGACGCCTTTTAAAATGCCGCAAATTCTATATGCACTCTGTGAAAGCAGACAACACGTTTTTGGCAATAGCTAATGCCGAGTTTACCGTTTATGTAGTAGCATTTGCCTTGGAATCGCCGAAACGTTCATTTGGTAGGATATGAGAATAACGTTCGTTCTTTAAAAATGATGAGACGTAATCGTACTCGTTGATCGTGTCTTAATGGAACCGTATTGGAATTGAAAAGGCTACTACCCCGACAGGCAAATTTACAATGTATAGTCCCCTCCAGGTATTCGTGCCGCAAATAAATTATTCTACTTGCTTACACTACTTTCATGAAATACAGGGGCACATGGCGTTTATGTCTGGTTGTTTATTCGAATCGTTACGGAACTCGATACATACTGGCATTCTTCGCGATACGGTTATATGAAGTCGTCATACATTTGTTCGGTGAGGTTAGGTGTTCGTGCACGTGTCGCGCATGCGTCGTATTCAACCACGTGGTTGGTGCGTGTAGTATGCTACGCAGTAGCAGCTTAATAAGTAGTCTGATACTGTTACAAGCATGCTATTCATGCTTGTACATATATATATATATATTGTTTCTTACATATTCGGTAAAAGTTATCTCGGATGTTTAGCATTTTACCTAATGCACTTGATTACAAATTTTAAGGTTTCTCTACTCTATTCTATTCCTTTTAAAATATCACTAACATGTATTAGAAATCAATATAAATGTTTATTTCAAAGAAAATATTCATTGTTTGGTGATGTTCATTTTGAAAATATTACTACTTAATACTTATACGTTTTATATTATATTAATGCATATTTAAAACAACAATTATGTTTTATAACTTACATTTTTTATATCAATTACACTTATATTTTGTTAAAGAATCAACATTTGTCTTCGTTTAATGTTATAAAATCCAATATAAGAGCCAATGTCACAAAGTAAAGGTAAATGATCAATGTCATTGAAAAATTTAGTATTTGCTTTGAATTTCGTGCTTTATAACAACATTCTACAGGCAGTTCTATAACACTCTAGACAATGCACGTGTTGTAAAAACACGTACAAGATTGTGTTACGCACCGTATGACAAACTATTCACATATTCTATTTATAGAAAATATCGTGATTACGAACTATCGCGTGCAATACTTTACACGCTGCAGTACTTTCCAAGATGATTCAATCGAGTCAATTATATTAACTTGTTTTTTTTTTTGTATACGTAAAAATTCAACTTATGATATAATGTTTTAAATAATACATAAGGGTCTTTGCTCGTATTGCATATTTATATCAAGTATGATTAAATAACAAGGTCGATCGATATATATAGCTTTCCTTGAGTTGAAAGAAAAAAACAGGCTAATTCAACAGATGTAATTGAAATTTCTTCAATATATAATTTAATTATTTAACCGCTAACTTTATATTTTGTACGATGTATTTCTTTGTAGTTAAATATTTCATAATTCCATCGACATAACCACGCAATTATACACAATTTTATTTTCACCTTATCATCTGCAACGTTTAAAATGAAATCGCTTTTTACATACTTAATTAAAGAAATTACAGTATTACTCCTAATTAAGAAAATTCCAGTTTAAATATATCATACAATGTAGTAGAACTGTTTATTCAAATATATAAAATTAAAGGTAGGATTTAAATATTTATAGATTGTTTAACATGTATACAAAAAGTCACTTTATTTTAAAGCAATTATGGTAATAATGGGTTTTATAAATTGTTAGTTACTATATTACATATAGCAATAAATATTTTAAAAAGTTGGAAAAAATATTCTACAATATTTTCACAGTAATAAAGTGTAATCTACTTCTATTTTATATACATATTTATACAAACTTATGCATGTATAGAATAAAGAACATGCTTATTAACAAATATAACATTTTTTTGTAAAAATGTAATATTACAATCTTTAAGTATTGAGTTGGAAGTGAGATAGTGTGCAATTAGTCGTTCCCCTGCATTGCAATTTTCTCGTTGCTGTTGTTTCATACTTAAAAAAAAGAAAAAAGTAAAAACGTTTATAGAAACTATAGCTTATCTTCTTTTAACATCACAGAAAAATTGGTTTTAATTACTAACACTTTCACTAAATTAAAGTGCAATATATTTACCAATAGAATATGTTAAGAAGCAAACAATATTGTTATACTTTGAATTATACATTATTCTCTAAAATAACTGTTCAAAAGTACTAACAATTTTTTCCCTTTAATCTTATCAGGCTTGCACTATTCTTATACATTCTTTATCAACATGTACACTTTAGCAAGTAGTAACTTAAAAGAAAATTACACTATAAAATTTCTTATAAGCATACATAAAAGTTACATTATAAGTAACGTGTTTGTTTTAAATAATATGTATACAATAATTACCTAACTTGTAGTCCTATAAATATATCATGTATATTTTTAATGTAATGTATTATATATTAACGAAAATTGCACACTATTAATTACGCATTTGTGTATTTTTTATAAGAAGTTGAATTTTATACAATAATTTTCATATAAGTAATATGAAAAAATATTAATTCTTTTTTTTATAAACAAGAATTATTCAGATGTAGTACTTAATATAATTTCAAATGTAACTTAAACATACATATTCACAAAAATTTATATATATTCTTGAAAAAATAAATTTTTGCAACAATTTTCAATTCATTCATATACGTATTTGTGTTTACGTTTTTCTGAATTTTTCAAAGTATTGTAAACTTGATTATTTATTAAATAAATGTTCTTAAAAGATCTTTACTTCTATTTCAAAAATATTTTGAAGTGCATATTTTTCTTTGTTAATACTGTGTTAGATTTAATAATTTTACGTAAGTAATTCTTATCCAAATTATAACATTATGTAAGAATTCCTTAAAATATATTTAGTATTCTTTCTATTTAGATGTAATGCAGATTTTTCTTTTCAAATTTACAATATATTTAAAGAATGTCAATCTATAGAAAACTTTCAAATTTCTCTAATATAATACATACTTAAAGAAACATTAAATACATAGACTTAAATGTCTTGCATAAAAGATATGACTAAATTTTTAGAATAAATTTTACATATATTATAAGTATAATAGTTCACAAAATTTTTCCTTGGTCACATCAGTATCTCACATTAATTAAAGTTTAAAAATATTTGATTGAAATATAATATAGGGTGTGTTACTAGAATTAGAAAACAGCTAGGATTTCTGTTTATATAAAGTAAAACAATTCAACATCTCAGACTATGAACTACTAGCTATACCTGATTAGATCTCCTACTTCTACGAGAAGAACTTGAAAATAATGGACGTGGTTTGTATAAGTCATCACTTGAATAACGTTGACTGCTTCTATGCCGGCTGCAATTACATAACAAACTAATTATAGTATGATTAGTGAAGATACATCCATATTTTAAATGAAATATTTTAACATTACAAAAAATATGTAGATTTAACTTTTTACATTGTATGTTATATATAATTTGTTGGTATTTGATATCTCAATAGCTTCTAGGTAACTTGTTTTTTTCATAAATAGAGACCTTAAACAAATTTATAATAAATATAAGATTTTTAATTTTTTACATATACTTATAAAAATAAAATATTTATCTAGAAGTTTATAAAAAAAAAAAACTCTGGTATTAACATCCTTCCCTATATTAACCCCTTGACGCTCACGTCCGTGACATATATGAACATGTCCAATTCATGAGCTAAGCCAATATGCCCACCGCTTGATGTTCAATCTAACCACGGATAAAATTGAAACTGTAACACTTTATGCTATTTATAAATTATATTGTATGTTGCTTTACTAATTGCTTCCTTTTATACATATATTAAATGAATAAAAGATAACAATATCCACAACTTTAAAGTGGTATGTCTTATTATATATATGTCTATATTATATGTCTATTTTTTCAGTTTTCAAATAACTAAAATTCTTCATTATGTTCTCTTTTCGATAGTTTAGAATTTTGTTTTATTGTTTTTATTGTTACATTTTATTCTTTCTATGATTATTATTGTGTTATTGTTGAATTATTACAATATTATACAGAAAAATAGTACAGAAAATGATCTAATCATTGTATAATCAGGCATGTTGAGTACAAGTCTTTATTTTTTATAATGACATCTTTAGAAATGCAGAAATGTTTTCATATCCACATAAAATGAATAAATGAAAAATTTGTGCATTTTATAATGGTGAATTTGAGAAAAGCATTAAGGGGTTAAAAAAATAAGTAAAAATGAAAAAGAAATAATTATTCAACATACCCTTTGTCTTCTTTAATCAGATTTGAAGAGGGTATTTTTTCACTTGTTGCAGATACATCACTTTCTGGACTTAAAGGCATAACAAAATTTTCCCCATTTAAAAGTCCTTGTGGAGCACATATGTTTGGTTGAAGCCTTTGCTTCTTAGGTACCAGTTTTCTCTTTTTTATATTACTTAATGCTTCTTCATTAGGTAGACTCAGTCCTTTTTGACTATCGTTATTATTATTTGAATTATTTAATAATATATCTGTTAATGGGCTAGACGAATGTTTGCGTTTTGGTAAAGGTGGTGCCATAGCTTTTGGCACTGAAGATACAACTTGGCCTCCTAAACTCTCTATTATGTCTTCTAAAGAACTGTTTTCTATCAATTCCAATGATTCTAAGAAACTAGAAAATTTTTCTGATTTTTCATTATCTGCTTTGAAGTAACGACAATCTTCGTTATCTTCAGTTTCCATTGATGTTGATTCTATTGCCTCTGGTTGCTCTTTAGATTTTATAATGCAATCTCTATTAATTATACAGCTATTTACATTAGAAAGACTACTATTTTGAGCATCCTGAGAAACATCTTGATCTCTAAATTTTGATGTTGTAGGTATCTCTATACTTTTATTATTGTTTGAACAAGTCATGTTATGTGTATTTATATTACTTAACTGTAATTGCTCTTTTTTCTCGCTTACATCTTTTTTATTACTATCAATACTAAAATGGTTTGGTTCTTGAGGTACTACATGTATTTTTATTTTAGATACACTGGTTTCTTGTTGCATTTCCTTTTTAGAATATATGTCTACAGAATGATCTATTTCTTCTGCCTTTATCATATTGTTGTCTGCTTCTTCTATGCTAGAAGACAATTCTTTGTTTTGTGAATTTTCAACTCCTTTCTTACTAGACAATGTTTTTTGAATATTTGAACTCAGTGGTTGGATAGATTCCTTTTCTATTTTATTGGGAAGTGTTTCACTTAATGATTTTTTTATACACAGTTCCATGTCTGACAATTTCAATTTTAGATTAGAATGTGTCTCCAACAAATCTTTTGCACCAGCTTCAGTTTGTAACATCATTATTGATCTTTCTTCTAATGTTAAATTAGTATATTTCTCAGGATATGGCTCTTCATATTCTTCATCTGGTATTTCTATTATTTGAACACGTTCTTCATCTGGCATACTTTCAACATTATCATTATTTATGGTATTTGTTTGAATTGGTTGTTCTATTTTTTCACTAAGTTTCTTCTCTAATTTTTTATTTTCTTTAAGCTTCTGTTTCTCTATTTGTTTCCTAATTTTCATTAATTTTTTAGCTTCATGTATATTTTTTGCAAATTTTGGTTTTTTTACTTTCATTTCTCCTGAAATATAGTCTTCTTCTAGCAATGCTCGTTTTTTTAGAGGCAGGTTAATGTCATTAAATTCTAATTCTTGTTTAATATGTATTTCATGATTATTAGTGTTGTCAGTTTTGTATTCTGTATGTAATTCTGTTGTTTTATCCAATTTATAACTTTGTTGTTCAAATGATAACTTTAGATCACTTGGATGTGATTCTTCAACATTGTCTGATGTTTCACTGCCTGAATTACTCATATGATTTGTTTCTTTAGAAAAAGTTGATGTGTTTGACTTATTATTTGCAATGTTAGATCCGGAATTACTAGACTGTGAACTTTTGCTACTTGACCCATTTGAACCATCTCTATCTGTAGAACGTCGATCATTAGAATTCCTTCTTAAACTAGAATGGTCATCTTTTGACTTGGACTTTTTCTCTTCTCTTCGCCTTTTGTCTTTATGTTGGGAATCACTTTTATTATCTTTCTTGCTCTCTAATTTCTCGTTTCGTGTTGAACTTTTACTTTGCGTATGATTTTTAGTGTCCTTTTTACCATTTATCTTTTCATTATTTGACTTAACATCTTTTCTTACTTCAGGTTTATCAATCTTTTCTTCTTTTTCACTTTTTATAAATTTCTTTACATCCTGTTTATCTAATTTTTCTGGTGGGTCTGATTTCATACTGATATGATTTTTAGACTTCATATGATCTTTAGAAGTACGTCTTTCATCTCGTTTATTCTTATCTCTGTCCTTTGATTCATTTCTTTTTTCTTTCCCATCAATAACTTTTTCAGATGCTTTAATAGTTTTCACTTCATGAGAACTTGATGAAGAATTTTTGGAGGAAGTTTTATGATCTTTTTTATACAACTTTTTATCTTTTGGAGAATCCTTTTTGTCTTTATTTTCTTTATTTGATTTTGATTCTTTGTTGTCTTTATTTAATTTTTCTTTTTCTGTTAATTCTTTCTTTTCTCTAAGCTCCCTAATTTTTTCTTTGTAAAGATCTTTTAGATCTTTTCCTTCTTTACTAATATTATCTTTCTTGTCTGTCTCTCTTATTTTATCTTCCTTTGTCTTATTGTAGTTATCCTTTTCCGTATCTTTAATTTTATCTATAGTTTCTTTTGGTTGATCGTTTTTATCTTTAGGTTTATTTTTATCATATTTGTCATACTTTGAACTGCTATGACTTCTTTCTTTTTTTTTGTCACTACTTCTATCTCTATGATGCTTCCCATCTTTTACATGATTTTTATCTTTTGATTTTGATTTAGATTCATGGTCTCTGCTTTTATCTTTATTATTTTTATGTTCATATCTATCTTTTATACTGCTATCTGTAGCATCACGAGAATTTTCTTTAGAGGATAAATTGTTTTTAATAGTTTTAGAATCTTTAACATCTTGTACATCCTTATTCTTATTTAATTCAAAAATATTTTTATTACTTTTATTTTTACTGGATTCATATTCTCTGATAGCTTTAAAATTGTCTTTAATATTTTTAACATCATACCTATCTTTATTGACTTCATCTTTCAATGGATCATGTATTGGAGTTGATGCATGATTAGAAGATCCAAAGTCAGTTACAATAGATAATCGAGAATCAGAAGAAACTTTGCTTAGTTGTGAATCTTGATTACTATAATCAAAGTTGTCTCTTGATAATTCGTTACAAAAATCAGGACTTCTAGATCTATGGCTAGTTAATTCTGATATACCTGATAAATGTGAATCATTGGAATTATTAGATTCATTTAGATTCATAATATCAATTGGTTCAAAAGTGGGACTGTCTTCTTCATCCTCCTCTGTTTTATCATCTGATTTTCCAGATGTATTTAAATTTAAAATACTACCAGTCTTATTAAAAATTTTATCACTTTCATCTAATGCTTTTTCTTCTGAAGAAACCTGTCCATTCTCAGATATACTATCTTTACCTTTTTCATTGGAGATTTCTTCGTCTAGTGACTTTTGTTCATTAAATTTTATATCTTTTTTTATTTCTAAATCTTCCATTGCATCCATAGACTCCAAAGATACATCTTTTAAACTATTTTTATCAGACTCTGGTGAAACAGGATCTAAATCTTTGGGTAATAAATCTTTAAGGCCACACAAACCATTTTTTTCTTTTGCCTTAGGTCTTTCTATTCCTAAAAATTTGTATACTACATCTTCAATCTGATGCATGAAGACAGAATATACTTTTGGATTTACTACTTGATCTACTATGCGTTCTACACCAGCATCTAAATAAGGTGCTTCATGTATGTGCTTCCTTAATGTTTCTCTCAACTGATTTTTGTTTAAATCTGGTTTCCATGATTGTTTGCTAAGGAAAGAATTTACAGATCCTTCTACTCTTGTACGTAAATTTTGATATGCTGGCTGTAATGAAAACGATAAAAATTATTACCAACAATATATATGCCTATAAATAAGCATGAAAAATTGTTATTATATAGCATGTATTTGAATATAGTAGGTAAAAACCATATATATACATTACTTTAAAAATGACTATATTATGATTTCAAAATATTGTTCAAAATATATATAATAATAGTTATATTATTGCATAAGGTTTTAATAATGAATCAATTGTTTAAATATTATATACAAATATATTGTATACCTTGGTATCAACATCGGCAATACATTCTTTACGAAATTGATCAAAAATTCCTTGAGATTTAACTTCTCCTACAATGTGATCTACTAATCGTGGATCACCTGGTAATAACGTATTAGGTAAACCCAACTCCATGATAAATAAAGTATTTAAAATGATTATAATTCACTTGAATGTTAAACAATCATTCATTTTCACTGACGAAATCATCCTGTGAAACAGTACGTAGCCATAATTTCTTACTTTGCGTCTAGGTTAAATGTTGGATCTGTGTGAATAAATGAATAATAATCAGTAATACCAACCTTTCTATAGCTTCATTCATAACAAGTATCATAGAATAAGGTAGATATTGAAGTCGATAAAATATTTTGTAACAAACATGGGAGAGTAAAAGAAATTAGTATTGTCACGTTATCGCGTGAATTTGCTTTTGGTATGATTATGTGAAGTTGGTTTTGATGATTTTTACCTAGCTACAAACATCTCCTATAAGCCGAAACGAAATTTAAAATTGATTTAATATATGACTATGTGTAAAACAGATCGCTTATAAATTATTGAAGCACAATGCGCTTGTGAATTTTTGTAGATTTTTGTACATAGTGCAGCATAGTATAAATCGTATTGCTAGGTATAATAGTGTAAGCTGCAAATAACGAGTGACTTTAAAATCATAAAACTTTTGCGTCCGACCGTACACACCACAGTGATATAGACGGTTCTTGACACTCGCTAGGGAAAACCGTCCGAATATTGAATCGTGAGTAGTTATGAAAAATCAACATGGTAGACAAGAAGGTTCTCATTTTGCGCACGCGTGACATGATATGAATATCTTAAACGGAACCAGAGACACTCTACTCATTTCTGTCTGTCTTGCAAGAACGCGGGGACTTTATTGACCTTCCATGTTGATTTTTCATGATTAAAAACGACTCAATTTTTGGACGGTTTCACTAAGTTTTGGTATATGAATGCTGAGATTTGTTTATATAATTCTGATTCAGTGCCACAGATAGAAGTCTGTGTTCAGTGTTTTATGGGCATCCGAAACAATCTTAAAGTCCCCAGATTTCATCAAATCGAATATAACAGCAGAGAAGAAATTTTCTCTGATAACAGTATAATACACACTCACTTAAATTTGCATGCTTTCAGTAATAATAAATCACAGTTATTTTTATATTTAATTAAAGTTAATTATATTTAATTGAGATAATTAGATTGTTACATGATACGAAACATTATAAAGATATATTTTTTAAATTTTATCTTGGTAATTATCAAAAAAGCGGAAATAAAGTAGTTTAGATTTTCTATAATGTAATAATCAAAGCATGGTAATAATTTTTACCTAAATTACAATTTTCTTTATATGCAGTTATGAAAGCGTCAAAACTTTACATTTAAGGCCTTTTCTCAATGAGAAACTTATGATTCACGTTTAGTTGTATGGTATTAACATCTGAAAAATGTATACCTCAGATCTTACAGCCATTTTTAACATGGCAAGTTGTTCGGTGTTAAATGCAGTTTGTTTGTGATTTTATTTTATTTAGTATTGCTGGCTAATACTACTTTTTTATTACATTAAGATTTACAGTTTTCTAGTTATGAAGAGGGTAACACTTTTTGTCAATGGCACCGATGTTTTAAATGGCAAGGTGGCTGCGATTTTATTCATATGCATAATAAATTTTGGTTAATTGTTTACTTTTTATTTTCAATCAATTCCTTCACATTATATTTTTTCAACTTTTACTTTATATCGTAATTAAATTACATATTATTTTATTTTGAATAATATGAATTTATATATTATTTATATATGATATACTTATAGAGATATTAGAAAAATGTTGCTACATATATATGCTGTATGTTTATTACATAAACAAAATTTTAAGTATATACTTGGAAATTATTTTTTTTTTGGCGTGGACAGCTGTTTAGGGGATTTTTATATTTAATATTCTTATAATTTCTTTTTGTTTAAATAAAATATTTAATCTACAAAATAGATATATTTTTATTTGTATCTAAATGTGTTAGTAAATTTTGTTAATTATTGTTAATATGTTAATTAATGAATATTAAATATAAGTATGGTTTATACATATTTATATTTTTTAGTTTTTAAACTGGAGACGGTAATATTTAAATAAAATCTTTAATAGAACAATTAAAATATGAGAAAATATCCTTATAATTTCTAAAACCCATTTATTTGCATTTAATTTTTGTATTATTTGTATTATTGTTTTATTTGTATTATTTGTATTTGTATTTTTTTGTATTTAATTTTTATAAAAGATTTTTATACTTATTAAAAAATTTATATAGTTAACAATTAAAATAAGTATAAAAAGAGGATTGTAAAAATAAACAGAATTACTGTTTTATAATATTTCTATGTTATAGATGATAAATTTATACTCATGAAAGATTTAATACATTTTATGGAGAAATGTAATTTAATTTTACTTGTAGAATAAAATTGTAATAACAAAGTTTTTCATTCAAAATTGATTTAGGTGGTTATTTTAATAAATTATAATAAATTTTAGATATATAATTTGATTTGTATTTGTTTTAGGTATTTATAGTGAACAGTTCATTAGATGAATTGCTAACAGCAGCTGGTTCAAAATTTAACATTACTGCTAAAAGGATATTTAATGTTCAGGGTGGAGAAATCGATGATATCAATATAGTTCGGTAAAGTAAACTATATCAAAAATCAAGCTATTTTTCTATTATGTTCATAGCACACATAATTTAGCAGAATGAATTTCTTGCAGGGATGACGATGTTTTATATGTTTCATGTGGAGAAGATTTTATTCCAAAGGATAAGCCTTGTACTCGGAGTCAGATAAATCAGAATTCAGTTAATTCAGAATGGATTACACTGAATGTTGGTGGAAAGTATTTCACAACAACCAGAGATACTTTAACAAAAAAGGAACCAACGTGTATGTTGGCCAGGTAAGCAAATATGTTTAATTGATTTATAGTCTAAGCAGAGTTGTAATTACTATATTAGAAAATGTACTGGTACTGTTTTATTGATTTTTAGTTAATATTTTTGCACATACTTATAATACGAAAACACAGAATGTTTACAGACGCTACAGACACAGAACAAAGAATCTTACCTAGTCGACAAGACAAAAATGGTGCATTTTTAATTGATAGAAGTCCCACGTACTTTGAACCATTGTTGAATTATTTAAGACATGGACAGATAATACTTGATGCCAATGTGAATGCAGCAGGTGTGATTTTTAGAATATTTTGTAACTCATTAATTTGTTAGTTGTATGGGTTTTTGGTGTGATTATGATTTAAATAATTTTTCTATTGAATATAAGATTTTTCTTTTTTAGTTGTAATTTTATTTATATTTTTATATATTTCATTTTTTTTAGGTGTTTTGGCAGAAGCACGTTTCTATGGAATAGAAGGTGCCATTGATATATTGACTGCAATGGCAGATGAAAAAGAACTTCAGAGGAGTGGTTTGGTATCCTTTACTCGTAAAGATGTACTTAAAGCAATTATGTCAACACCTACAACTTCAGAACTTAGATTTCAAGGTGTTAATTTTGTTGGTGCTGACTTATCAAAGTTAGATCTCAGGAATATAAATTTTAAGGTAATTAGAATTACTTTGGTGTTATAATAATACATTCAGTTCATGTAAATAAATAAATGTAGTTATCATAACTTTGAAATAATATTTCAGTATGCAATTATGCGTGGCTGTAGTTTAGCAGGTTCGAATTTATCTGGCTGTTGTTTTGAACGAGCAGATTTGTCTTATGCAAATTTACAAGGTGCACAGTTAATTCGCGTAAGAATGTTGTGCGCGAATTTAGCCGCTGCCGATCTACATTCGTGTAATTTTGAAGACCCTTTAGGTGTACCCGCTAATATGGAAGGTGTAAATCTTAAAGGTGCCAATCTTGAAGGCAGTATCATGGCTGCTGTAAATCTTAGGGTGGCAACGTTAAAAAATGCTATTTTAAGAAACTGTATTCTTAGATCAGCTGTATTAGCTGGTGCTGATTTAGAGGTAGTATCTTATTAATAATTATTCTTCTTATAATACATATTTCTTTGTTTTTTTATGATACAAGTAAATTATTTATATTTGTTACAGTGCTGTGACTTATCGGGATCTGATTTACACGACGCGAATTTAAGAGGCGCAAATTTCAAGGATGCTGCATTCGATTTGATGTTAACGCCATTACACATGTCTCAAACGATACGATAAATATGGTTTAGGTTCTGTGATGTAAATATTATATTTATTTAATTCGTAGAATGATTTCAGTAATATCATTTTCATAGATGTGCGATGCATTTAATTATTGTTACGTAAAATTATTGTTGCATCATAAATCTACGGCCTACCACTGCAATCGACGGTTTAACGGATTCATGATTTCTATCTATCTATCTTTGAGTGAGAATATTTACCTTTTTGTAAGTTAAGGATGTTAAGGTAGATGAGAATTGTAATTTCGAAAATTAATGAGGGGCATTACCGTCGATTAATTGATTAATTATGATTTGCTTATCTCCTTTTTTTTACTTTATGTATACATGGCACATATTTTTTTAAAAAATGTAATTGAAGAAAACAGGTACGTATTTTGATACACTGACTTTTGATAAATCATTGTATCATTTTACGTAGAACGAGTTGATATTATTTATACAAAGATCGAAGCATTAATTTTGCATTCAAGGTAAATCACCACAGAAAGTGTGCTAGAATTAGGGAAAGGTTTTGTACACATATTTCCTTATTTGATCGTAATATACTTATTTAGAATTTTGTGATCAAAGTGAATTTTGTGACTGATGTGAATTGAATGAATGTATGATGATCATATAAATTATTTATAGTATTTTATCTAAATAAAATACAAAATATATTTATTTTTGTTCATTGTATAATAGAGTCATAAAAAATACATTTATTGTTTTTGCATTCTCAGCAAATATTATATAGTAACATATTTGTTTTACATGTTAGTATATAAATTTCGAAGAAATTGTATTTTTTTTAAACATATAAAAAGAGTAATATATATGTATATATATGTATATAAATAGCCACAAATGCACTTAATAGATTTTAATAATTTAAATGGAAGCAATGTGAGGTAGTTTTCGTTATAATTAAAAACTATAAATATGGTACTATTTTTATGTTAAATTATTAATATTGATATAAATAGTGATACAGAAATGTTTCTGCAAAACAAATGTAACAGATACACCAAATTATCATTTTAATATATAATATTCAAAATAATTATTTCTGTTGATTTTTAAAAATAAATTAATATTGATATACATATACCGATATAATAATAAGGTTTTACAGCGTATAATACAATATATTTTGTAGATATCAGATTGTGACTTCCAAATAGAAATATTTCATACTGTAGAGTTGAAGATTATAAAGTCTCTATAAGATAATAAATTAAGTTCCTTGTAAATTTCTATAAAAAAAAATAATCGTGGTAGATATGGTTATTAAAAATATGCAAATAGATCTTTAAAAAAAATATTTATAATTTATATAAAAATAAGAATTATAATATATTTATTGTGTACATTTCTTCCATGGGATTGCAGGAGCTCTATTTTATTATATGTTTGATATTTTTTTGCAATGTTTTTTGTAAGAATTATTTTTTTAGAAAGATTTTTTAAGAAAATATTGTTTTCCACAACGTATTTTTATTTTTAATTGATAATAGTGGTAGTACATATCTGTATTAAGAAAAGGTTCTCTCTTCATTCTTTTATACATGTCTTCATGTAGGTGATTATCAAAACATTGTCAAGAATAATATGATTGATACTGAATTAAACTGCTTCTTCGATTTAATTAGAAATTCTACAGTTTCCTCTCATACATCACTTTTTTTCCTTTTTTTTTTTATTAATGAAAATCTTTCTCTCAAATATTTCAGTCTCTTTTTCTATTTCTTTCTTCATTTAGGGGCTTTTTATTTTTTGGGAGATTTTTATTTTCTGACATTTCTTTTTTGCTAATTATTTTGATACAGGATATGAAATGGCTAGAACATTTTAAATATTATATCAGACTATTAAAAATATTTCATGATATCTGATTCTTTTTTAGGGAATGACATAACAGCATGTCAAATTTTGAATAGGATTTAAAAAGGATGATAAAAATAAAAATAAAATAATTTTATAACATATAATAACAGGGAAGAGAAGCTGAACCTTATTTTAAGTTTCTTATATTTTTCATTAAATAAAATGAAAGAATTAGGGCCAATGTGCACTATCGACTAGCGGCTAGCGACCATTGGATTCATTGAAGTATATGAGCCCGTACGCTCTTGATCGTGGTAAGCAGCGAGTTTCCAACGATCACGGAAACATGATCGACATACTGGTGCCTCGTTAGACATGGATTGCCTTTAACACGTTGACTGTCACGACACCCGTATTCGGGTATTTGACTACTTGCGAAGGATCGTCGTAGGTATTTGAAAAGATATTCCATAATAATAAAACTGTTGAATTGTTATAAAAGTAATACGAAAATGGTTTATTCAAAAAATTATTTAGAATGTAAAACTTTAAAGCATTCTATACATAGCTGAGGTTGGTCGGGACAATTTGGACAATAAGTTGTTGTTTCCTTCAAATTCTTTTGTGCCTTTGTTCGGCCCATTCGACGTCTTCTATTTGCATAACATAGTTTGCATGTGTGTCTAATGCTTCTTCCGGAATCATTTTTCCGAACGGCGATATTATGCTGACTCCGTCGAAGACAAGGATTTTTTGTATTTTCAGACAACCTTAATAATTTTGCAACCAATAATTGTCTAAATATTCTAATATTTATGTTCTTCCTCGTTGCAATTTTGTAAACCGTCAAAGCGTTTACAACTGAAATTCCCAGAAGGAGTTGAATGCCAAGTTTTCTGTACCATTTGATTCCTTTTCTAATTGTGGTGGAATAAGAAATCATTTGGTCAGAATAAGCTATACCACTTTCCTTCGTTATATTCAACAACAGCTAGTGGTTCTAATGTTGCGAACAAAAGAAACGAGAGGTCGTTCTTGAGACCACCACTTGAGCAATTCGCATTACTAAAATATCGATGGGAGCACCTAGCAAAGAACGCTTGGTACTGCTGCACGCGTGGCATGACGGAAATTTCTTTGAAAACATGCGTGGCAGTCAACGTGTTAAAAACTGTGTAAATTTCTTTCATATGAGGTTCTTGCAAGAACGTACCCAAGGATGTACCCGATATTTCCCTTTCCCCCTTTTTTAAAATTAACTTTATAATTATAACAGTTTCTTCGGCATCTATTCTGTTCGAGCATTTCTACAATGCTGACAACCTTTGAGTTTTCGAATTGACGAGCTTGGTCGTCGAGTCCATTCGCATAGTTCTTGGTCGTCGGGTGACCAAGTGCGTAATGGCCCTTATTCATTTGATTGAAGTTTCCTTGCGTATTTCTGCACCTCACAACGAAAATAATAATTGGTTAAAGTAGAGATAGATTAACGTCAAAACTGTTAGGCCCGCCAAGATAACGATCCAGTACACATGTTAGTGTTTGACCCATAATTAAATTGAAGTCCGTATTTGGTACGTTATAAAATTAAAAATGAGTCGATGTTATTACTAAGGAAGCGAGAAAATAATTTGTTGATAATAGTAGGAAATAAGAGAAACAGAATTACCTGGCAAGGACAGACAGACATCGTGGATTATAGAATTTGTTAAAACATTGAATCCTCATGCATGGGGTCCTGTCTCATCAATGCCTAATTCAATGAATCCTGTATTCCAAAATCCCAACCGAACCAAAAACTTTACCGACGAATATGCGGAGATCATTAATAACTGCATTTTTCCCCAAAAAGACCAAACGATAGTTTTGAAGTTAGGAAGTGAAGGATTGTACATTAAAGATTATGTAAATGCTATTGGTAAAATAGTGGCACCTCGTTCCATAAGATTCACTTCACATACACGAGTGTGCATTTATCTCGATTCAAAAGAAAAAGAATCAGTCGGATTATTTAATAGACAAGTACAAAAACGTTTTCATCAATAATATAAATGTGAAAGTAAGGCCACTGATCTATCCGTTTCAACGAATTATTCTGTTTAATATTATTTCGCATGAAACTTTAGGAAAAAAAACAATCACGTTTGAACTACCTCCAAGATGTCCCTTTTAAGGGTTAGCCTGCAAGAATTACGTTTTTCCCATATACTAAGCTTTAGGAGGCCCGGAAGATACATCTAAAATTTCAGAACCCTTTTATTGGATGTACACCATGGCCGCGCCTGGAGGCAGCGGGTATTGCAGTACTTCGTCGTACGCAATGTTCCATAGGATCGGTCCCAGCACCGAGCCCTGCGGGATTCCGCGCTCGACAGGTCGCCTTTCCTCCCCTTCCTTGCTGGTGTAGCATATCTACCTGTCGTCGAAGTAGGCTCGGATCAGCCGGACGAGGTAGCTGGGAACCTCGAAGTGCTCCAGGGCCGTCAGTATCCTGTCCCATGGCATGGAGTTAAATGCGTTGACGATGTCCAGGGAAACCGCCAGAGCCACGTCGTTCCGGGAAACCATGTCCTCTGTCAGTGCTCGCACACGTCTGACCGCGTCAATCGCCGAGCGTTCCTTCCGGAAGCCGTACTGGCTTTCGTGCCAACCTGGCACCTGGCCCGCTATGTGTCGCTCCAAGCGGGTAGCGACTACCCTCTCGAGTAGTTTGCCGACCTCGTCTAGCAAGCATATCGGCCGGTACGCTGTCGGCGAGGTCGTTGGTCTGTCCTCTTTACGGAGCAAGACCAGCCTCGCCGTCCGCCATGCCCGGGGGTAAGCTCCCTCTTTCAGGCATTTTGTGTAGAGGCGCCGAAGTCTGGGGGCCATGACTCCCATCACTTCCCCCAGATCCGACCCGAGATTCCGTCCGGGCCTGGCGCCACGTCGCATAAGGGCATTCTTCTGGTCGTCTCCCATATCTCTTCCTCTGTGACTTCCCAGTCATCTCTCCATTCCAACGTCCGTATCGTTTCCCGCGGCCGTTCTGCCGCCCTATCTTCTTGCGGGGGAAAAGCGTCGCGATGATCCGCAGCAGCAGCGCAGGTTCCATATCCATCGTTGCCAGGGGGCCCTTCGCGCGAAGTTTCCGCGTCACCGTCCTATATGGCCTTCCCCATGGGTCGGCCTCGACTGTTTCGATTAGTTCGGACCAGGCACGGTCCTTCGCGTTTTTAATCTCTTTTTGCAGCGAGCGCCGTAGCACGCGGTACGCCCGGTAGCGCAAGGAGACTTCTTCTTCGTCGCGTCGTTGCCAGTGGCGGGCCCTTAGGTATTGTCTTCGGGTCCGGACGCATCTCGTTCTCAGCTCCGCGATGTCAGGGTTCCACCAGTAGACTGCCCTGCTTCGCACCGTGCCTGGTGTGGCACGTGGCATGGATGCGTAGCAGATTGCTGTCATGGCTCGGCGTAGGTTCTCGGCCTTCTCTACCACGTCTGTTTCGTTCGTCGTCGTCAAGGCCTCCCAGCTCCAAGCTGTTGCTATGGCAGCCGCCCGGAGTAGATCCCCGTTCACCTCCTTGACCTTCCATCTTGGCGGTGGGCGCGCGCTTCCTTTCCTCGGCGGGCCGCGACCATCGCCTGCAGTCGCCGTTCTAGGTCCAGGTGTGTCCACATCCATGAATATGTAGAGGTGGTCCGAAAGTGTCTCGACCCCTTGGGCTACTCTCCAGCCTGAGATCCGCCTGAATGCATCGGGGGAGGCCCATGTGATGTCGACGATGGAGCTCCCTCTCCACGCCACGCAGGTACTGGTCGAGCCCCTGTTCACCAACAGAAGTCCAAGTCCCGCGGCCCAGTTTGACAGCGCGTCGTTGGTCCTGGCGTTCTCCCATTCCGTGGAGTGTGCATTGAAGTCTCCCAGGACGAGCACTTGCCGGGGAAGTCGTCGCCTGACGTAGCCGCCAACCCCGTCCAGGAATTCCTCGAATGCTGCGCATCCGCTGTTGGGTGACACCCACCACCACCATCCCTGCCCACTCGATCGCGACGTATCCGTTGCCGCGTTCCAGCAGGGTTCCATGGGCGAACGCCCCCGGCGTTGATATCCAGGTGACAGCAACCATTTTGTCCCGACCCATCTGGATCAGTATCATGGTATCTCCGACCCATTCTGGAGCATCCAGAACTCTGTATGGTTCTGCCACCACCGCTAGGGCGACCGTGCTCTCCCGAATGGTTTGGTAGAGCAGGTCTTGCGCTCGCCTTGATCTTCCCAGGTTGGTCTGGAGGATGCGCATTTTCAGTCCCCTAGTGTCGTCACTTCTCTGGCTTCCTCCGTGCCAGCTTCTTTGTCCGCAGACGTAGGGTCGCCTTGCGGTGGGGAGCCTTTCCTGTTGCCGCTTGCAGCTGTGGATCCGCGGGTGGCTCCTTTTGTTCCTCTCTTCAGGGGGGGGGGGTGCAGGCCGGTCCACCCATCCTGTGCACAGATGGTGCTCCAAGCGCCTCGCAGAATAGGCATTTCGGGCTTGCGGCAGTGCATGCTTTCACTTGGTGCCCTGATTTGCCGCATCTGAAGCATAGGTGCCCCTTGTCTTCCTTGGCGGTGCAGGACTTTCTTACGTGCCCGATCTCCAGGCACCTGTAACACTGTAGGGGTCTTCGCTCGATGGCTTCGACCCTCGCCGTCGATCACCCTATGGCGACCTTGCCAGCCCGGGCCAGTTTCCTCACTACACCGGCCGGGCCTCGTATCCACACAGATCCAAGGCCGTTTCGGCCGGGGCGGATTCCTCCCAGTCGGACGTCCTCCGGCTTGCAACCGCTTTCCTTCGCTAGGGTGTTCTGGATTTCCTCCTTGGTGGCCGATATGTCTATCATTGACACCCTTGCTTCCGCGGCTCGGAAGGGTGTCGCCACGCGGACCTTGTTCGGATCCAGAGCCCGCGTCAGGTGTGCTGCGAGCGCTGCGGCCTTCTTCCTCTCCTGATCCTCGGGGACCCCCAGAATGACGCCTCCTGTGATGGTCTTTCGCATCCTCATCGTGCTGATGCCGACCTCAGCCAGGGAGACGCTGTTCCTGGCCGCAGCCAGAACCTCCGCGTAGGATTGGCCCGATTTATCTGTCAGGGTGATAGCTACCGCCGACGTTCGTGGTGTATGTGGGAGGGGTAGCTTGCCTCCCCCTCTTCGCGCGTTCTCCGATCCACTCTCTGGGGCTTTCCTCAGGCTCTTCGCCCCTGTCCCGTGGGTTGGTTTCGCCGGTTGTTTCTTCTCTGCCTCCTTCTTCTTTTTATTTTTTTTTCTTTTCGACGGTCTGCCATTCCGTGGCAGCCGCTTGTCCTCCCTTGGTCGCTGGAGCGTTTGGGAATCCGGACTCAATCCTTCTTGTGCTCACGTCCTGAGCGACCTCCTTTTCTTCCCTCCTTTCCATGCTTTGGAGGCGTTCTTCCAGCCGGTGCAGCGAGGGTCTTATCTCCTCTATCTCGTGTTCGATTGCGGCGAGATGCGCCGTGTCGCTGCTTTTCTCTGCGGCGGGGTGCGTGGCTAGCTCTTTTCGGAGCGCCTCGTTCTCCGCCTCTAGTGTCGCTATGCGTCCTTGCGTTATGGCGAGGGCGCCGGAGGAGGGGTCTATTCTCCTCACCATCTCTGTTGCGCCCGCAGCGATAGTCCTCGCCGCTTCCTTCAACGTTTTCCCCTGCATGCCCTTGAG
Source organism: Bombus bifarius (assembly GCF_011952205.1). NCBI lineage: Eukaryota > Metazoa > Arthropoda > Insecta > Hymenoptera > Apidae > Bombus > Bombus bifarius. The sequence goes on from NW_022884592.1 coordinate 42,986, forward strand.
GTTGCGAGATGTCTTGGCAACCTTGGTCACCTTCGCGGCTCGACGGATCAGTTCCGCTCCTATGTCCGCCGTAGTAGAGGTTCGCATCTCCTCGGCTAGGTCCTCTTCCTCCGTCGTTTCTTCGGTCTGTGGGTTCTCCATGTCCAGCGTGGGGTGGGAGGGCCCCTCTTTTGGCGGGGCCGCCCTCCTCATGCTCCTGGTGCTGACGTGTGACGGCTCAGCAACCAGCTCCGCTTCGCCCCCTCTTCTGACGATTTCCCCTACCTCTTTATCTTTCGCCACTGTTGCGTCTTTTTTCGCCATTGGGCGCAAAAATGGCCACTTCCTCCGCACTTGCTATTCCACCAGTCGCTGTCCCTTTCAAATGGTCCGCGCGGCGCGCTTTGACGCACGTGCCAATATGACTGCGTCCGTATAGTTCCTCGGGTAGCCCGTGTAGCGGCGCTGTTGTCACGCGTCCTAATATGGCTACTCCACCGTCATAACCTCGCACTCGGTTTACCTCCGCCTTTAGCGCCTTTCCACACCAGATTTCATGGGTTCCTACACCCGCTTTGCTTTCACGGGCGCTAATCCTTCACTCTGGTTACTTTCCCTGCCTGAATTCTCTAGTTTTCCGGAGATTTCGAGTACGCTCACGGCTCCGTCCTCCCCACGTCTGCTCCACCACACAGTCACCACGAAAACCCAATCAAATTTAACTAACTCATAGGTGAATAATCTGGATCTGTCGCAAGCAATTTTTAAGTTTAATACCGGCTTTAGACAACTTGTCACGCAGGACTTGAATTTTTCCACAGTACGCGGAGATATCCACGCTCGGGGACTTTTCGTTAGTGCCCAGTTCCCGCAGGCACATGGCAATGTCCATCGATGTGGATCTCCCATGGATCTCTTCCAGTGCTTTCCAGCACTCCTTCGCTGTTTTCAGACCGCTGATGCCCGTGAGATGCTCGGGGCGAACGTGCCGGAAAATCTATGCACGCGCCTTGTTATTCAGTTTGACATACTCAGATTTCGTCCTTTCTGCTGCAGTTAATTCTGGATTCACCGCATCGTAGCAGCCCAGGAAAACCATAGAAGCTTTCGTCATCGTTTTCCAGTACTCATAGTTGTCCTTGTTGAGGATCGGATTCATGTCCTTGTCCATATCGCTCATCTTCTCCTGGTCGGCTATGGTGTGGCCCTTTCTCGAATATTCACAGAAACACAACTCGACAAATAAATATCTTCAACAGCACAGTTCACCGCCCTGGGCCCATAACCTGTTATTAAGTAGGTTTGGGGTTTGATATTTAATTGATTCATACAAATTAGTTTTGTACATTTCACAGCCATTTTACACACCGGATACTCAGAGAAAAAACGTGGCGAACGGGGAAAAACGGAAGAGAATCGCAAGTAATCGTACCAACTCTGCATGTAGGAACTAGTGATCATATCAACCTGACATTTATCTCAACGAAAATGTACTTGAAATTGCACGTGAGTACACATACGACACGTTGGCCTTAATTATGATGTTGAAAGAGATATCTTCATCTCAAGGCAAAAGCCATTAAAAATAGATTCTGCAGAATCTCAAAAAAACTTGGAGCTAGTCCACCGAATCCATAATAAATTCTTAGTGACGCTTCAATGTCAACAAATTGCGAATCAGATTATGAATTTGACCAAATATTCATAGTTCCTTAGATCAAAATTCTCTAAATAACCAGTTATACGAAATGCCTATCACTATACAATAGAATTCTAATGGTTTCTTTCGCCGTTTTATCTCAACTAAAGATTCTAATCAATAAATGCAATACAGACGTTATCTATCTCCAGCAAACCAATTTTAGACCATTATTACAAAGAGCCTAATTAAACTATATAACTGCAATTGGGAAAATATTGTATTTCCAAAAGTGTGGGAAAATGTCACAGTTATTCTGATTGTTAAATCTTTTTTTTTTATATTTACGTGGAGGAAATCCGCACGGACGCCAGGCCGCTTCTGGGGAAAGCGGCGTGGTAGTGTCGGACTCCAACCGACTAAAACCTCCACGATAACCGTCCCGGCTGCGATCGAGAGAGGCCCGGGAACCGCTGTGAGCAACACCCCCCCCCCCTGCGCACAATACATCCCCTAATGGAGCGGTGTACGGCCACACTGCGCCTCGTCACACCGCGCCTCGTCACACCGCGTTTCGTCGACGGGGCCGCCGTGCCAGGCAGCCCGGTTTTCCTACCGGACTGCATGGCGGCCCTGAGGCGCTGAGCCGCCAAGCGCCCAAGCCCGAACCCCACGGGGGCACGGCGGGCCCAGTGCGCTTCACCAACGCCACACGGAGTCCCAGGCGATCACCTATCCAAGTACTATCTGTGCCCGGCGCTGCTTAACTTTCGTGATCTGACGGGAACGAGTGCACTCAGCGCGGCCAGGGCGTTGGCTAAGAAGGTAGTGCCGGATTCTTACCGGCTAAAACCTCCACGGGCGGGGCGTAGACCAGTACGAGTCGATCGTCGGGGGCCCGCCTGTTGTGTGCTTAATAACACCAAGCACACCTTTACCAAGCACTCCCAGAAAGTACACCCACAACAGCACAAGGGAGATGCGCGGGCTAGGTGCTTGCCTGTTGTATATTACTTTTAAGAGAGATTTTGGCTTTTCCATCCTTTTGCAAATATATTTTGCAGGCCGAGGATTCGAACTCGCGACGCGTCGTCTTCGGTTGTGAGCCTTAACGAGCGTAGCTGGCTGCCCCGCCCCGATTGTTAAATCTGGTAAAAATCCAACAATGCTAGAGTGCTATTAATCCATTTTACTTACTAATACCATGTGCAAGGTAATGAAGAAGTTTATCAATTGGACTTCGTTGGGTTTTCGAAGTTAGTAATGTCCTATCTCCATACCAAGGTAGCTTCAAGTATGTTCATTCGACGTTTGATCACTTGGTCAGCACAGAGTTCAACATATGCAACGGATTTATATCTAAACAGGGTATTAGCGTGGCCAGGCCATTGGTAGCATTGAAAAGGCAACGACATAGTATGTAGACAATGCTTTACTAGCTACTTTATGTCCCTGGGGTTCATAGGGAACATCTTAATTTTTATTTAAATGTTCAAGACTCGACGCATAAAAGTATGGTCCAATAATATTTTATTACAATCTTTAGAAATGGAGAATGGTGTTCCACGAGGATCAATTCTAAGCGTTACGTTGCCCCTAATTGCAATAATTGCAAACGAAGTAATGTCACTTATATCATTCCTAACAAAAGTCTTTCTTTCTGACCATTATCGCTAACGAAAAAGTTCTAAAACAACGATTCTACAACTTACACTAAATAATCTCTATAAATGGAACCAACTCCTCTGGCTACAAGTTTTCTCAGATGAAATCCCAAGTTGTTATCTTCACCAAGCAGAAAAAACAATGTGAACGTAAAATTATATTTAGGCAACGTTAAATATTCAACTGTGTTCGCGGGGAGACGAGTCTGCTATGTGACTCGTCAACGAGAGTCGTAAATTCTCGTCTCAATTAGTATCGACACCATGAATCAGCAGAATTCAATCTCTCGATTAAGATGATAGGGATATTTAGATAGAATCTGACACAGGGTTTTAAAGTTACAACTATATATTTCATAAAGAACACCTTCGAAGACTGAATGTACGGATGAATGTTAAGTGTGTGGCGGCACTCGACAACAAATACCGCCACTCGACACTAACTTCTGTCGGACGACGGCAGCGCAGTGGTTAGCGCCTTAGGTTACGAATCCGGGTTCAAATCCCGGCGACCGGAGTCCGATTTTTCTTGTACGCATCAAAGATGGAAGAAAATCAGCAGTACCTCATTAGCGACATCTACAGCCAGCATCTACAAGTATCACGGACAACACAATACACCTCAAGTGTATGCGGAACGGTGTCGTTTTACTCTGTGTCTTGTGTGGATAGCTGAGTGCAAGTGAAGTATCGATGATGCAAAAGATAAAAACCTGAGATACGCGTGCCTAGAACATGGGACAGGTGGATTTGTTAGTTACAATTTTTGGTAAAAGAGCAAGGGCATTTTTGCTATTGATAGAAAAAACTGGTAGACGAAATGAGAACTGACCATTCGTAAACTGAATCCCAGGTACGGAACGTACCCTCGTGTGACGCACAGAGAAATACTATGTGCCCCAACGTTTAACCGTTACGTAAAAATAAGGAACTCGACGGGAAATACTAAACCTTATGGCAGGTAGATGGAATTAAGATAATAAAGATTATTTAATCAAAGTAATAAAAGTAATTAATTTGTGACACGGGAGTAACGGCTCTTTAGGGATTATTGCTGGTCCGAGTGAATATGTTAAGGAAAGCGTAGACAGAGAAGTAAATCTGAAAAAAGGTATATGGCATCTTTAGAAATTAGAAATGACTATTCTCAAAAGGTTGTTGTGATGAAGAAATGGATGAGTGTGTAATGATTGGGTCGCGGTACGGAACATTAAACTTGGATAGTTAAACTCAATCAAAATTCTGGGATTAATCTTCGATTGCAAACTTACTTGAAAACCTCATATAATAAATTTAAAAAGTGAATGCATTAGCCGCATTTTAAACGTTTAACAAAAAATTAAACATTCTAACATTTAAAAAATCATTGTAGTAGCAAATAACTGGGGAGCATTTACGCAAATTCGACACAAGTCCGGTGGTATTTACCGCTTTGACTAATGAATTATCTAATAAATACCAAGACTACACTCCCACCCATACTGACGATTCTAAACAGGAAATGGGTACAGGATATGCAGTAATCACCTCGCAATCCACTATTAGAATCAGCTTCCCTGTAAGTGCCAGGTATTCCATCGAAATATAATAATTGACGTAATCTTTGCAAGATAGAACTACCACTAAAACACAGCTTTCATATAGACAAGATAAAAAACTTGCCAAGTTCTTAAATATAGCTAACCTAATGTCAAAAATTATATAAAATAGTATAGTCGCTAAAGTGAGAAAAATGTAACAGGAAGGAAAACTACTTCGCTGATCCATTAGATAGAGCAGATCCTGGCCTGCTTATGGATAGGTGGGAATAGAAATAGAGGTAAATTTGAGTAAATCAGAAAGGATTCTGAGGAAAGATGCATGACAGAAATGTGCAGGCTATTTCGTCCTTGAGCTCTTACACTGAAAGCTAGGGAGCTGAATTCCGTACCTAGAGATTGGTATTTTGCAAATCAGCCTCTCTGGTTTGAATTCCTAAAAATGTTGAGGAAGCTTTAAGACTAATATCAACCTGATTTGCTATTTCCGTATACACTGATCTGATCTCCCTGCAGTTTGAATATTTTATGTACATGTTTGGGCTTAATTTCCAAGGTAGTTCCGGGAAGGTTATGGTCATGGTCGAATATGACCACTTAGCGGAGGGTATCGAATTAATCTAGCATACTAGGATACTGTGGATATGAAATCTCGTATTGGTGACAAAGTGTTGACTGCTGCGAGGCTAAAGGAGAGTAGAGGAAAGTAAAGTACACCGATCGAATGATAGTGCCGCCACATACTAAAGCTACAATATGACCGCGATTAAGTTGCTTTACACGCGGCTTCACGGGTTTTTGTATCCATAAGTATACATATGAGTGTTTTTTCACTCATTTGCTAGTGGGAGTAGAATACTTTAGTTACGGCGATGCCCGCTAGAGGCGCTGAGTCGGTAGTGTTGGTGGAGTGATGATGAATGGTCGAATTGAAAATGGTCGCGCTTAACGTTAGACGGGAGTATCGACGTGCGCACTCGCGGACATGACAATATTTTATTGAAGTGTATTCTAATATAAATGTTTGAAGTAATGTTCGAAAGAAAGGATTACATTTGTGGTAAAAATACAAGGTGGTCCGCATTTCATGGTACAAATGGTGCCAGGGAGATTTTGTGATTTAAAGTAAGGCGAAAATCAAGAATAACAAAATTGCGCAAAATTGAGAAAGTTGAGTTTACAAACTTGTGAAATATACGTAACTTTGCTTAATTCCCAGCTAGACAAGAGTAGATAATCAATAGAAGGTTATTCTGCGTATGAAGATAAGTCGAAAATGTACCTAAAATAACTTTTTTTTTAGAAGAAAATCTTTTAGATAGAAAATCGAATTTGAAAATTTGCTTAGCACGGGTTAATTCTTCATTAACATTATTTCTTAAAAATTCTTAAATGGCAAAATTTTGTTCTTGATTTTGCGTTCTTCCATTCACTGTAATGTGTTACATTGTATGTAACTTAAACGTAACAACCGACAAATTGTTAATGCTTTCAAAGATGTTCCTACTCGGCTGCAACACACTTGTCTTCGATAATTATACCACAGATAAGTGCAGTTACGAACTATTGCGAGATTCCTGGAACGTAGGTTTACCAAAGCTCCTGTGGTCATAAATTGCCGCTAAATTCCTTGGAGAATCGGTAGACTAGCTATACATTTAATAATCGGCGTTGGGGAAAAGCCTGGCGCGTGTAGAATGTTCAGTCGAATTAAATTTGTCCGTGCCACGACTGTTTGCAGTTACACGAGACGCGTCGATGGGAGACTACGGTCGCAACTTGCTCGCGGAGATTTGTCCTAATCTCGTTTACCAAAGTCCAGAAACATTCATCAGGCTGCTACGGAGTTACCCTCTACTCAGAGTAACGAAATCACTTTAACGAGACCATCGCAGACGCTCCTCAGGTCGACTATTTCTATTCTGATGGGAATAAGGTTCATTGGAAGTTACTCTATTCTTTCTCTGTGTCCTTCGTCGACATTGAAGTCTTTTGGTAGGTTTGGGGGGGTTAGGTGAAAAATAAAGAAAAAGAGGTGAAACTATTACAACTGGGATTTGATACTTTAGTCAAAAGACGAAGCATTCTATTCAGTTATAGGAAAAGATTATAATAAAATGTAAAATGAGCTTTCTTGAAACTTTCAATAGTTATGAATATGTAAAAATTTAATTCAATGCAAAGAGGTAATAGAATGTAAGAGTAGTATCCCTGGATTTAACAAGCCAAACTTTATTGCACAGGGTGTTTGGCTACAGGTGTAAAGAAATTTGAGGGATAATTCTTGAAACTAAGATATGATGAATATCAAACATAAAAAATTGCGTTTTTGGCTTTGTTTTTTAGTTATTGATAATTAAAAATCAGCCGAAATATCCCCGCGAGCGAGTAAACCTCCTTACACGAACGAAATTAGATTAAGCAGCGGGATGCTCAGGAATCCTCAAGTTGAATGATACATTGGCAACAACTTATCTCGTACAAGTCATAGAGAAGAATATTATATATGTTGTATATATATTGTTATATATGTCGGAGATGAAAGAACACCGGAGCCTTTGGAATTTTGGATAATCCCGCAACATTGTAACCTAGAGTCTACTATAGCTGTAATTGAACAATTGTAGTTATTCAATCCGATTGTAATTGTTCGAGAGTTGTGATAGTAAGCTTGGGCTCGAGGCGACAGTCAGTCGCCGAACGTAGCCGCGGTCACGGGATGAACGCTTTGTCTAACAAAGGTATGGAGTAATTCTATAGCTCTCCTTAAAAGAAATATTCGTGGCGACACGCGACAGTAAACATTCCAACGGTTTCTGTCCCGTGGCTCGCCACACGCAGACCCTATTCTTCGAGTAAGATAATTGCCAGATGTCGATGCGTCTCCGCAGTACATGTTCGGCTAGCCCGAGGGCCCGTTATAAATCTTAAGGTTTAGTTAACTAAAGTCCTTCAAACAGACAAACAGTCTTTGTCCCAACTACGGGAAGATAGGGGAAACATATTTTTCAACGAGCGGCGTCTCCCACTAACAACTTTCCCTCGAGGGCGGCTAGCATCTTTTTCTAACCACCGATATGGAGATTGACCAATTAGCAGCAACGCCAATTTCCCTTACTTTCTGAACGAAGGCTTTTCTCGACGAATCCGATGATCTCGTGTCCTTAGACACACCCCATTATAGTTTTCCTCTGTGGCATGATCGGGACGGGAAAGACATTCTCGCTCGCGATCTCATTGATGAAAGGAGTAACTCTTTACGAACAGTGAATATTACGCGTCCGACTTAGATTTTGTGAGTACGTTCATCTATCATCCCGTCGACCGCGGATTCGTTATTGAACCTAGGATCATTGTCATTAGTTTTTCGAGTACCTAACTACCGCGGTTACTTCTCCGGTTCTATAATAATCGTATTTGCACTAGTCAATGTCTTCTCTATTGCATAACGACAACGTGTAACCCAAACGAAGATTCGTTTCACGCCCCTAACCCTAATTCTAATGTAAACCCGACATATATATATCATTTGTTCTATGCCAAAGCTAAGCTAATATCATAACTTCTAATATAATAAATTTTGTTTGTATTAAATTTTAAAAATACTTTGTAAAAAACGAAAATTAAAATTTGTTATGTTTTCGTCTTATGATTTTTTATATTACATAATCTTATGTTTCTATATTTCAAAATTAACCAATTGATTAAATAGATTAGTTTCGTCTAACGGGAGATTTTGTATTTTGTAATTAGAAATGTTGTTTTCAAGGTATATGTAAGTAAATAAATTTTCAATACTTGCTTTTCTGTTGCTTCGATACGAAAAGAAAGTTATTTTAATATTATATTACGAATTACGAATTACTAAATTTCGTACGTATTTAATCCAATTTTAATTGTGAAAAAATGTTATTATGAATTATATTTTATTAAATTTTCAAATAATTCTGATTGCGAATGTGGTGGTGGCAGGAATACAAAACGAACTCTCTGATTCTCTTTTGGACACCAAAAGTCCCGGCACACTCATTTATTAGCTATTTCTTTTGTCATGCGATAAATGACTCGTGTACAGGGTCACATTTGAGACTTCTTTGATGTTAAATTGCTTCGAGAAACGAGGCTGCTAACCATTTTACCTAGTAGTTCAACTGTAGCTTAATTGTACCACGGAGCAGGTCCCTCTATACTTTCACTACGCTCCTGAAACAGGGGCTCTCAGGATACCAAATGAAAATCTCGGGAAATTGCGAAAACGATTATTTTCTATAATAAAAAGTTGCAGAAGGAGTACCAAATATTTATTTTATTATAATATTATTGCTTGATTTGATTTTTAGTTTGCTTTAACCTATGAAATATCTTTAAATTGAAATACCTTTCCTATTTGGACTTGTAAAATATCCTTGAATTGTTTTACTAATTTTATGCCTAAAAGTCAGATTGATCGATTCTTTTTTGTCATTTTTTTAGTAAAGCTATTTATGTTTTAATATTTATTTTTATTCGTTATTGTCCAATAGGATATTAATAATTATTAGATATTTTTTGTGCAGAGATGAATTTTTTTACATAATTCAAGAAAACTAGCTTTATATTGTATTTGAATAATTTAATATTTAAAGCTTAAATGTTTTAGATTTAAGAGATAAGGAAAATAAGAGGGAATGCAAGCCGGAAGCTATCCTAAATTGAAAGGAAGGACTTATGAATAATAATAATAATATTAAAATATTTGGTACTAAAATATGATTTATGATTATAAGTATGATTTCATTTTATTCAATATGGCAAATTTAATATTAAATTATAAATTACAATTATTCTACTTTCAATTATTCTCTTCGTTTCTTACTCTTTGCAATAATACAACAGGATGTATTATAATTGACAACGAAATAATTTTTTATATTTCTACCAAAAATTTTATGAGGATTGATTGGATGTTATAAAGCTTCAAAATATGCTCCAATTGCAAAATTATTCACTAGGATATGAATTATGATCATTAAAAAATAGTTCATTGATAAATAAGTATATGTGATTATAATGAATCGTGACATAAGAATTGTATAAAAATTCTGTTTAGAAATAATTATTATAAATATGATTTGTACTAAAGTATAGCCGTGAGTCTTTCAAAAGCTGAAATATAAATATACATGTATCTCCAATTTTTCTTTACTTGTATTTTACGATTAGATCTTTTATAGATGGTATACATTGTGTGATGTGAAAATTTAACAATCATTTGGATATATCGTAGTCAATATCGATATTTTCCAATAGGAAAAATAATCTGGAACATTATTGAATACTTGAATTGAATTGAATCTTAGTCTTCCACGATATAATAATTACAAATGAGTTTATGAATTGCTCTATTGCTTTTAAAGTAATATTTCATATGTTTGTTATATGATTTTTTATAGTGTCTTTTAATCAACTTAAAATTGTAATTATTTGCTAGCTGTACTGTTTATTGATAATATACAGTAATTGCATTTAAAACAGTGCAAAAACTTCTTAAAACGTTTTTATAAAGTGATATTAGAAGTTGGGGGTAAATAGTATTAATCAAATAGTATTAATTCCTTGGTAGCCAGATAAATTTTTAAGAGAAATACTTTCTTCTTCTTATATTTTATTATACTTTTAATATATTTCAAACGATACACTTGAGATTTCTAAGTATATCCGAAATTTTCTTTGTTCTTTGATTTTTTTCCTACAACACGATATATTAGATACCTGTTCTATTCTACATTTTTCTGTATATTCTAATCAGTATTCTAATTAACATATTCGAATCTTCAGAAATATTCAAATGTAGGTATTCTAATCAAAGTTAATATTTATTTGTTGTATCTCACATTAATATTATATCGTCTTTTAATACTTTCTTCTAATCTATGAAGTTTTTAATAGAAGTTTCACAAGAATTTCACTCGATAAATAAACAGGATTTCTAACAATCTATTGGTATTGTTATTTTTTATATAGGTACTACTTTTATTTTACCTGTTATTATTTATTATCATTACTAAGGGTTAAGGAAGGCGAAAAGGGTGAACGGAGAGAAGGACGGGGAGAGGGTGCAGAGAGAGAGAGAGAGAGAGAGAGAGCGAAAGAGAGAGTCAAAGGGGGAGAGGGAGGAGGAAAACCGAAGAAAGGAAATAACTAGTTATAAAAAACCAAACAGAGAAGAAGCAGGGGACAGAGACGGAAGTTAGAAAGACTGTCGTGGATAATAACTGTAAATATTTATAATAATAAGTTATGTGCAATATTAAAAAGTTTTAAAAAATTGTAATCCAAGTCCTATTTGTAATTGTAATCCAAGTATGTCAGGCTGAGATAGAACTATCTATTATTATTACATTTTATTTATTATAATACTACTTTATATCATTACTGCTATAATAATATTTATAGATACTTTTTTATATGATTAATACTAGTGATAATACTAATTTTTAAAACTATTACTGTTCTATAGAAAATCAGAGCTAAAATTCCTTTCTTCCTCTTTCCATTCACTTAACAGTTCTATCGATTATCCTCTTCTACCCACATTAAACCATAGTTAATTCTTAAAAAATATCGGAGTTCTTCGATTTATCGTTATGTTTAACAATCCGAAAACTTACGCGGGCAAGAGATCGCAGTTCGTGCCGCTGAAAGGAATGAAAGTTGAGAGCCGCAGTTGTGACGTAACGTTAAATTGGAGACTCTATATTCCGGCGCACGAAATTGCATAGGTTCACTAAATAGTGGCACTTTAGCACGACCTTCCGTTAATAAGATCCTTCGAGTGATACTCGACTGGTGAAGTGTTTAAAGTTGAACGTTAACTCAGATACCTTGTTATCGGCACGCGTTTTACTCCTCCTCTCGCTCCACCTCCGCTAGTTTAGATTTGGATCAGTACCGAAATTGTATTTATAACTTTCGTCGTCGAGGGTGAAAAAGGGAAACGCGACGGAGGAAAAAAAGGCAGGAACATTTTTCAAGGCGCTTTATATTCGCTTCCCAGTCATATTAGAGATTTAATGCACGTAACGTACGAATGTGCATTACATCGACGTAATTACAGCGTGAAAGAAGTAGGGCAGTTTAAAGTGCACGACGGGGAAAAGTGTTCCAAATTTTTTTTTTATGTTTAGATTTTCATTGTGCGTTTTACTTTTCGTTCTACTTTTCATGTGTATTTTTCTACATCTTTCTACATACACCGTACCGTATCCTGCGCTATTTATACTATACTGTGTAGTATAATATATTACATTTATATACAGGGTGGTTGATAACTGGTGGTACAAGCGGAAAGGGGATGATTCTACGCGAAAAAAGAAGTCGAAAATATAGAATAAAAATTTAAAAAAAATTTTTTTTTTTAATTTTTCCATCGAGACAACAATCTACAGTGAGATCTGTTATAACGAGACGTGATAAAGTGCACGCGTACCGAGCGAAAATTCAAAGTCGATTTTCTCGAAGACAAAGCCTCAAACGAAAAATTTTTATTCTATCTATATTTTCGACTTCTTTTTTCGCGTAGAATCTCCCCCTTTCCGCTTGTGCCACCAGTTACCAACCACCCTGTATATATCAGGTTAATGTTGGAATTTTGGGCATTTGACGAACCTTCATTCGAATTTACCATCGTGGTTATAGCTGATATTTGTTGGTACAAATGTGATTATTACAAGAGGCTACAAGTAACAGCGGCCATCGGATGGTCGAGATGTCGATGACAATGAATTCAGGTTTGATGACGAATCCACGGCCAACGGGACGACGAATGCGATGTAATACACGATCCTGGTGTCACTCCATGTGCAAGTAGTACTCCTCTGAATAGACTCTATCTCAGTCCAAGTGGAACTGCCCTTATACAGTCCTCTCCCAACCTCTCGGGTCAATCTTTGTTTTTAAGGAGAGCTCTATAATTATTCTATACTTCTGTTAGGTATACGTCCCTCCCGTGACCGTGGTTACTTTTAGTAACCCGTTATGTCACTTCGAGCTCAAGTCCATCGTCATAAACCTTGAGCACCCATAATCGGATTAGAACATTACAACTATTTCTTAGTTTTATTACTTAAGTGTAGCTATAGTAAAAGTCTGGATTAGGGTATTGGGGTTTTCCCCAACATTCCAAAAGGGAAGCCCGATGTCCTTTCATCTCCGACATATATATGTCGGGTTGTCGTTGTGGGTAAGGTTGTGGGTGTTCAATGAATCTTCATTGAAATTAGCCATCGTTGTGGTAAAACAAAAATGCAGTTTATTAACACAAGTATGAATATTTTTCTTTTATATTTACGTGGAGGAAATCCGCACGGACGCCAGGCCGCTTCTGGGAAAAGCGGCGTGGTAGAAAAGTGTAGGACTCCAATCGACTAAAACCTCCACGATAACCGCCCCGGCTGCGATCGAGAGTGGCCCGGGAACCGGAGTGAGCGTCGCAACGGAGCCTCCCCCGCGCGCCTAATACCACCGTTGATGGAACGGTGTGTGACCATTGTCATACCGCGCCTCGTCGCCGGAGCCGCCGTGCCAGGCAGCCTGGTTCCCCTACCGGATTGCTAGGCGGCCCCGAGGCGCGGAGCCGCCAGCGCCCAAGCCAGCGGGGGGTGGGGGGGGGGCGGGCCCAGAGCGCTTCGCCAACGCCACACGGAGTTCTCAGGCGATCACCAAGTACTCCAAGTACTATCCGTGCCCGGCGCTGCTTAACCTTCGTGATCTGACGGGAACGAGTGCACTCAACGCGGCCAGGGTGTTGGCCCACAAGTATGGATACTACAGACTTGACAATTAACGGTGGCGACTGGGCGCTCGCGACCCTAATGACAATAACCTCGGGTTCGATAACGAATCCGCGGTCAACGGGATAACGAATTGATTGTTTCGTCAAAATCTAAGTTAGACTCTATGTTAGAGCGTGAGAAATTCACTGATCAAAACCCTACGTAACTATTTGCTGAGAGTGCACGAGAGAGTGTGTCTCTCCGTCACGGTGACGCTGCAGAGGAAAACTATGATAGGGTGTGTCTAAGGACACGAGATCATCGGATTCGTCGAGGATAGCCTTCGTTCCGAAAGTAAGGGAAATTGGCGTTGCTGCTAATTGATCAATCTCCACATCGGTGGTTAGAGAAAGATGCTAGCCGCCCTCGAGGGAAAGTTACTAGTGGGAGACGTCGTTCGTTAAAAAATAGGTCTCCTCTATCTTCTCGTAGTTGGGACAAAGACTGTTTGTTTGAAGGACTTTAGTTAGCTAAATCTTAAGATTTATAACGAGCCCTCAGGCTAGTGTACATGTACTGCGGAGACGCATCGACATGCCAATCATCTTACTCGCAGAATAAGGTCTGCGTGTGGCGAGCTACGGGCAGAGACCATTGGAATGTTTATTGTCGAGTGTTACAACTATTTCCTTTTTAAGGAGAGCTATAGAATTACTCCATGCCTTTGTTAGACAAAGCGTTCATCCCGCGACCGCGGCTACGTTCGTCGACTGGCTGTCGCCTCGAGCCCAAGCTCATTATCACAACTCTCGAACAATTACAATCGGATTGAACAACTACAATTGTTTAATTACAGCTATAGTAGACTCTAGGTTACAATGTTGCGGGATTATCCAAAATTTCAAAGACTTCAGTGTTCTTTATATATATATATGTCGGAGATGAAAGGAAAGCCGAAGCCTTTCCTTGGAAATTTTGGGAACATTCTCTAGTACTCTAGCCTAGATTTTATCATAGCTGTAATTGTTCGAGATTTGTGATAGTGAGGTTGGGTTCGAGGTGACAATTGGTCGCCGAACGTAGCCACGGTCACGGGATGGACGTTTTGCCTAACGGAGGTCTGGAGTGGTCGTATGGGTTTTCCGAGAAATGTGGTTGTGGCGGCATGCGGCCTCGGAGCGGGCCTAGCCATGTGTGATGTTGTCTCGGAGGTGTCGATACAATGGGACATACATTGTATTAATAATCAAACTCCAGGCAGAAACGTCTTAACGGCGTTTGGAACCTTCTCGATGCTTCCAAACGAGTATAGAAAACAAATGCAGTGGTACAGCGAGAAAAATCTCCACGAAGCTGGCATTCGTGCGATTGCCTTGGAGAGTGACACATCGAGCATTTTCAACAATTGTATTTTTACGCCTAAGATTAGTTTACGCTTAGTAAAGAGTTATCCCATTGACCGTGGATTCGTTTGAACCCAAAAACATTGTTAATAGCGTTCCTTAAACTTATTATTCGTAAATCATACTATTCATTAAACTTACTATTCGTCAAAATCATTATTCATTAGACTTATTATTTGTTAAGCTTTGTAGTAGTCTTGTATATACGTGTAAATATAATCTCGGCTTTGTAAAACAATGGCTAATTCACGTGAAGAGTTGTTACGCGCCCAAAATTCTAATCATAACCCAACATATATATATCTTTCTGTAGTTCACAGTAGTTTTGTACTTTTTGTAAAAGTGCAGAAAAAGGCAATAAAAGGAGCAGCACCATTAAATGCTTTCTAATTAACAGTTGAATCGCGCGTTATCCATAATCGCATATAAATCTCGCCACCTTTTTATGCACACGCGTATATAAATTATATTATACGTTCTTTTTTATTTAATGACAATGTTTCCCTTCTCGGGATACATGGTTCTACATAATTCTGGTTAACATAAATATTATAAACACAATAAAATAAGAAAAAGTTACCGTTTTATTAACATAGCAAATCTTTATTTTCTGAATTCACTTTGTCTTTCGTAACTTTTGGTTTTTTCTCGGTTCATCTGTTTGTCTTTCTCTTCCTTTTCTTTTCGATTTCACGCATTCATTTTATTACTTTGCCTTTTCCCCCCATAATTGCTTCTTTCGTTATTACTTTATCATTTTAGACTATTTAAGTTCTTCTCATATATGTCGCAATGATAATCCATATACTTTTTCATCTCAGTATCTATTTCCTACATATGAAGTATATAAAATTATTATATACATTAAAATTAATGCAAATTGTTCGAATATTAATGTAAGTTACTGTAGATTGTAAATGAACTTTATGGTTGGGTAACGTGAAATAAATTAAAATATAATAAAAGTAAGATAAATTCATAGATTGCTACCACGAAATGTTAAACATCAAATTTTTCAATATCTATCTTTGCACGCCGTTCAAGAAGTCTAATTATCCATCATAAAAAACGTTTATACACGATCTTGCAAAATAAGATTCAAAGCACATACTTCACATCGCGTGATTCCATTCTGAAGTGCACCCTTTACGTAACTTCACTATGAAAGTGCACCTTAGATATTCTATAACAACGTGGCACATTCTTGCAGGGATACGATAATATGAAATACCATAGCCTGCATGTATGTTGCTACTTCATATAGGTATTTTTCATGCTATCTATATTATTATGCTTCTTATTCCTCAATTTGGACATCCTTACATATTCCACATAAATTGAAACACCCTCAAAAATACGTTGACTTGCAAATCAAACTCTTGTATCATTATAAATTATATTATATAAGGTGTCCTACAAATTATATCCGAAAGTAAAGAATAAAAGTTTTCTTGAAAATAAAGAATACAATATTTCTTTTTTCTTATTAATATAATCGCCGTTTATTTGTCACGTGTCATAATTTCACAATAAACAGATATTTTTTAATTTTGTTTAGTATTTAGTTACAGTAGAGAATTATAGATACTTTGCCCAATAATTTACAGTTGTTTTTTAACTAATAATATCTATATTATATATTAATATTTTTAACTAATAATAATATTTAGTTTTTAATAACAATATTACAAATTTCATTGTTAAATAAGTGATAAGATATACGTACCTTTCCTGATGATCAGGTAATACGTTAATAAATTTTAGATCTTATAAGTAATCTGCTCTAAAATATTTAATTACAAAAAACCACTATTATTCCAAGCATTCTCAGTTACCCTCAAATATAAAACAAGTTATTTAATTTTTTGCTAATTATATTTTTGTTGGTTGTAAATTCATTGGAAATAAGAAATACCTATGTTAACAAGGCATCTGTAGTTATTAAATATCTACACATCTGTATTTTATTATTCCTGAAAATATCGAGATAACAAATCATTTACTCAAATCTATTAAAATTTATAACTTTTTAAATAAAAACAGTATATACTTTAATTTACAATTTAATTTACAATTCTGGTATCTATTTATTTTCAACAAAAATTTTGTTTTTATAAAAGGAAGGCTTTTTCTTATAAAGATATTTTTTTCCTTAAGAAAATCTTTCCTACGAAAAAACAGTTAATCTTTCCGTTAATTAAATAGAAAAAATGTTAAACTTGTTTTGTATCTATAATGTCCTTAATCCTTTTCGACTGTGATATTCCATTCGGAATCGTTAATTTATTTAGTATCTGTAATAATCATTATAAACCTGAAAATTCGATATGACGTCGTATCGTAATAAATTGAAATCATTTATCCTGAGATATATTTTCCATTAATTTCTAAGTTTTTCTGTTCTCTAAAGCATAAGAAAGGACTACTTGCAAAAAGATATTTGTCATTTGTGAGAAACAATTCAAGTCTGATGTTATAAAGAAAATTACATTAATAAGAAAGGGACAATGTTTTAATCTATTAAACGGCTTTTTAATTATTTCATTTACTGCTTCTTGTAAATTTAAAACAAGCAACAAACATAACTATATATAACAAAAAATTAAACGATTTCTTCGAAAGTAAAGGGGCAAGGAAATTAAATATGCCAAAATATAAAAGTAACCTTCTATAACTAAATATTATAGTGCAGATAGAGTAATTTGATATTAGAGCAAAATGGCAATATGTAAAATTGATTTTCATCATCTCAAATTAAATTCGAGCTAACTTTTTTTAGTCTGTGGATCAGATGAAAAACATTTTCATTTTATCTGATAAAAAACTTTTCTCTTTGGTATACATGGTAGACCACCGGTAACTTATGTACTGTTACAAAACTTCTTAAAGATCGCTCCAAGGAACGTCCCGAAGATTCGATTCATCGCATCGACGTCCCCTGGCGACGAGGGTCGAGGTCGGAAGGTCAGGTACCGTTTGCTATTTAGAGCAGGACCTTGGTGCCGTTCTTATCTCGAGCCGTGCGAAACGAGAGTGCCAGGAGAAGGAAGGGCCGGAGGGGAAAAAATGGAAAGAGGTACACGCGATGTCGTGTTGGGTGGGCAAAGATGCAAGGGAAAGTTTCCCGGGCAAAAGTGGTCACGTACCGGCTTTGTCAGACGCCGCCAATCTCCTCGAACGATCTAGCCTCGAAAAATCCTACTTTCTTAGGCACGCTGCTTTCCGTTTTTCTCTTTCATTTCTTCTTTTTCTTCTTTTTCTTTTTTCCACGACTTTCCTCTTCGTGGATGTCATGAATTCTTCGATTTCTAGCTTTCCCATTTTCTTTTTGTTTGGAATAATTTTTATGACGAAGGTATTAGATCGATATGGTAAATTTTGTATACGATGTCTGGAATTTTTTACTTCTATGGAATTAAACAAATAAGTAAGTTTTATAGTTCTTATGAAAATATGAATTGTTCAAAAAATATGAACCGTCTAGAAGTATTATATGCACATCTCAATTATCGAAGATACAGACATCACCATTTTGGTTTTAATCGTAAACAATTGTTCTTTTTTATTTATTTTTTATGTTCCTCGAAATGTCGTCTTCGCGAATAAAAATTTAACCACATAAAACATATTGCATTTAATTAAAATAATTTTTATATTTGTGTGATTTTTCTACTGGTTTTAGGATACATAAATTCTTCGAATGTATTACTTTATATTCTCTACATTTTAATGTAATATTTTATTATAATTCCTTAACTCTACAGACGAATGAATACAATATTTTTGTTTTTGTTTTATAAATTATCAATGTTATAAACGATTACGAATGTTCGAATGTTTTTATAACTTTTTGGTCTTTTATTCTTTCAATACGTGTCCTGATTATTATCAACATTTAAATTAACAGAACAAAGTAGAAATATTTGGATGAATAGAAACAAGAATAAATAAAGGAAAAGTTATTTGATAATAAAAAATACGTACTTGAAAGACTTTACTTTATCATAAAATACTAGTTAAAAACATTAACTTGAACAAGTTTATTGTCAGACTACAGAACATTCGAAAATTGTTGGTGATCGATAACCATTCACGTTCTCCGGTTTCATATCCGTTCTGAACTGAAAATCCGGCATGCTCCATCAAATCGTGTCACCCGATA
This sequence comes from Bombus bifarius, assembly GCF_011952205.1. Taxonomy (NCBI): domain Eukaryota; kingdom Metazoa; phylum Arthropoda; class Insecta; order Hymenoptera; family Apidae; genus Bombus; species Bombus bifarius. Next base: position 62,124 of record NW_022884592.1, read on the forward strand.
TAACTACATAATCTGGCTCATCACAGCCTATTAATAGCGCGGTTTGTCTTAAGCGTATAGCCTGTTGCGGGATTGATTCTCGGCAATCTATTTCACCCGCCTTAATTTTATTTCGCAGCACATTTTGCTACGAGACAGTTTTTTTTCCATGACTTGGTTCCATTATACTATTTATAACAGAGAGAAATTAAGAAAAATGAAAATCACTTGGAAAAAATACAGGCTTGAGACAAAATGATTAAAACTATTAATTGCAACTTTTTTTGTTATTTTCAAAGAATTCAATAAATACATAATATAACAAGCAAAGAAGTTTTAACGATAAAAAAGAAATTGCAATAATTTTGCTATTTAATTATTATACATGTCGGAGATGAAAGGACATCGGAGCCTTCCCTTTGGAACTTCGGGAAAACCCCTTAACACCGTAATCTAGATTCTATCATAGGCGAAATTAAACAATTGTCGTCATTCGATCCGACTGTAATTATTCGAAAGTTGTGATAATGAGCTTGGGCTCGAGGTGACAACCAGTCGCCGAACGTAGCCGCGGTCACGGGATGAACGCTTTGTCTAACAAGGGTATGGAGTAATTCTATAGCTCTCCTTAAAAAGGAAATAGTTGTAACACTCGACAATAAACATTCCAATGGTCTTGGTCTCTGCCCGTAGCTCGCCACACGCAGACCTTATTCTGCGAGTAAGATGATTGGTATGTCGATGCGTCTCCGCAGTACATGTACACTAGCCTGAGGGCCCGTTATAAATCTTAAGATTTAGCTAACTAAAGTCCTTCAAACAAACAGTCTTTGTCCCAACTACGAGAAGATAGAGGAGACCTATTTTTTAACGAACGACGTCTCCCACTAGTAACTTTCCCTCGAGGGCGGCTAGCATCTTTCTCTAACCACCGATGTGGAGATTGACCAATTAGCAGCAACGCCAATTTCCCTTACTTTCGGAACGAAGGCTATCCTCGACGAATCCGATGATCTCGTGTCCTTAGACACACCCTATCATAGTTTTCCTCTGCAGCATCATCGCGACGGAAAGTCATTCTCTCGTGAGGTCGTATTAGCGAGTTACTTAGTGTCTGTACGCTCGGTGGATATTCCACCTTTTAACAAAGAATCCGACTTTGATTTTGTGAGCACGTACATCTATCATCCCGTTGACCGCGGATTCGTTATTGAACCTAGGGTCATTGTCATTAGTCTCTCGAGTATCTATTTACCACAGTTACTTGTCCAATTCTATAATAATCGTATTTCCACTAATCAATGTCTTCTCTATTGCATAACGACAATGTGTAATCCAAACGAAGATTCGTTTCACGCCCCTAACCCTAATTCTAATGTAAACCCGACATACATATATACTTTCAGCTTTTATTATTATTAATCTATTATTAATATAACAAATGTGAAAATAAGCATTTCTATTTTTTTTTATTGAAAGTATATCCTTGAATTTATTGATTTTAGGATACATATTGATTCCATAGAATTCTGTTTTGGGACCAATCCTGTGGATCATCGGCTACGACGCGGTGCTTCGCTGTCCCCTGCCCCACAGGCATGGTGTGTTACGTCAACGACACGTTAGTCCTGGCAGGAAAACGTTGGCGGGGGCGTTTCGACACTGCGTCTCAGCGAGCTTGCCCTTGCCTGCACAGTGCGTGCAATACGCAGGCTGAACCCTCAGGTTGTCAGGGTGTCTTCAGCCTCCCGCAGGGAGGACTTGCTTATGTAAGTCTATGGGGGCTGGCAAACCCACGTTCCCGCAGCCAGAGAGAACCGTCGGGACAAGCGTCCCGCTTACATGAGTCCTCTATGTACACCGCAGGGAAGGTCGCCGGGAGTGTAAGCGTAAGGTACGATTACACTCTCTCTACGTGGCCTTGGGTAGTAGCGCAACCACGATCATAATTTCAAGGATGGGATAAGTTCCCGGGTACTTTGTACCTTGAGGCCCCCGCTTACGTGAGTCCCATCTGGATCTGCCGAGCACGGTTAGCAGGTCGCCGGCCGGCAGTGACGTGGCCGTACATCCACACGATAGTCCCACCAATGACTTAGGATAGTACCACGGGGGTCGAGTGTAAGCCCGGAAGGAGTAGCAACCCCTCTGCTCTGCCAATTATGGGTTTGGACTCGTGGTGGCAGAGGTTGATGGCCAAGATGCTGGCAAGAGGACCGATTTAAGGGGTAATGGCTCGCCCCGAATGGCCTTCGGTGGCTGAGCAGCGTCCCACCTGCTCCGGAACCGTCCTGGAGAGACGGTAGAGCTTAGAATGCACCCCGTTCGACCTGAGACGAGCGATAGCCCCTGCAGGTTTAGCTAATCGAGGTAGCAAGGCACTGGGTGCCTTGCGCGATGATTGGGCGTAATCCCAACCCCTATGGTCCTAGGGGTGTCCGGGTTCTGTGTGGCGATAAGTTGACTCCGAGGAAAGCACCCGTTAACGAAGTCTGACAATACTTGTCTTCAGCCAAGTCTGAGGTTATTTAGTTTTACAATTGGCGGTGTAAGGGGGATCGGCCTGTGTTTGGATATAAACAGGGAGGATGTCGAGGTGGGGCTCCAGATGAAATATCTGAGTCTCACCATCGACAGTCAATGGACGCCTTTTGTGGCTTGCTGCCGAATATCGGTGAGGCCAAAGTCAGAGTGCGTTGACTATACGAGCGAGTCGCCCGTTTGCGGGCTCTGTACGAGGCTCCGGTGTAGGCAGGAGATCTGATAGCGAGTCGTCGAAGTTTGCTTTTTCTGAGGAGGATGCATAGAACGACCACCATCAGGATCATAAGGGGATACTGGGTGACATCCTATTCGTCGTTGTCTGTTCTGGTGGTAAACTCACATTTTTAGTGTATAATACTCTATGCTTCACTTCCAAAAACAAGAGACATCAGAATATTGCATCTGCAAGTTGAACTTAATATTTTAATAATGGATCACGCCAATTGACATTGTGTTTATTTTCTCTGTTTTCTCTTATGTTTTAATAATATTTATGAAAAGCATTTATTATTTTGTATAACATGATTAATAAATGTTGTATGTTCTGCATAAATTTGTTAAATTTTACTATATTAACCGTGTAATATTAATAATTTGATCAAGAATGTATATCAGCACACATCACTCGAGAAATTCAATTCTTATAGAGATCGAAATATCGGCGTTATAATATTTTATTATTTAAATTTGAAAAACAAATACAATTTATTCTACTGCTTCGATTATTACAGTTGTGCTACTTATTATACAAAGATGTAAAAATATGTTTGTTCGACCAATCGCGGGGAGACGTAGTCGCTAGGAGAGACGTCAACGGGAGTCGTAAATTCCCGTTACGATTATAACAATTGACACCACGACTTGATCGATCCCCTGATTTCCGTTGAGATAATAGGGGTGATTGAGTTTGTATAACACTGTGATTCACAGAATTATAAATTATATATTTCCAACACTTAGATTACACTGATGAGCATAGATAGATTGATAATCACTTATCGCACGAAGATAAGATAGATATGTACGTTAGAGCAGGGCTCTTATAATTGGATTTAATGTATTAGTGGACGTAGCACTATAAGATATTTAGGAGAGGAAATGTATGCTCGACAATACCGAGACCGACTCTCGCGTTATGCTTAGACTGCCCCGATAGGCATTAGCGTTAGACTTAGTAGTTGACTTTTCCAACGATGTAGAAGAAGTGAAGTTGAGTGACGAGTGTCGGAGGAAAGCTAGTGATGGGTGTGTCTAGCGCACGGGATCATCGGATTTGTTCATGACATTTTAGGTCAGGAAGTGAGGGCAGTATACATTGCCTCGGATTGGACAAACGAAGGTTGGTGGACTAGGAAGGGTCTTAACCGCCCTCGATAGAAAGTTCCTAGTAGGAAGCATCGTACGTGAGAAAAACTAACTTTCCCGTGTCAAGCCGTAGTAAACAATAGTCTTTGGAAACTGATTTAGAAAAGACATTTGTTGGGTCTAAAGGACCTTAGCAGGCAGGTTACTCGGACTATGACGGGTGCTTAAGGCTATTGAGGGTACGCCGTACGGAAGAGCGGACCCGCGGTGTGTGACCTGGGCCAGGCAGAGAGTCGCCGGGCGTAACAAAATATATGCAAATATTTATATATTTTTATAATAACATATTCGTACAAATCTTTTTTTTTTCTTCTTCTGTAACGTGGAGGAAATCCACACGGACACCAGGCCACTTCTGGGGAAAAGCAGCGTGGTAGTGTCGGACTCTAACCGACTAAAACCTCCACGATGACCATCCCAGCTGCAATCGAGAGAGGCCCGGGAACCGGTGTGAGCAACACCCCCCCCGCGCACAATACATCCCTTAATGGCCACACCGCGCCTCGTCACACCGCGCCTCGTCGACGGGGCCGTGCCAGGCAGTCTGGTTCCTCTACCGGACTGCTTGGCGGCTGAGCTGCCAGCACCTAAATTTGAACCCCACCGGGGGACTTAGCGTCCACGGCCTCTGCGACGCCCTCGCCGGCCGATCCTCTCGGACTGGGAGTTCCGCACCCTCACCCTCTCCGCAGCCTCTTCCCGAAGCATAACCTTCTTCTTTTTTTTTGTACGTGGAGAAATCCTCATGGACACTCCGCTGCTGCAGGACGCGGAGCAACAGAGTAGTGTCGGACTCCTACCGACTAAAACTCCACGATGACCATCCTACGCGTGCGATGGGGGTGCTCCAGGAACCTCAATGAATTAACTTCCGTTGCGCCCTCTTCCCGCGTCCTCTTGTTCGAGCCGGTCCTAGTATCTTCCGTCTATTGAGCTGGCGTTAGGGGAGTCCTTGCCCCTAGCGCTGCCCTCCTTCAGCCGTGGTCCGTTGGGGCGGCGTTGGGGCGGCTCTAGGCCGCCTGACTGCCATCCTTCTGCATCGTCTTATCCTGCAGGGGTGGGAGTTTTTCTTCCTCTCCCTTTCCGCTCGTTCCTTCGCGAGCATGACTCGCTCGCAGAAGTATTCGGCCTCGTATTCATGCGGCCCTCTCAGCATCGCCTCTATAATCGCTGGGGGGCGGTCAGTGTTCCTCCTGTGGCGTGCCGCAGGGAGTGTCGGAGCAGCTCCCACGGCGGGCAGAGCTCCAGGGTGTGCTGCGCCGTGTCCCTGTCCTCTCCGCAGTGGTGGCAAATGTCTGTCGTCTCCCGTCCAATTCTCTTCAGGAACTCGCCGAACACGCCGTGTCCGGTGAGCATCTGGGTCATTTTGAATGTGAGCGGGAGGCCGTGGCGGCTTCTCCATGCCTCCCAGTTTGGGAGGACCGCCTCCACGCCCCGATGTTCACGTCCCTCGTTGATCAGCTGGGATCGCCACCGGTCCCACGTGTCTTCCTCAGCGGTTCCTATGCCATTCGGAGCCGCCTGCTCGGTCGGATCTTCTCCTGATGCCATACTCTCCGGTGGGTGTATCTTTTTTTGAGCGCTAGCGCCTGCAGCTCCCACGGGGGGGGCGCTGCTAGGGCAGTCGCCGACGCGTGAGACACCGTCCGGTATCCCCTAATGATTCTGATGGCGGTTACCCTGTGTAGTCTCCTCAGGAGCAGGACGCTGCGGCGGCTCGCCATCAGGTCGTCCGCCCATACCGGGGCCCCGTACATCACTCGGGACAGAAGGACGCCCTCGTAAAGTCGGCGCACCGCGTCTCTCTCCCCGCCGATTTTCGGTAGCAGGCCGCACAAGGCATTAGCAACAACCAACTCTTTCGGAATCAGGCAGTCGAAGTGTGGCTCGAACGTCCACTGGCTGTCGATGACGAGACCCAGGTATTTCATTTGCGATCCCACCTGGATGGTTTCGCCTGCCATGTTTATGCATAGGCCGGGCGGTGAGGTCTCTCGCCGCTTCTTGTCGGAGAACCAGATGGCCTCTGACTTCGCAGGGGAGACCCTCAGGCCCAGACCGCGCACTGCACGGATTGCGCAGGCCGTTGCGATTTCGCCGATGCGCAGTGTCTCGTGCTAGCCACGACCCCCGACCAGGACCAGGGTGTCGTCCGCGTAGCACACCATGGCCGCGTCTGGGGGCAGCGGGCATCGCAGTACCTCGTCGTACGCAATGTTCCACAGTATCGGTCCTAGCACCGAGCCCTGCGGGACTACGCGTTCGACAGGTCGCCTTTCCTCTCCCTCCTTGCTGCTTTAGCAAGTCCACCTGTCGTCGAGGTTTGCCCGGATCAGCCGGACGAGGTAGCTGGGAACCTCGAAGTGCTCCAGGGCCGTCAGTATCCTGTCCCACGGCATGGAGTTAAACGCGTTGACGATGTGCAGGGAAACCGCCAGCGCCACGTCGTTCCGGGAAACTCTGTCCTCTGCCAGTGTCCGCACGCGTCTGACCGCGTCGATCGTCGAGCGTCCCTTCCGGAAGCCGTACTGGCTTTCGTGCCAACCTGGCACCTGGCCCGCTATGTGTCGCTCCAAGCGGGTAGCGACTATCCTCTCGAGTAGTTTGCCGACCTCGTCTAGCAAGCATATCGGCCGGTACGCTGTCGGCGAGGTCGTCGGTCTGCCCTCTTTACGGAGCAAGACCAGCCTCGCCGTCCGCCATGCCCGGGGGTAAGCTCCCTCTTTCAGGCATCTTGTGTAGGGGCGCCGAAGTCTGGGGGCCATGACTCCCATCACTTCCCCCCAGATCCGACCCGAGATTCCGTCCGGGCCCGGCGCCACGTCGCATAAGGCCATTCTTCTGGTCGTCTCCCATATCTCTTCCTCTGTGACTTCCCAGTCATCTCTCCATTCCAACGTCCGTATCGTTTTCCGCGGCCGTTCTGCCGCCCTGTCTTCTTGCGGGGGAAAAGCGTCGCGATGATCCGCAGCAGCAGCGCAGGTTCCATTTCCGCCCGAAGCATAACCTGCTCACAGAAGGAGGTCACGGCCCTCCTCCCTCTCTTGCTCAGCAACAATACCTCGAGGATCGCCGGCTTCGAGAGGTCCCATTCGATTTCCACGATGAGGTCGTGGCGCGGCAGCGCCCACGCCGGGCAGTACTCCAGCGTGTGTTGCGCCCAGACCACGCTCGCATCGCAGTAGTGGGAACGAGCGGTCGCCTCTGCCCCGATTCGGTGCAGGTACTCACCGAAGCAACCGTGCCGGTGAGCACCTTTGTCACCCTGTAGGTCAGGGGTGTAACGTCCAACCAAACGTCCCAGTTTGGAAGGATGGCCTCGAGGGCCTTTAGCCCCGCCGCACCCGCTCTCATGTCGAGGCTGCCCGCCATCTGTCGAGCAAGGCCCGTCCGACACACCCCGAGTGCGGAGATAAATCTCGCGACACCTCAGGGCCTGCAATTCGAACGGGGGAAACCCGGTGAGCACCGCTGCTGCTACCGCCGAAATGATGCGGAAGTCCCTCATTACCCTGATGGCACCAGTCCTGCGCAGCCTCCTGACCGCTAGCAGACTGCGACGGTTGGTCATCAGGCCCTCCGCTCAAATCGGAGCTCCGTAGAGGAGCCTCGATCGCACCACGCCGGCGTACAGCCGACGTACTCTAACGCCAGACCCGCCCAGCCGAGGCAGCAAACGTCCTAAGGCGTCCTAAGGCTCGAAGTGAGCGCCGAAGGTCCAGTGGCTGTGGAGGATCAGGCCCAGATACTTCATGCTGGTTCTGACCCAGATCTCAGCCCCCTCCAACCTCAGGCGGTAACCCACCGGAGGCGTCCCGCGATCGGCCCTGCGGCAGAACCACATTGCCTCGGACTTCTCAGGGGACACCCTCGGCCCCAATCCCTTGATCTCGGCGACCACGCAGCTCCCGCCAGACGGACGGTTCTGCCCCACGCTGCGCCCCAGACCAGCACCAACGTGTTGTCGGCGTAGGACCCCAGTGCCGAGTTCGGAGTGTTAAGGTATAGAGCCCAGGTAGAGAGCTGCGGAAGCCCAACGCCGTTGAGTGGGCGTTGAAGACCCCGAGAACCAGTGACGGACAGGTGCCCAAACGCCTCGCACAAGCCACGAGTCCGTGCAGGAAGGAGGCGAATTCCTTCCGGCTGATGTTGGGCGATATGTAAACGGCCACCACGTCTAGGTCGCCCTATTTCACGGCCACGAAGCCCCGTCTCCGCTCGATCACCGAGCAAGAGGCGCTTCCCGCGATCCCGGTCCAGAATATGGCGATCGAGCCAATCAGATCCCCAGCGCCCCGTGATGCGTCGGGAATGCTGTACGGCTCGGCCACCGCTGCCAAACCGATCCGCCGCTCCGCCAGGCTCTGGAACATTAAGTCCTGAGTCCGGCGGGAGCGGTTAGGATCGCACTGCAGGAGCAATTGTCGTCCTCCTCTTCTTCCGCTCACGTCGGGGAAGGCTCCGTCTCCATGGCCTCCTCCGGACCGTTCCCCTCGCAGTCGGTGCGTCCGACTTCTCCGTCCTCTCTTCTGGCCTTCGTGGGGCCAGTTGACCGCGGCGTCGTTTTCTTCCTCGTCGCCGAGTCCCCGCCACATACGGTGCGACTCGGGCAGTTCCAGGTCCGCGCACACCGGAAACTTAGGTACTCGCGCCGAGCAGTCACTGGCGCGATGTCCTTCCGCCCCGCACCGGTAGTAGCCCGAGGCCCCGAGGAGCGGAGCGTATGACTCCCACGTTGACCTCGTCGGCGCGGCAGCCCCCGGCCTCGGAAACGGCGGCTACCACCTCCTCCGGGGTGACCGAGTCCTCCAGTCCGGTCACTCTTTGCTCGGCCACCCTTCGCGGCATGGTTACCTTGACGGACAAGTCCTTCAGCGTGACCGCCATCCGCTCGGCCAGTCGCAATGCTTTGCTCCCAGCGTCCTGGCCTAAGATCTCGAACAGCAACGCCCCCGTGATCGCCTTCCTCGGTTTTAACTCCGCGATGTCGAGTTCGGAGAGCTTGACTTCCCTCTTCACCACCGACATCGCATCTCTATATGTGAAGCCCGAGCCGTTCCTCACGGTGAGCGATACCGCGGCACACCGTGGGGATCAGGAAAGGCCAGGCACTTTCTTACCGCGCGCGTCCCGCCCACTAGCGTTACGTCCCTTTCCTGTTCCGATAGCTCGTCACTGCCCGCTGTCCGCATGGGTTCTCTCCCCGTGTGGGGGCGCACCGGAGGCCGAGCGGCCACCTCCGCGATAGTCCTTGCCCTTGATCCGTCACTGCCGGCCGCCGTCCCGGGCGCCAAGGCCCCTGTTCGCAACGTCGACGACGGCAAAGACGACGATACCCGTCCATCGGTTCTCGCGCCTCGATCGGTGCATGGACCGTTGGAAGAGGTTGCGCCGCTGGCTTCTTGTTCTTTCGCCTCGCTCTCCCTCTTCCTCCTCCTATCACGGTGGTGAATCCTAGCTCATCGGCCGACGACTCCACGCTCGACGGCGAGGTGTCTCTCGCCGACCGCAACCGTGCTTGCACGGTTCTTGCGGTGGCGGCAGCGTCCGTAGCCAGGAGGATCGCTCCCCCTGGCATTATTTCTCGCCAGCACTCCTCCAACTTACGGAGGAACAGGATCTTGAGATCCTCTAGTGGATCTCGAGGTCCTGGACCACCGAATCTATCCGTTTTCTTAACTTTTGCATTACTCCCCAACCCGTCGGGGCAGCGGAGACGGTGCGACGCTGACCAAGGGTGTGGGGGAGGTGAGGGAGGTGGACCCATAATCGCTCCTGTTGGCGCCCCGGGAGCATTTCCTTTCCTCCCCCTCGCAGAGGTGATCCCCACGTCTTGTCCTTCATCGTCGTTATTACCACCTTTTGCTGCCCTCACCGTGCATTCCTTGATCAGCCGTTCCGCCGTCTCTTGGACACCACTGACCTCTCTCTTCGGAAGGCGCACCCTCCTCCGCAGGTATGCGCCGTCCTCTTCTTCCTGGCCGTGGGTCAGTTCCGCGTCCTTCACGGTCACTTGCTTGTCGACCGGTCCGATCCTCATTTCGCCACTCGGCGCGTCGTCGCCGCTGTCACGCAAAATTTATACTTTTGTTGTGAGAGAAAAAGAAAGCTGAGTCGTAACCTAACTATTAGTTTTCTTTTATCCAACTTTACTATAATTTTGGCACTTACAATAACTGAACTGTAAAAAAAGGTTTCTACAAGAACAGAGACTAGAACAAGAACTGCCCGAGCCGGGTGAAGTATCGGTTTATATACATTTTGGTTTGAGGATGTTGAGACGCTGGGTGTAGGTTATATAGAAAAGTGTCCGAAGGTCGAGGTTCGATATCCTATCTCTGATGTGGACTAAGGTGCACCACAGCCTTGGTGTAGGCTATGATGATAAGGTGGTGATGTGTCCAAAAGAGTCCGAAGCTTGGTTGATGTCTTATCTGTGACATAGGTGGAGATGTGATTGATGTCACACCGCCGTCGGCACCACCGCGGATGATAGAGACCACAGTAGCAGCCTCGGCGCCCCTCTTCTTCCTTTTATCGGGTGTCAGCAGTAACGCAGTCCGAATCCCCTGCGGACGCGACGCCCCGCCACATGCGACGTCACGCGACTCCGCCGCGGCTATAGGAGAATATCAGATTCATCGGGGTTTCCCAGGGCGTGGTCCTATGCCCTGAGAACTCGTCCCGCCTCGTGCTCCCCATTCGTACAAATCTATCATCTACTCAACTATTAATCAACGGTATGAACTATTTATCTAAAAAATAGCTACGATAAAAATGCTGATGGAATTCGAATAATATTAAATAAATAACATAGAAATAACAATCAAAACCTGTTTGATATATCTCTAAGTTTTTATATAAATATATTGATTAATTTGAAAAATACGATTTTTACAAGATCATTATCCGCAATAAAACCATTTTGTCAATAACACGTTGACGCTGTCATCTAATTCATCATTGCTTCAAAAAAAAATTTGCAATTCAGGCTTACAAAAAGCATACGTATGTAATGCTGTTAAAAATTGGTGATGGGCTCAAGTCTATTGCAAGTAGGTTCAAACATTGATCGACTAGATTCGAACTTTTTATAAGTATTTAGAAAAAATACTTGAATCTGGAGGCGACTGATTCGAATCCCCTACTTTGGGAAATAAAAAAGGTATTCCCAATACCTGTAAATACAATCGTACACTGGTCGAATAAATTCCAAACTTTATGACCACCTTATCAGAAATTCTTCATTCATCTAAAATCATTTTTTTCGGTTATCATGATTAAGTAGTTACAAGTACAAACGTTAAAATAAAATTTGTAGGAACCTTATTTATCGTTTATAGTATTGCTTAATTCACCTAAATTTATTAGAAGAATTCAGTGAAATGATAATGCCTTACTAATACTCATGATTCAATATCTACTTAAAGATCATACAGCAGAAATATGAATAGTCCACTTTTGTTGATTTTCTAACATTTATATTCTTTGGTGGCTAAAAAAAAGTATTACAATGCGAAATATTTGAAGAAGGGAATAATTTAATAGATTTAAAGATGCGAGCCTTTTGGAAATAGATGATAAATTCATGATGTTTGGTAAGAATATTATTATAATTTAATTAACGTTAACCTATAATATTCGAAAATGTATTTACATATAACTATTTAAACATTTACATAAATGAATCGAACCTCTTACAAGAAATAAAGACCATAGTTAAGAAACATGTAGAAATATATAACTAATGTTACTAATATTTCTTAAACGTTTAAGAAGTTGACAAAAACACGTATTTAATCCTAAATCAAATAGATAGATAGTTTTGATCTGGAATCGGTTAACAATATATTGATTTTTCTTGAATATTGTTTTTCTATAAAAGATGGGAAATATAATTTATCGTATATTTTACCTGTGGTTTTCATTTGAAATAGGTTCAATTCATTCAGACATTAAAACAGTCATAAAATTTGTAAAAATCTATACTTCACAAGTACAATCAGTAAATCATTATGCAGGGCCTGGCCGAACAATATGTATTATATTTGAAAGCGAGCATAGGGCATTCTTACGGAAAAGTAAGAAGAAAATATATTATAGAATAAAATTTGTTCAACTGGGGTTTAGTTTTTGAGAAAAACGAGTTTGAAAATTTGTATAATAGTATACTTGAACTTGATTAATTACCGATTGAGAATGGTTAATCAGCAGAGCTAATCAAAGGTCCGTATTCTAGATTTTATATGCGAAAATAAGTGAAAAACGTGAACCAAATCTTTCCGTTTAAGGCTTTATTTTTAAGAAAATGCATAAAATGATAGGTATTTCAATTTATCTTTCTCGCTTAAACAAAGCGTCTTACGAATTTGAAAATTTTATTCTACATTTTTGATTTATTTTTACTAGTAAAATAATTTTCTCTCGATTTTTACTCCTGTCCAGTTTGGAAATATCCATGTTCAAGTATATATGATAAAATTTCAAACTCTATTTTCCTGAGAACCAAGCGTCACGTAAATAAATTTTATCCTATATCTTCTTAATCTTTTATATAGACAGCTTGTCTGCTTGTACATGTCATTCGGCCGGGCCTTGTATCTTCCGAGTGGCGTTCGAACCTCATGAAATTAATCTTGGCTATTGGATATCATTCTGATTTATAATTGTTGTATATACTATTATAAATGTGATACTAATGCTATAAATTAATGGGAACGTTAGTTGATCTTTCTAAAAAACGGCACGTACTAGGAAATGAAATGCTGTAATCATTACGGACATCAACGTTCGCGCGCCAACGAGTAAAAGGAAACGAACTGAAGCAAAGAGAACGGCGCTCAAACGCTGTACAAGGCTATATCCTGATTAAACAGACTGTAACAATTCATGGCCCGTGAATTATCTCGTTCGAGATTTTCGCGTTTTAAAGGGGTCGTTGTCGTTTTTACGAACCAAGAAACTTCTACTTCTGAAATTATGAGAGCGTGCGCGTGCGCATCTATGTAATTATCCCAGCACAGAGTTACCGTTATTCGTGTCAGAGATTTAAAATTCCCTCATTAGCTAACAGATCCTTTCTTCGTTCAGCCTTCCTTTCACTATCCTCGTTCTAGGTTGGAAACAACGATAAAACTTTTGTGTAACAATGTGGCATTTAAATCCCGCCTTACGCGAATACCGGTCTGACACTTATTCTTGATGATTAGAGGATCCTTGATTTTCGGTCGATATACCTTAGCGTTAACCACAGTATTTTGCGAAATTTTGTAATGGATTATCGTAACTAAATTTAGTGAAGCGAAGTGTAGATGTGTGAGAGTCTGATTTCAGTAAATGAAAATTCGATATGTTTGCCAATATATATTTGCCATCCTAGTTCTTAACTGTTTTAACACTATTTTTTTAAAAATGTATAAAATCAACCAATTCATATATGGTCTTATTGCTACAAGAAATAAAAATTTGAAGTGTAATAGTAATAGTTAGAGTAGTTGTTTGTGGTGATAGTGCGCTACTACTTGTGTGTGGAGGCCGAGATAGGTTTTGAAGTGGGCGTAGATGTCGCTCTGCTGGGGTACTGCTGCATTTTCTTCTCATTTCTGTATCGTGGAAAGAAAAATCGTCAAATTCATAATTGTTCGGAATTTTAGTTGGCCGTCCGTTTATGGCACAGACAGGTCCATTTCCCTCATTAGGAAATTCCGAATTATCGGTCCTCTCAGGGCAGTAAACGTATTGACTCAAGGCCAGGAAAAACCCAGGAAAGGACCAGCCGGAAGGGCACGGTGGAAAGAAGAAATCCAACGGGAGAGTTCAGCTTCAACCATTGGACAGTACAGACATAGGACGACAGAGTCCTCACTTCGTTCAACTACAAGCAACGAAGACTACAGACATAGGACGTCAGAGTCGCAACTTAGTTCAACTACAAGCAACGAAGACTACAGACACAGGACGACAAAGTCCCAACTTAGTTCGGTTAAGTGCTACAACTAATACCGTACCGTCAGAATCTAACGCTCGAGTTATTCCATCTCCTCCACCTTGAATGTTAAGTCATTCGAGATACGCAATATCGACCGATCGGTTTGACCTGACCGGTTGCTCTTTAGTCGATAATACGCAACAATAATAATATGATTAAAATCCTATTTAGAAAACAATTGAATGTTTAGTTCTTTAATTCCTAACTCTATATAGTAATTCATAACTTCATAAACTTTAAACTCAGTTTTCGCAGTTTACAAACTAGAACTCCGATATCTGAAATATGTGGATAGATATTTGGAATTATTGTAGGCACAATTAAGGAATAAAATAATTGAAGTGTTCGTACAAGAGAGTAAAGTTTGCGATGCTGTAATGATAGGAGCGAAAGAAAGAGAGAGCGAGAGAGAGAGAGAGAGGGAGAAAGAGAGAGAGAGAGAGAGAAGAGAAGGAAAGAAAGAAAGAGAAATGAGACAGTCAATAACATTAGATACATTAGAAAGTTCCAAATGACCAATTCATAATTCTTCATAATAATTTTTTAGATTTAACTCTTTATGTCTTAAATTATCTTATTTTAAGTTTTCATTGCAATCATTGTTTTAGATATTTCAAAATTTTTCAAATAAATTTTTCATATAAATAGCGTTTACAACTATTATGCCGAAAATGCATATATGGAAATAGTATTTTTAAGAATCATCAGGTTTATAAGCATATTTGACAGACGAGGAAAACAATTATAGAAGTAATGCCTTACATCTATTTCATGCGATAAGTTTTACAAATTCAAAACTAAAATTCTGCTAAACTAATGGTTCTCGGACATAATAACGTTTTTATACAAAATGCCAAGACAAATCGATTGATATAATCCATTACATAATGTATACAAAATATATATGGTTCTATTAACAAAAAGTGACAAAAACTGACCTCCATATGTCTTCTACATTTCACCTACGAAAATACCATTGACGTCAAATTGTGGCCTCCTTAAAAACATTTAACTTTTGTTGCAAACATTTTCTGTTATCATAGTTTTGGAGGTACTTTCAGAGATCGATTTAAATGGGACTTCCCATATGTATGTCGGAAATGAAAGGACACCGAAGCCTTCCCTTTGGAACTTTGGGAAAATCCTCTAACATTATAATCTAGATTCTAATCATAGCCGTAATTAAGCAATTGTCGCCATTCAATCCGATTGTACTTGTTCGAGATTTATGATATTGAGCTTGGGCTCGAGGCGACGACCTGCCGTCGAACGTAGCCGCGGTCAAGGGATGAACGCTTTGTCTAACAAAGGTATGGGGTAATAATATAGCTCTCCTTAAAAAGAAATAGTTGTAGCGGCAGTCGACAGTAAACATTCCAACGATTTCTGTCCCGTGGCTCGCCACACGCAGATCCTATTCTTCAGGTAAGATGATTACCAGATGTCGACGCATCTTCACAGTACATGATCAGCTAGCCCGAGGACTCGTTACGAATCTTAAGATTTAGTTAACTAAAGTCCTTTAAACAGACAAACAGTCTTTATCCTAACAGTCCCTAAATCTACCACCTACTACGGGATACTACAACCACCAACATAGAAATTAACCAATTAACAGGAACGTCAATTTTTCTCACTTTCTGAACGAAGGCTTTTCTTGACGAATCTGATGATCTCGTGTCCTTAGACACGCCCCATCATAGTTTTCCTCTGCAGCATCATCGTGATGGAAAGTCATTCTCTCGTGAGGCCTCATTAGCGAGTTACATAGCGTCTTTACGCTCGGTGAATATTTTACGTTTTAACAAAGAGCTGGTTTAGTAATACTTGACAAGTAGATCGAGTCCGACGTAGACTTTGGTATAAAATACATTTGTTATCCCGTTGACCGCGGATTCATTATCGAACCTAAGACTATTGTCATTAGTGTCTGTAGGGGATCGAATAATGAGACTCCCAATATGTGTACTCGTTAGTGTATTTAAAACAGATCTTGTCGCGAAACGATATCTATACAGTCGTTTAGTCACAGTTTATACTAAATCGCTTTCGATCACGTTCGTTTATTTATAATCGTCAGAAGAAGGTCAAAAGATACAAATTCGTCTTGTTTTACGGTTACATGTAGCGGCGCCATTGTTTTGCCCGGAGTTCATAACTCCTTACAATACCTGTGACCTAACGGTCTTGATACTCCGAAGCAAAACAACAACATGGTTTGAAGCAAATTCTAACTCTTGTGCCGCTACATGTCTAATCGCGGTTACCTGTCAATTCTGCAATATCCACACCTGGACTAATAATCATATTTGTACTAGTAAATATCTTCTCTATTGCATAACAACAATGCCTAATCCAAATAAATATTCGTTACACGCTCCTAACCCTAATCATAATGTGAACCCGACATATATAATGTTAAATAAAATGCAAAGTATTCAATATGTGTTATTAAATATGCAATGTTAGGCTAAAGATTCTTTAAAAACATTAGAAGTACTCTTTTTGGTAAGACGAAAGCGAGATTGGGATAAAAATATCAAGGGGTAGGAGGATTACGTTCGCACGTGTCAAGGAAGACTCTATGAACCTTTTTCAATAAGTGCTATGTTAAACCACATTGCCATCGCAATATTCACATTCAAAAGTTAGTAGAGTATTCTGGTTTATCGATCGAAGCTCGAAATCCTCATAGGTTACGATTCGAGGGGAGTTGGACGTTTAGGTGGTGGCAGAGATAACCGCGGCACTGCGATAAATTCGCGGTGTACTTTCTGTTTTACGGCGACATTTATTAACCTGCTGGCTAGGGATGAATAACGTGACGGTCGCGTAAACGAGTACAAAAGTGTCTTTGCTGGAGGAGAGCGAAAGAAAAGAGAAAAAGAATGCGGGATGAATGAGAATGGGAAAGATCGTAGAGTTCACAGGAATGACGGGAAAAAGTGAACCGAATGGGGTGGCCGGTTCTTTGGCATGGATGATGGCGACGAATGTTTAAAGCGCGTTTGAATATTTTTGAAGAAATTTTTGTGAAAAAAGGGAAAACGCGACAGTCGGGATTTTTTGAAGGATTAGAGATAATTATAAGGATTTCGGATGGAACTGTATGTGGAAAACTATCGTTTTACTTTTCTATGCACAGTGAAAGACGATTACGCGTTTTAAAATTATACTAAAATTAGCGACATGAAATTGAAACTTTTTTCTTTTGGATAAAGGAATTTTGAATTAAAGATATTTGATTTTGAATTATTTGAGTTCCGATTTTCGGAAAACGTGACATATCTAAAAAATTGTCTCTTTTACGATATCTGTACAAATTGATTATAAAATTGTATACTGGGATGGGGGTGTTATATTCGTAACTATTCGACAAAATTATATCATTTAACAAGAAGGATATCGAAATATACAAAAAACTGTTCTCTAATTTTTAATCGCAGTTGTAATATTGTAAGTATCATGATTGTTTCATGATTAGGTGCGTGGAACGTTTCTTATTCTATGTTTTTCTGAAAAACACCTACATATTCTCCTTGGTGTTTATATTTCTCTTGTGTTCTCGTAACATAAGACGTCTCCAAACACCAATTAATAGCGACCGTCTTGCATAATAATAACTAATTAATAATATTAGTAAATTGACAAGACACAAATTATAGATTATAACTCGATCTTCATAATTTTACAATCATTATTTACAATTTCAAGCCAAATAGAACAATCAAATGACTTGTAAGTTGTAAAGTTCACTTCCAAAATTTCATATACTTTATTACCAAGCTTGTTATTATTGTGTGTTATAGAATTTATTAATACTGATAACTTGTATCTTGTGACTTGTAAAATTTCACTAATAATATTAATTTAGTTGTATAAGATTTTTGATCTCAAATCTAAATCGAGGATGACCTTGATTCAATGAAGAGTGATTCGTTTCAAGAGTGATTGAAATATTTTCGGTCAGAGATTCGGCCTCCCTTCAACTATCCCAATCTTCAACTGTCCCGATTATTAAATACAAATCACGCGCATGTATAGTCTTTTATCTATTTCCGTTTTTGATAGTAAAGAACATGTATGTTTATTATAAATAATATTTTATTAGAAATTCTCGAAACATAAAGGATGTTAGTTGAGTCATGAAAGAAAAACAACTTTTTCATTGAATAATTGAGTAATTAATAATTTGTTATTTCAAATGAATGTTGAAAATTTTACTTTTACAATTATGTGGAGGCACTCGACAACAAATACCGCCACTCGACAACAAATACCGCCACTCGACACTCGACAGGTATCCATCGCCACATTGAAGACAACGCCGCAACATCTACACGGGCTTTGACAACAATCGGCTGACGCTTTACCACGCAAAGAAGAAACGTTATTACTGGTAAGGCATACCAGGTACTGTTGCGGCACTCGACAACAAATACCGCCACTCGACAATAACTTCTGTCGGACGACGGCAGCGCAGTGGTTAACGCCTTAGGTTATGAACGTTTGGGACGCCCGTGTCCTATTTTTCTTCCACGCATCTAAATTAGAAGAAAAATAGTAGTACCCCATCAGCGACATCTACAGCCAGCAGTTGTGTCACGGACAACATTTACGCCTCAATTAGTTTTACTTTGACAATTTACTTCTTTTGATTAGTTGTGTGTATGTGACGATTTTAAACGGTAAGTGATTTTGAGGCTGTTAGCTGTATTCAGCACGTATGTTCTTTGTGACTATGTACGAATTCCAGGTTTCGACTGTCATCATTTCTTGCTGAGAATGACCTAAATCAAGCTAGTTTCCTCAGTTCACGTTATTCTAAAAACATAGCAGTCAAAATTAATTGAACATTGCTTTACATTGCAAAGTTAAAAGTCGGAGAATATACGTGTAAAATCTTCAATTCATCGATCTTATGGCTTATTTAAACAGTAGTAAACATAAAAATAATCAAAAAATTTCTAAAAAGGAAGATAATATTAAAGTTTTTGAATATTTTGAAAATTATTGTGAAATTCTTTTGCAAAAATGCCAGTAATTAACGTATTCCTAAAACAAGACGTAAATATGATTAGGAATGTTTCATTATAGAGAAACGACGTATGCCATAAGAAATATAAATTTCTCTGAATGAAATGTGATACAATTTTTTGACATGTTCTTTTATTATTTAGTATTGTTTTTGCAGCCTGCAAAAATTTCTGGTAAAATAATGTAATATTTTTTAATTACTACATTTACATAGTAAGTTTTAATATTTTTAGATAAAAAAGATTATATGAGATACTTTGCATCTTCCACCACTTAAAGGCTATTAAAAATTCAACGTCCATTTAAAAAGGACTGTTATGTAAATTTTGAAACATTTGAAAGCTTTTACGATTTAAGAATTTCATAGAGACATCCAACAAACTGCCGGGTTTTAATGCTGTTCATTGCAAAGTTGCAGGATATTCAAGGATTCTACATTTCTTATATCATAAAGACTTGAATATATTTGAGGAATTTCTAGTGCACTTTTAAAACTACTACTCTCCTCATGACTTTCAAGGTTTCCAAGTATCTCAAGTGGCAATTGTAATCAATATCCTAAAATTGACACTCGATCCGATCGCCAAATAAGCTTCAAGTTAAAAATTCCCAAACATGAAATCATTTGCGAACTTGCTGAAACACGTTTTCAAAGGTTTATTGAGGTTCTAAATTTCTTACATCATCAGATTATTGACAAAACTTTAACCTAAAACTCTATTAAGCTTCGTGAAAAGTCTTATGTAGTAAGCTGAAAGTATTCTTTTAAGCCCTACGTCCTTTCTAGATATTTTTTCAATGCCGAGTCATTGATAAATTGTCAATAAAAATATTGACTCGTTCAATTTAATATCAATTTTGTTACACTTGTAAGGAATTTTTAAATTTTATATCCAGAATTAGATATCGCATTTTAAAATTATAATTTTTTCGAAAGCATATATGTTACATATATGTTACGTATATGTATGTATATAATATGTATTTCTACTTTTATATATACGTATACTGAACATAATAGTATTCAGTATTTATGTACATTCAAAATTTTAAAATTCTACAAATGCCAACATGACAAATTAAATTTTTTTTTTTTGCTTTATATCCTTTCAATTCTATGGATGAAACATTTCACATTTGAATAAGATATTTCGTGTATGAGTTAATTTTAAGTTAGGCTTAGATAAGATTTTTCGACACATACAGTCAGGGTTTAAAATAAGCGAACAAGTAGTCGAAGTAGGTATTAACAAAGTTTAGTCGATCTAGTACTAGTATTATATACTTAAATTTTATTTTCTGTACAGGATGTCCCTACCTTCTCCGCAAAACGATGCCAGTATATTGTATGAGTAAAAATAAGAAAAAAGTTTTATAAACATAGGTTCAAGAACGTGAAATAACAACGGACTGGTTTTCGTTTGATTCAGTATAAAAACAGATGGGCGATATTTATTTACTTCGGTTTCTTTAAACTTTTGTCTAGCACCATTTCTTTTAATTTAACGCTCCTCAGAAGCAAAACTTCACTGGCGTGATATCTGGCGATCTTAAGCTGCTTCAGACTCAACCTCGTACAGCAAACCCGCCGAGAAAATCCAATCTTAATAAATGCGACATTAGCACTAGATCAACTACACTTTGTTAATATCTGCTTCAACTACCTGTTCACTTATTTTTGTGTCTGGCTGTATGTCTGAGTATGCCAGAAAATTTTATCCAAGCCTAACTTAAATCTAACTTTAAGGCTGCTTCAGACGTAGCTGTGTACGGCGGTAATGCCAGGAAAATACCAACTTTAGATGTTATTGGAGATAATATTTATTTAACCATTGTCTTTATTTAGAATCTTCATTAAAATGTCTAGATTTTTGAGCTAGAGCATGTTTATATGACACATATCTGATTTTTCCTGGTAATGTCTGCATATTCTTATAGTACCTAGATTATTTAGTAAACAATTGAAATTAATATTTAAATTTTTGTGTAAACAAGTCACATTTAACGAAATTTCGTTGATACCTATCACTACTATCAGTCCATTTATTTTTGCCCCAATTGTATAAATAAATCTTTTCTCTAGCACAATTCTAAAACATTTAAAGGTATAAAGATAAAATGATCACAACTATACATACTTCATGTTTCTCAGAGGCTTCGGAATATTCTCTAATGTTTAAATTAGATGTTTTTGGTATTTATTAATATATCTCAAATAATTACAACTGGAAGATAAAAACCCCGAAGAAGTTACTTTAAATAGATAATTCTATAAATATTAATATAAGGAAAAATATAAAGGACTCTAGTACAAAAAAGTTAATATTTGATACGCTATTGCGATCGATTTTTCCTTATACAAGAAACAGTTGTATTTAAAGAGGATTAAAACAAATCTTTTTTATTTTTTATTCACGTGAAATGACATTCAGTCATAGATGTCAAAATGAAAAACAAATGTCAAAGGGTCGTCTAAATAACATCGTATCGTGAGGTAGAAGATAAGGTAGGATTATGTCAGTCAGTAGAATATTTGAGCCAGGATAAAATATTCGCTTTTTAATTTGCCAAATTTGGTTATTTGACTCATTGTTAATAGCATGATAAATAGTGAAATTATATTTGTATATAGCTAAACGACCACTTCCTATCTGTATATAAGTTCTGCACATCAAAAATCAAGAAGTTTGTTCGACGAATGTTAATATTCTCACAATCAGTTGTAATTCTCATAATTACAGTAGTGTAATTTAGTGGCGGTAGTTTAGTTATTTTATTTTTTATTTTATTAGTTGTTATACAATACCTCCTCACTGATACAGGTAACTCTATCGTAGGATCAAAAACTAATAGTGTCTCATAATACGCAACAAATTTATTATACTGCGCAAAGTTCGAGATTGAATTTTAAGATGTTGTAGATTAACTGAATCAAATAATTCAATGTGTAATTTGTGGGTGAGATAAAAACTCATCTGCGTTGAATCCATTTTCACTAAACATTACACCAGTTCTATCGAATATTCATAGTCCTACGAATATGAAAAGGAAGTAGTGTAAATAGTAAAGCGAACAAAGAAAGCAAGGTAGAGTGCATTTCGGTAGCAACAGCGACGCCGTGGGGGGTTGGGAATCGGAAAGCTGGGGGTAGAAAGCGACTTCGGGCCGTAGTGTCTCCGCGGACAGCAGCTACACCGCCACGCAGCTTGTCAGGCTTTCCATCGTAACTTTCCTGCGCATCGTTCTCTCGATAAACTTCGGTTGATTTTCCCGCGCAACTCCTTCAACTCGAGTTCATTATTCGCACGTGGTCAAGTCAGCCAAAACACCGTCTATCGTTCCAGTGAAATAAACGAATATTCTGAAAAACGACGATTCAAGGGTCATCTGATTTTGTTTTGGCTCCTACAAAGATTCCGCAAGTAATCAACCGCCTTGAACAAATTACTGCACGCATTCGTGAAAAGGTCGAAATATGATAAATCGTAAAAGTGGTTCGAATAAACGATAAAACGCAGGACTATAGAGATTTATGAATTGATTAAGGTTGAAACGTGATATAGTGACATTTGAAACATTGGGATTAGAAAGTAGAAAAACACGGTCGTATTGCGGAAAGAGAGAAGAGGAGAGAGAGGGAGAGAGAGAAAGAGAGAGTGTGATGGGTTTCGACGTTTGAACACTCTGTGTCAATTGTGTGTTAGAATTACTTCTTCTCTTTTTGTTTTATTGCTTTTCTTCATAAAGTACAATCGAAGGTTTTTATTTTTGGGAGTGCAAGCACAAAATATTTTGACGATTGAAGCTGACGCTAGAGAGAATCGAACGATTCCTCGACGAAACAATGATGAAAGTGCCGGGTTGCATCGATTCGACGTCTCGATAGTGCCGTGGACCGGGAACTGGAATTCGCATGTCGATCTCGCCCGTCAGATAACCCAGGAAGACGTCTATTCTTTTTTTGTGACAACGTTATCGTCCATTCAGGTAAGTCCCCTGTCACTTATTATTCCACGCTAAAAGTGTATGATGAACGACGCTTCACCACGTGGCATTGATCTGTCGAGGTAATTTTCCGAAGTCGTTTCATTGTACATCGTTGAGTTAAATAGTTGGAATTGGAGAAATTTTTTGGCGGAAGTAATAGTAATTATGTTTCTTTAGTGGATAACTTAACAAATAAGGATTTTAGCTTAGTTCCTGGGTGATAATGTGAAACCAATTTTTCTATTCGTTTCTTCAATTTTTTTTAATATATATATTAATGTGTATTTGTGTATGTACACATATATTCTGTTTCCGTACGCAAACATTCTGTATATGTATTCCTATATATTGTATAACATATTGCACATTACAATTTATAATTTTTATAGAACTAAACAGGTATCGAAAGAAATTTGTAAGAATGGAAATCTATGGATCTAAAATATGTAACATAATTAGTTAAAGAAAGGGAATGATTGTATAGGTAAATGGGTATAGTAATAATAAAATCAACAGAATTATAACAAGAAATAATATATTATAATTATCAAGATATATAGATATACAACATCTTTTCATTTCATAATTTTACTGTGGGGAATTTTGAATAAAATTCACTTCTTTTAGCAATGTTTAATTATATCAGATTCATCAAGGGTGGATAATTAAGCTTATCTTTTTGTGATTGATCGGTTAAAAGGTAATCCACTGGAAAATGCATTACTTTTGGAAATCAATAAAGTGTGTGTTTACTTAAATAATTTAGAACCTTCATTTTAGCATATCGCAAATATAATTTTTTCTTCTTTATAGTAAAAAGGAAGTTTTCATTATAATTATATGTCTTTATGTAATTATCGTTTGCTTATTTTTAGGAAGTTTCTTTTCCAATATTTATATCTCAATGTTCTCTCATATCCGGTGGTGCGGTTATCCAATTCTTTCAATCATCAAACTGCAATATTGAATTGCATTATTCTCCTGTTTTTCCATTGAGACACTTCATTTCGTCCAGAAGATCTTAATTACCGCCGCGCTGCAAGGATTATGCGGAGCGATTAAAAGCTGGCTACCTTGGATATCCAATGTACTGTTACAAGAGATCCCCGAGGTTTGGGGAGAACACCAGGAAGCAGTAATGCTCGGCTCGCTTTGAGCCGCTTGTCACCCTCGAAACACGCTGTCGCGATGTCCCGTGCCCTGTTACGCTTAAAAGCACACTTTCCTGAGCTCGCTGCTGTCCCTGAGGTCACCGCTCCGTATAATTAATTTCCCATTCAATGTCAGATTACATTGGCTGTAGCTAGAAAGCGTATCAAAATCCAATAGAGCCGGATACCATGGGAAGACAAGCTGCGGCATTATCGCCGCGTCAAAGTCGACACATTTCCTCGAATTTTCCGTCGAAAGCGGAAGATTTGATCGTTTCTACTGAACGAAATCGAACGAAACGTTCCAACGTTCCCACCAGCGCGAATTTATCGTTTCCGGTTTAATTGAAAACCTCCCTCCTTCCGCCCTGCTTCGCCCCTACTGCGAACAGAATCGAAATTTTCAGTTGGCTTCGGTTCATTCGTTTTTTCGTTAATCCAGGGAAAATGAGGGTTGATATTGTGGAACATGGAAGACGTATGAGTAGACTTTGCGTGTTCTGTTTGAGATGTACATATGTATATATATATTGGTTGAGGGAGATAAAGAGATTTAATGTTACTGTTAACTTTTTCTGGTACTTTAAGGCGAAGCCTGCATGCAGAATTGTAAATGATTGATCTAAAATCTAATTTGGACTTAATAAGTAATTTGGACTTAATAAGTAATTTGGAAGCTTTCTCAAATTTGTTATATGCATTTTCCACGTTACTCTGCATTAAGTGAATATATTTAATTAAAATAATTTCCATATAAATGAGTGCACTTTCCTAACGACTAATTAGTTTCAGTATTCCGAATTGATAAGAACTATCGATTTTAAAATTTAAAAATTCTTGTAATAGAACAATTCAATAATTTCTATATTAAAAGAATTGTCCAGATGGAATAGATGATATCCTTAATCTTCTCCAAATTATATTTTCAGAAACTTTTATAATATTTGTTTAAAACTCGTAGAAGGAAATCACGCAAATATTTTGATTATTCATGATGACTAATAATGAGATCTTGAGTATTAGTATTTATTTATTTTATTTATTTATCGTTTCTGTAAGTGATAGTTCCAATTTATATGGATTGGAATTTTTCAATTTTAATATACTACATTATAATACTTAATTATAATTTCTTCATCAATTATAATATAATACATCAATAATCATCAAATATAATACACTATAGCACTGTTTTCTAAAATATTATGTCATAATGAAAATTATAATGAAAATATGAAAATTATTAAGTTTTAATAAAGCTTCTTTTATCTTACAATGTTATCTAGTTATTTACGTAAACCAAGATATTTTACGTAGTTCACCTTATTATAATTATTCTAAAAAATTCAGTAATGTTAGATTGCGACTATAGTCAATGTGTTAATATCATTTAATTATATAATACTGAAACATTTATAAGGCGATTATAAAGCGATTGTAAAATTACTATAAAGTGACTATAAAGTGACATAAGTGACAAAATATTTGACAACAAAAGTGTATTTATAATTACTAGACCAGTATAGATTTATAGACTAGAGATACTTCGCAAATATTTGTAAAACGTTTTCTCATATTACGATTTAAATCTAAAATTATAAACTAATTACTTGTATATTTTCTAATTTTAACTGTTAAAATATTGAATAAGAATATTATGTATAATATCTCAAATATTAGTGAAGCTAAGTTAATGTAATTTATGTATCAATTCGCAATAATCTCAGATTCGATTAATAAAGCTTCATCATATGCAGAAATTGTTTTCGCAAAAAATAAAAGTAAATTTCAAAGAAGACTGATTGAAGCAAGCTCTCGATAAAATCGAAGCTGACTTTACGATTTCTCCGTCTATAATATGTACAACGTTTGGTTATCGGAATGCTTGACCTTGCTAGCCCTGCATAACTTCAGGCTGCGGTATTGTTGGGAAGTATCTTCAAAGGTCTCGTAAGTAGATTGGTGCTCAAAACCGCGTCATTGTGGTGGTAACGCAATAGACGTTATTGGGACATCGTCCAACGAAGTAAAACTTACTTAACAGAGTGGATATTTTCGAGGCGTGACGAATTGATAAATTGCTCGATTAACAAATTTTCAATTTCATTTGAATTCAATTCGTTTTGTTCTTCGAACGTACTGGGATATATTTGTTGCAAACCTCTTTATTCGGAAATAACGCTTTTTAAGGAATTCTTAAGATTCTTCTGCAATAGATAGAATTTATTTGAATTTTACTTGTTTCGTGATGATCATGAAATATATTTGTCGCAAATTTCTTCTGTTTGATAATAACTTTATAAAGTGACATAATTTCTTAATAGTTTTTGATTTTATTGGAATTCAATTTTTTATCATGCGGATTGTAAAATATATTTGCAGCAAATTTTTGTACTTGACAATAATTTTCCAAAGAGATACTAGTTTGTGAAATATGTCGAATTTAATTTACTCATCATTTATTTTTATGACAATAAAAAAATGTATTTTTTTTGCAAATTTCTTTATTCCAGTTCTGTTCTCTAATAAATTTTTTCAATTTTTTTATGATCTATGGTTTGATTTTAGTATTAACGACATCTTATGTTATATAAAGTGACAATATCGAATTTTCATGAATTATCTTTATTGCGATGTCATTTATACAATGATTTAATTGTAATTTCATTAACAAATAAAAAAGATTTTGTTTCGTCCATTACACTTTCTTCTAATACTAGCAAATTCAGAATAATCATCCTGTTGCAATTTTTTAAATAACAGATATATTTGAAATTTTGGAAAACATTCTCATTTTCGAAAAAGAAAATTACGTAAAAATTATATTTTTTCATATCAGGAAGTTTCTCTTGCACAATTTTTTAAATTCAAAAATATATTTCAGTAGAATAATCAATAATTCAGTGGACGTATTCGTGTAGAGCGTATCTAGAGAGAAAGAAAATCATATTTTAATAAATGTAACAATATTATGTTAGAAAGCAAAAATAACTGTATGCATTTGAAATATTATCTTTTAAAATAATTTTATGGAATATATCAAATTCAGTTGACCATATATATTTCCTTGAAAAATGAAATGATGTTTGAGATGAAATTTATGGCGCGCTTTGAGAGGTGAGTTTTAAAAAATGGAAACTCTATTAAAACTTAAACGTATAGTCGAAAAAGTTTTTCATTGAGCAAAGTGCAATTACATTAAATATTATACACGTATATATAATTTAGCTCTATGCAAGGAAAATTAATTTTTAATGTTAAATCATTTTATTTCTTATACACACACTTACATATGTATACTCTATTTGTACATATGTGTTACATTTGTGTATGTATATATACGTATATGTATATATATGTTACATATGTATATACCTTAATTCAATAATTGTTATTCTATTTTAAAATATTATACTGTAAAATATTTGAAATTATTCCAATTTCCTAAATCTCACTTCTTGAAGAATATGTTACACAATTAAGTAGTTAACACTTAGAACAAAACGTAATTGTTTAATCAAAACATAGTTATACAATTTCTAAAGCATGTAAACTTTTTCCTGTTTGCAATTCACATAAAAGCAGATATTATGAAACTTCACGTGCGGGTTAAATATAAGCTAAACCTTTGTTTCAATCCATTAATCAAAAAATTGATTTTGTGAACTGATTTATTTATAACTTTTTTTTTTATTTTATAAATCTCCTTTTTTATAAATTGGATTTTTCCACTTTTGTGCTTATAGATAGAATTAAATAGAAAAACAAATAATATCGAACAAGCTCCTTTCTCTCGAGAATTAATATCAAGAAAGAAATGTATTACACTAAATTAGTTTTTATATAATATGTAAATTATTTATTTTTTTTTAAATACGCCGACACATCGTGGAGGAAGAATTTTGGAATGTGTCCCACGAAAAACATATAGTGGCATAAACTCAGCATAACGAATCTTTACGAACATATTACGTGTATTATACAAAACTTTTGGAAATCTCATTAGTAATAAGATATTATAACTATCATGATTATATGTAGTGGTAGAATCGGAAAAAGAAGGTACAAGACATTTACTACAAAAATATAGCTAATAAAAAACCGTGTACCACGAGTTGCTTTAAACATATCATGAGTGCTAAAGCTGTTCTCATTAAATATTAAGGCTTACTAATAGGTTTACTAACCAATAATTTACAGTTCAAATAATTTAGCAATCTCTCTGGATGTTTCGCATTGTGTTTGTAATAAATATCTTACAACTTTCATGTACATTTTTGTATTTGTTGTAAACTTTACTATCATATTGTACATATGTTAAACTATTTTATATTATGACTTTCAATTAAGCATTTATGGTCTTTTTCCTACATGGCATTTTAGTCTTATTTTTACTTATAGAACACACTGAAAAAGCTCTACACTAAATTACGGGCCATCTTGTATACATTACCGCTTAAAAGCATGTGGATACTTGCTTATTTTTGATAGAATGTGATTTAATTAGAAAGTTATAAATACACGGAGAGAGGAAAATTTTATCCTTTAATGCTGGCGTACAATGTTGCGATACGATAAAATTTAACTTTAAATGACAATATGCAATAAAAAAATTGATATTTGTAAGTGTCAAATATTACAGAGTTTCTTATTCTCAGCTCGTTTGATTTTCGAGTTGTAGACAAGATGGAGAGAGTTTCTTCAATATTTTCAATATATCATTTATAATTAATAAATATTTCTTGCTTTCATGAGACGATAGTAAATATTGTTTCTGATTGTTAGTTAACTGTTAATTCATAGGTATATTTTAATAATCGATGTATAAAGCAACAAAAGTGTCTACATACAAAGCCTAGAAAAAGTATTGTCATGCACTATCATTTTCCAATGAAGCGTTTTTTTATTAGTTTCTATGCTTTTTTTCCCGTAGTACCAAATTTTTGTAATCACATGAGAGTAGATATGTATTATATGATACAAAATTTAATATACTTGAACCTAATTAATTAGCAATTAAATGCTGTGCTAAATACAATGATGTGTTAATACTCTTTATAACTACTGTACCTATAAGCCACGTTGCATTTATCATAGCCCAGTAGATTCTTTTCCTCAAAAAAAACTTCTGGATGACTCTAAGAAAGACATAATAACATTTTCTAGCATTTTCTAACAGGCTAAGTAGATTATCCTTTTGTAGCTACAAATACATTCTTTTCATTCAAAAATTGTACGCATCTATGAATCTATCGTTTTCGCGGATTTTTCAATATTTGAGAGCCATGGGTGGCGCAAATTCTAAATCAGAACGAACAAGATCCGAGGATAGCAAAAATATCCCCGGCATGGTCGGCCTCGAAACTTCGCCGGCAATAAACCACGCCAGGGAATACGATTCATGGCATTGTTATCATTGATCTGGCCGAAATTCGCTACAACGTCGAGTTACCACGATCCGTAGAATTTTCAGCGACAGAATCAAGGAATGGGCTCCTGGAGCAGCTGGCTTTGAATTTGCATACGTTCTCGCGAATACGCCGGAAACACCAAATTATGCAAGTTATTGCGATCTTCCAAGGAATATGTTTCATTCGTACACTGGTATTGTATCATGGCTCGAGAAAATTGATACATGTTTCTGCTGATTCGAGTCGTTGCTTCTCAATATAAAAAGAAAGCTGGCGAATGACGAAAATTCCTGAATGGAAATGAGGATGTAGGAAGCTGTACGTCTAAGCAAATTTTATTTGAAATAAAAATGGAAAACAATAATTTGCAATAATAAATCATTTGAACTATTTTGTGACTTTTATTTTACAAGTAACACAGGTTCTTTCGTGTTAAGATTAAACAAATAATTTTCAAATAATTTTTTATTTCAATCGCTAATGTTAATCATTTAAATTAATTCTTTAAATTAAAATGACACATAATTTGAATTTTAATATTAATTCGAGATTTAGATGTATTTTGCACACGCTTGAGGCATAATTTAGTCGAATTATTTCACAACCCAACAGTTGATCAGATTTATTTTAATTTCAATTGTCATTAAATAACGTCAGAACTTATCTATATACGGGAGACACTATACAGAAAGTAATATTTATATAATAGAATTAAAAACCACTTGAGACGTTATTTTAACAAATATTTATTCAGACACAAAATAACAAATTATTTCATTTGATAGATAAATAATGAAATAATTCGAAAAAAGATCATTTGATCTTGGAGATCATGCAAACAGTCATATTTCTGCTTTTTTTCTTGTTTGTATAAATCCTGCATCTATGTATTGTTGCTTTATGTCGCTTATTAATAATATAAATAGGATTGAGCTTAGTGTATCTCCTCCCGAACTTATGTAATTTCTATGTCATTCGGGTAGTTATTTTCTTGTATTCTTACTCTGAATTTTGCATCTGTATATAGCTTTCATATTGTTCTTATAAACTATGCACTTACTCATCCTTCGTACATTTTTTTCTATAAAACTATGTGGTTGACTTTTACATATAAGATCCTTTCTAAGATCAACAAAGCTGGTACATAATTCTGTTTTCTTTTTCATTAGTCTAGTCTTTATTTCCGCATAAAGTGTAAACATGTTCTCGCAAGATTTTCTTTTTCTGAATCCTGCCTGTGCTTCTCGTAGCGTTTTGTGTTACTCGCAGCAGTCATTTAGCCTACTTACTAGCATTGTTGTGAAAATCTTTTTTAATCAAATATTCAAATTTAAAAATTACACTAGGACTTGCGAATCTCTCGATTTTATCGATATCAAGGAGATTGTATGCTATTCCTAAGGAAGAAATCATAAAACAGATAGATTTAACATTATATTACTACTAATATATTATTAATATAGGACACAATGTTATGTCTATCTTTTTTGTGACTTCATAGAGCTAGAAGCAGTATTCATAAAAATATTTATGATACGAATATTATATAAACTTAAATTACCTTATATATTATAAAATATAGCAATAAAATATTTTATTTTTTACTATATGTGCATATTATTCCATATACGTATAGTACTTACTCTTTAAGTATCATTGCTTGCATTAACATTGAAAGTCTTTCTATCAATTTAGATCTCCTTTTTAATACGACCTATAATTAAAAAATTCAAGTAACAGGATAGTTCCACAAGATTCTATCATTACAAATGCCAATTTTACCACTGCATTTTCGCTTGTAAAAATCAATGTAATTACGTCATAACATTCCATTGCATTTAATTATAGTAATTATAAAAAAAGTTATAGATTTATCAGAGTAGTTATAGATTTATCAAAAATTTTGTAATTAAGAAACATTCTGACAAAAGTAAACAAATGTTCAGATACTTTTCAGTGATAGTATACGTCTCCAATAAATCTATTGCAAAATAGCAAAAAAATTATATATTTGCCGTTTAAATCTTTACTACAATTCTCTCATTATTAAACTTTTATAAAATAAAGAGCTTTTATTATTCAAACAAAATTCGCTTCTACGAGGAACGCGAGATGAAAAACAAACAGCAGAAACAAATTAAAACCCTAAAGTATATAATAAAACATCAACTGGTAAGTAAGTAATTTCAATTTAATTACGATGAATATATGATCTGAATTCTTTAAATAAAATGCTAATTATTAATGCTAAATAATTTTCGTTGAATGACAGAATAGAGGGGGACGTGAGCGCCAGCGCTCTGTTTTCTCCGCTCTGTCCCGAGGACAAATTAATTGCCTGTTTATACAAGCCGAACTAACAAATCTATTTCACTTCAAACGCATCCTCTATACAACTTCTGTATCCTAATTACAACGTATCCTTTTGATCTTCCTTCGAACCAGTTCCGAAATGCACAGTAGTCACGACGTACCTACCGATTGTTATTCAGTCCCTGCCTTTACACTAGAGTCGAGTGCGTAGATATTTGTTGAATAATTCCGGCCACGAATTCATTCCGTATATTATTTTTTTCTTTGGTTCTATTATTGCTGACGTGTCTCTGTTCAAACGAGAATGCGAACGAAACCAGTGGGAAAGAAATTTAAACAGTTTCCTCCTCGGGTAGAAAATATTATCGTACTCCCATTGTAAACTTTTTCAATTTTTCGAAAACTATTTTGAAAGTAATATTTTAGGTTTCTTTCTTAAAACTTTCTTTTTTATACTTACGTATTTTTTACGAAACTTCATAAGGGTGTTTGTGAGATGGGAAAGCATATTAAGCTAAATAATTGGTCAAAACTTAAGATTACAGAAATAATCTGCCAATAAGAAGAACAAACTCAAAATCACAAATTATGAGACAAATTTTTATTTCGTATAAAAGGAAATTCAACATAAACATAAATGAACGAACTTCTATATCTCGAAAAATGTTACAGAATATCTTATGTCACTACTGAAAGTTTACTTTTTTCTCGATTTGAACCCTTACAAATATAATATTGCTATTTTTTATAAATAAACTTTTTATAAATAATATAAATTTTAAGATAAAATTTATTAATTATCATTATTAATGAAAAATTTAATCCTAATAACATTATCTTAAAAACAAAATATTTATAAACTATTAATAAATTAACATTAATGTAAAAAATGTCTTTAAATAAATTTTGTTAAAATTAATATAATTAATTATATAGTTATTATACAATATCTTATAACATAATCTTCATCTCAATAAATTAAATTTATTATAAATCCATCTATTATTAAAGTTTTTATAATTCGAAAAGAATAAGATACAGTAAAAACTGTTGGAATAATTAAATTTATTAATCTACAAATTTTTATATTATTTAAAACAATAACACAAATTATTATAAAATAATGAAAAATGTACGTCTCCTGTCTTAAGGTCTTTTTTAATTTATGTTGTGTTATTACTATTTAAGAACAATATATCAGACGTAACAGTTGCATTAAGTATTTGAGTGTGTTCTTATTACTAACGTATAAAGGGTAAATAAATTGCGTTCAATCTCTGAGTATTATAAGCCGGATATAGTTTTAAACCATTCTAGTACTAATCTTTTTTTGTATTTAGATTATTATTACGTTAAAGTACTGTAAAAATGCGATATACAGCCATCAATTTGTATTTTTATATTGTATTCTTGTAATGATTCATTTACAATTCGTTTATATTTATTTTGTTGTTACATATGTGTTTCTATTTGATGACAAATCTGTTTTTGAAATAAAGAAATACGAAACAACGATGTGAGTTTTGTAACACATAAATTAGCAATTTCAAAATTTTCAATTATATTTGGAAAATAGGAATTAAATACGGTTAGTAATAGTAAAAATTATGAAGATTATTAACAATATGATACATCTTTAGTCGTTTAGTCATTTTTAGTTCTACAATATTGATTGTGTGGAAACAATATAGTTTTATAGATATCTTTATTATTTTTCCGCATTGTTCGTGCGGCATCGAAGATGGAAATAGCGTTATATACTTTTATTTAGGATTAGGATAATAGATTATATTCCTATTTAGCAGAGATCCAAAATAACAGTTGTTTTAAACATTTTTTGGGAAGAAGTCATTGAGTAAAAATTAATTTTTATTTAAATGAGCCAGTTGTAAATAAATTTCAAAGAAATTTCTCAAAAAATGAAATCACTGAAAAATATTAATTTGCAATTGTTCTGATTACGATTAACCATTATGAATGATTAAAATTTTTTTTGGGTATCAATAATCATTAGCAATATTGGAAATGTTATTTTGGGTCCCAGTAACCAGTATAAATCACCGATATTTTTTTCGTTATCAGTAACCATTATCGATGAACTGAATTTTATTTTGGTTTCCGATAAGCAATATCGACGGCGAAAAATTTTTTTGGTTACCGTTTGTCAATATCAACGACAAAAATTTGTTCTAATTGCATTTGGTTATTGCCAATTGTTTGTAACATTAATAATAATTAATATTCATAATACAATATTAATACTAGCGTTAATTGTACTACAATATTTTTTATCCTATTCTTTGGTTCATATATATGTTCATACATATATATTATTTTTTACTTAATAAAATACATAAGTTTTATAATTAATTGTTTTATATTGTCGATGAATATATACCAATTATCAGTAATGATAATAACAATTAATAATAGTCGAATGTAACCAGGACAAATTTTTGACGTGGATAATGATTATTGTTACGCCGGGCGACTCTCTACCTGGCCCAGGTCACACATCGCGGGCCAGACGGACACCAGATGTCCGCTCTTCCGTACGGCGTACCCTCAATAGCCTTAAGCATCCGTCATAAACCCGAGTCACTTGCCTGCAAAGGTCCTTTAAACAAAACAAACATCTGGTTCCGAGGAATTTCTAAACACTATTGTCTACCACGGCTGGATAAGGGAAAGTTGGTTTTTCTCACGCACGCTGCAACTTTCCTCCCACTAACCACTTTCTGTCGAGGGCAGTTAAGACCCTTCGTTTAACCAATTAAAAACGAAGCCTATTCCCTCACTCTCCTAAATAACATCGGTCCCGTGCGCTAGACACACCCATCCTTAGCTTTCCTCGGACACAGCATCGTCACTCAACTTCACTTCTTCTACATCGTTGGAAAAGTCAACTACTAAGTATACGCTAATGCCCAGCGAGGCAATCTAAGCATAACGCGAGAGTCGGTCTCGGTATTGTCGAGCATACATTTCCTCTCCGAAATATCTCATAGTGCTACGTCCACTAACACATTGAATCCAATTATAAGAGCCCTGCTCTAACGCACATATCTATCTTAGCTTCGTGCGACAAGTTGTTAATTACTTACTTCTCTACGTCAGTGTAATCTAAGTGCTGGAAACATATAATTTATAATTCTGTGAATCACAGGGTTATACAACCTCAATCACCCCTATTATCTCAACGGAAATCAGGGGATCGATCAATTCGTGGTGTCGATTGTTATAATCGTAACGGGGATTTACGACCCCCGTTGACGTCTCTCCTTGCGATTACGTCTCCCCGCGATTGGTCGAAGAAACAATTATCGATGTTGAGAATTGTGGATCTTTGAGGCCGAAATAATGTTATAGGAACACTAACTTTACACTGAGGATTAATAATAAAATAATAATGTATTTATTTCACGGACGATTCCTTATATATTCATCGATACACATTTGCACGCGTCTCAGCACTTTCTTCTATACCCGACTGTAAACCGACTCTTCGACGACCCTTAACCGACTGTGGAGTTTACATTCATCTGTTTTCGAGACGCTTCGGACACACATACTTCCACACACTGATATTCACATACAAGTATCTCTACTACGCACTTAACCTAGTCCAGCACAGAAAATTATACATATCTCAACAATCGATAACCAAAATAAAATTCGAGTCATCGATAATCATCACTGGTAACGAAAGAAAATTCTGATCATTTATTATGGTTATTTGTAACCAAAATTTTGTAATTGAAAATATTGACTCTTATACTATAATTTGTAAAATTTGCTTTATAACAGTTATGATATCTACTATTTTGGTAGAATAAACGATTTACAGAAATATATATATATATTTAATGCAAAAATAATTTTCATTCTGCGAAATTAACAGTCTCCTTTTCTTTCCTCTTTGTCCTTCTCCTTGAAGTTTACTTTAAGTCAACATCTTTTACTTCAAAAGTAACAACAAACTTTCTATTATATATGTACCTTCTCTCGTGAAATATTTGTCGAAGAAGCGTGCGAATATATAAAATCAACTCTTCTACCACAAATTTTCCGTTAACCAGATTTTCCTAGTTCCTTCCTTCTTCTCTTGAATTCAATCTCTGATTCGATCAATACTCTAAGAAAATTTCAATTATTTTAACGAAAGTGACAGGGTTAATAGTACATATGTTAAAGTTCTAAAATTTTGTTCCATTTACGACATTCGATTTCAACGATAAATTGTACTACCTTGATACCTGTAAGAAAAATGAATCAAAATCTTCCTACAGAATCGAATGTAATTAGTAAAAATTTGATACTATTATTTTTATATCAAATCTTAATTCCGTCATTTTTATCTTCATAAGCTTTATTATTTTACTTCTTTTTAATATCAGTAAAATTTGACAAATCACAGTGCACAATTAATAATGCTAATAAATTATCTTCAATAATAATAATATAATGAAACGAGTAAAGTCCTTCAGGCGAATTTTATAATTTAGTTACAAACAATTGATCGTCATATTCGATGTAAAATTGTAAAAGTTTGTGCAAAAATAGCCTGTAACCCAGAATTTGTCACTTGTCAATTTAGTAGTACTGTTAGAAACTTATTGTACAAAATAACATACAAAAGATATTTTTCTAGATAAATCTAAGTATCGTCATTTATGGACCACATTTTACTCCGGGAAAAGCTTGATCATTTAGATTTATACGTGATGAATGCTACACAGGCTTAGGGTAGTCGTTTACGATCCTTTTACACTCTCTTGGAGACAGGTGGATCGATAACCCCAAAACCTGTGACCCAAAGAATCACCTACTACGGGCATGAACTTCTACAAACATCTACAAACTTATCTTATCTACGGTGAAAATAGAGAAGTGTGAAATTTCCAAGAGAAAGAATAGTTGACCTTAAATACGTCTGTACAATTACATAAATACCATAATTTATACAAGAAATTATATATTACGTAAAATATGATATAATTATCGCGATCATATTGATAAGATATGGAAATTTAGAATTGTATATAGAAGGTATCAGGTATTCAGACGTATACTTCACAAAGATCACATAATTATTTAAACAACTGACTATTCATTATGTTAATAATCTCCAATAACAATGTGGGAGTATCATTAACACCAATTGCATATATGTTTAACACATCTACATATTCTTGCTGTATACTGATACTTCTTGTACTAAATATCTCGCAATTTTATACTCATTTTCAGGTTGGTTTCAAGTTTTGTCCAATATAATTAGGATAGTTGCGTTTCATATTAATGAAATTTCAAAAACTTTTCTATAACACATATAACATGAGCATGAAAGTTTTGTATGAAAAGCGTGCAAACACTTTCGTGAGTCACCGTAAATCTCCGATATTTTTATATAGTGATAAGGAAACAGAAAAGCTTTTGCTGGGTGTTGTCATATGTTTATCCTTTGATAACACGGATGAACAAGTTTGATCAATTTAATACATATATAAAAAATATAACCGAAATACTTCCATACAGTTTTTCATGAATATGCATTCGCCTACAAGAATTGTAGTTTTTTATATCATGAATCGATACGAGATAAGTTCATAGAACGTATGAGAATACGCAGAAAACTTTATTGCGAAGAAAAAGAATTTATAGGTCGATAAAATTATATTTCTCTTTATAAATATGATTTTTATTTTTTTTTAAGAAAACTAAGGTGACGAAGGATTATATTGTTAGAGAATTTCTATCCTTCCTATCGTAAAATTTTTTCACGCTTTTATGTTTGTATCTCTGTAAATTTAATCGTTATTATATCCGATTTTATTTTTACTTACTTTTACCAAATCTTCCTAAATTATTTAATATTGTTACCTTTATACTCACTTTCAAAATGTTAGAAAGATATGCATTATAATTATTATAAACTTATTTTAATAAAATCAGTTCTTATAAACAAAACTGTAAAGGTAAAACATATAAAGGATACAATATATTAAAAGTATAAAGAAAAACGCAAGAAGCATTTACTTGAGATGAAGAAATGATATTTGACGACATTAACTACATTAATAACAACGAAGCGCCGAGATGTAATATTCACTATACTTCCTTGGTTTCTTAATTGATACGTGATCAATAAAACAGTGAACGAGAATTATCTCCAAGATCAAATGATCTTTTTTCTAATTATTTTATTATTTATCTATCAAATGAAATAATTTGTTATTTTGTGTCTGAATAAATATTTGTTAAAATAACGTCTCAAGTGGTTTTAATTAATTCGAAATCTAAATTTCGAATTAATATTAAAATTCAAATTATTTGTCATTTTAATTTAAAGAATTAATTTAAAGGATTAACATTACTGAACTAGCAAACAATGGAAAACAATAGAAGTTGATTTGTACCAATATCTAGGCATGCCATAACAACAAGAACGCTTAAAACGGCAACAAAGTGTTTCAAAGGCGGAAAACGAAATAGGAAAGGTATGGAGAACGTTAACAGCAGAAAAAGTATGCAATTGGATAGCAAGAACCACCATGCACAGAGCAATAATATAGGCGATTTCACTATATGCAGCAGCATAATGGGGGCTTGGATTTACAAAAGAATTAGGGAAAATACAGCAGTTATTCTGCAAAATGCTACTAATGATATCACTAATATATGATAAGACTATAAATAAATTTTATTTTATTATTTAAGGACAAACGGGATACATTTCCATTAATATACAACTTAAAATCAAAATAGAAAACGAGCCGACGAAGAATATCGCATCGACTCGAACGCCGATCCCGTCGCACGATATGCGGAGCTCATCGCATGACACTCACAACGTGTCACCTATACGCGACCTGACGACGACCACGTTCACATCGTCAGCATCACAACAATCTGATTCAGCACCACAGAACGCCTTGAATCTGCCAACCGCTCAAGATACTCTGGACCAGAAGCAACTCAGTCCAGTCCAGGACAACAGCGGTCATACTCCGCCGACGGAAAGTATCGCGTCGGATCTAGCGCCGATACCGTCGCCTGACACGCGCGACTCATTGCGTGAAACTCGCAACTCATCGCCCACACGCGTCTTGAAGACAACAGCTCACATGATTCTCTGGATCAGCAGAGAGAGAAAACCTCACCAGGCGACAAGATGTCGCAGACATTAATCTTTCCGAATCCGTTACAGGATGGGCGATGTCCTGTAACTGTAATTCAAAACGACGTGAGTAATGGGTTAAATCCCGTCAAGGACACCGAAGCCAAACTAGAGTCGAAACCTACGACAGACTCTCCGAAATTCACGATGATAGAATTATCTAGGAACAGGCGTTCCTCGATCTACACTTCGACGGTTAATAACCTGTCCTGCATCACGTCACACGTAACACCTGACATAAACATCGTATCGGACACTCTCATTCATTCTCCGGGACATTACGTGAGGATTCCTCCCTCTCCATGGCCGAGTCGACCCGAATCGACATAATATATACGCCATTACCACCGTGAATAATCACTCAACTAATATCGATAGTTTTCAGAACACTCCTTCGGATCCCAACACTTGGCCACTGAGCCCACAGATCACTGCACCGTACAAGTCTCTGATTTTGCCGCGATACGGATGGGTCAGCGGGGGGAGCCCTGTCCTCCAATCAACCATAGACCTCCTTCACGCCTCCACAATGCGAATTTCACTTTCCGTTGTGAAATCGACGAGATGTATAACGACACCTTCTGGGCAGAGGTGTTCAACGATACTTCGTGGGCCGAGCTGTTACACGACACTTCCTGGTTTGTGAGCTTCAACAGCAAATATCCAGGCAATGCCGAGGACCACGGCAATCCAGAATACAAGGAGGACAACATATCCTCAACGCACCGGTCTTTCGGCCGTATCATCGAATTCACCCTGGCGACAACGGCCTCATCCAGACAACCACAATCGCGGATCGAGGTGCCACGCAGATCGTCCTACTATCGAGCTAACCCGATCCAGCAGAATAGGGACAATCAGCAATCAACAAAGAATTGGGCGGCAGCTCCAATTAATTCTACCTCTACAGAAATTTTGATCGGTACCTTCTCAACGGGGGGAGGATGTTACGTCGGGCGATCATCTACCTAGACCAGGCCATACACCGCGAGCCAGACGGACATCAGATGTCCGCTCATCCTTGCTGCGTGCCCTCAATCTTAAGGACCCATCATAAATCCCAGTAATTTGCTAGCTAAGGTCCTTCAGACTCAACAAATATCTTTTTTCCGAATCATTTTCTAAAGACTATTGTCTACGACGGCTTGACACGGGAAAGTTAGTTTTTCTCACATACGATGCTTCCTACTATAGCAACTTTCTATCGAGGACGGCTAAGACCCTTCCTAGTCCACCAACCTTCGTTTATCCAATCAGAAGCAATGCATACTGTTTTCACTTTCCTGACCAAAAATGTCATGAACAAATCCGATGGTCCCGTGCGCTAGACACACCCATCGCTAGCTTTCCTCCGACACAGCATCGCCACTGTACTATACTTCTTCTTCACTGCTATAAAAGTCAATTTCTTCTTCTACACCGCTAGAAAAGTCAACTAAGTACAAAAATCTAACGCCTAACGTCTAAGTGTAAGCACAACGCTAGAGGAGTATAACTTACATCAACTATTTAAGTCGGTTCTCGGGATTATCGAACATTCACCTCCTCTATTAAGTATCCTCTAGTGCTACGTCCACTAACATACTAAATTCAACTATAAGAGCCTTGCTCTATTGTGCATATCTATCTTATCTTCGTGCGATAAGTTGTTATCTACGATTTATACCTACTAAACAGTGTAACTTAACTGTTGGAAATAAAAACCTTAGAATTCTGTGAATCACAGTGTTATACAAACTGAATCACCCCTATTATTTTAACGGAAATCAGGGGATCGATCAACTCGTGGTGTCGATTATTATAATCGTAACGGGAATTTACGACTCCCGTTGACGTCTCTCCTCGCGATTGCGTCTTCCCGCGATTGGTCGAAAATACAATAGTATTTTCGCAATACTTACTCATATATTCTCTGCATGTTATAACTTGTTTTTATCAGCCAAAAGAAAAAAAATAAAAAGTGAAACAATTCTTTATATTGGTTTCATTGTTTTAGTGGTATTCATAAAGGTATGAATTTACATAAACATGTGTAATTTAATATTACAAAGATCAGCAGCAAACGTATGTTAATGTATGAATATAAGAATCCACTAAAAATCTCAAGACTGCATTTTGCAATTTTCTTTCAAGAGTTGTTCAACAAACTTCTGTACTTTCGCAACTAATCTTTTTCACGATTATTCATTTCTGCGAATAAATCCTTCGCCATATAGGCAGCCGAATAATGAAAATAAAATTTCATTCTGTAATCCCTTCTAACAACGATGACGCACGTGCCATGCGAATGCAGAGCATCCACGAACATGGTGAAACGTGCAGCCATACGAATAACGAAAATATAAATAGCTAATGAGCAGTTAAAAGAAGCGAAAGACCATCAAGGGCGAGCTAATGAGTATTCTGTGGTTGTTGGCTATTAATGTATAAATCGTTACAAGCCCGGTTAAACGAGCTTTCTCAAAAGTGTCGAGACGTCGTGCAAGCTTGCAAGCTTGCACGCTATTGAACTTTCACTCGATCAAGTAAAACAAGCTTTCTCCACCTTTTTTCTTTCATTACTCTGTATATCGTAGTGCACAATTGGACAGATGCTCGTTTCATTGATATCTTGCATGATTTTGCGTGGTTAAGCAGATCGAGTAAAAGAATATATCTTTTTTCTCTAAAATATCTTTTCTACGAAATATTTATAATGTACTTTCTAAAAGATACTTAATTTTTATTTAAAAATTACTGAATTTTTTTCTATGCATAATTTCGTTATATCTTTATTTCATATTTATGTTTAATTCATATATAATTTATATTTAGTTATTTATTAAATATTATTATTTATAAATGTTTGTAGAAGCCAAAGCTATCTACGACGATAACGGATTGAATAAATCTACTATTTACAGTAAATGACACTACGTTCTAGGACAATTTCTGTTATGATATAGTTAGATGAATTTGTGGACAAAGATATTTTGTAAAAGAATTTCTGACACTTTTCCAATTTGATGATTTTCAGAAGTTTTGAGAAATTCCTATATGAATTTTTCATAATCGGATTGATAATTTATTAAGAACTTGTTAACAAATAAGTTATTCCAAATATGAAAAGTTGCTTCGTCTATAAAAAAATATTTTATTACTTGAATTTTTAGTATGCTACTGGAACATATTTTTTATAATATTCGCCAAATAGCTAATCAAATAGCTAATCTTTTATAACATAATTCCACAATATCTTGTGTGGGAGACAACTGCCACTTTTTACCACGTTAATTAAGTACATTTCGACGGATTTTCTTTCTAGTCGATATCAGAGCGTTACGAGCTTTACCATTTAACACCATTTCCGTTACGTTAATCAATTTAACCCTCTTATCGTTCGTGTCTTACCCGAACACTCATGCTCTTCATAAGTGGTTCATTTACTTCAATCGTCGAAGTGGGTGATTATAGTTGATGGTACCTCATCTTAAGAGCTGTATTAAACCATTAACACTTCCTGTTGACGGTTATATTCTGATAATTTTGACGATTATTTCGATCCCTATCTTTTAATTGACGCTATCAATTTTTATTAATAAGGAATAGAATATAGAAAGTCTATAAAATAATTATCTCAGAAAGATAATATCACCTTTTATTTTAACGGTAATTTTATTGGTCTTAATTATACGATTTGTACTATTTAAAAGCATTTACTTAGGTATTTAATTTCGCAAGTACTTCTCTGACTTATATTAGTAATTATATATTATATTACAACGTTCGTATTACATGGATTTAATTTTACAATGCCATATATTATACTTACACTATTCCTCAGAAATTTCGGATCAATTACTTGATATAAAAGTAACTTGGATTTTCTAATGGAAAGGCATGAGTAGAGATTAGAACTTTAACACTTTCTTAGTTAATTAGAGTGCATCTAGAGTGTAACTACTGTTAGTTTATATTTGTTTAAAATGTTTCAAGGATTTGATTTTTGACAGAATACCGTAAATTCCTTACCTTTATGTTCCTATACAGTTAAAAATGACCAATAGTATGACGAGTTAATCGTTTAATAAGGTGAAATATTATGATGCAGTGCATTAAAAAATGTCGGATTGGATAATTCTATAACCCGTGAAATTGCTTGAAATATACAATGAAACAATGAAACAATGAACAATGAAAAACTGTTATTTGCGAAAATATGTATACAATGGATAAAATCATTAAGAAACTTACTTTAAGAAAATGAAAAATAGTGCAGGAATATCAATAAAGAAAAATAAAAAGATTATTGTTATTAATACAAATAAAATATCACCACGTTCCTGCAACACAAATTTTTATTGACCTTATTCTCTCAACTTTTACATCACACTGTTTGCCGTTTCTTATAAACTATGAATATTAAAAGTGATGCTAAATTTGTATTACATATATCATAAACTAATCATATCGTAAAGTATTGCCATGTGTAGGCAATACAGTTAAAGAAGAAATATCCAAATTCAATAATAGATATAACATAAGAGTTAACAACCACCAAAACCCACTAATCACTCAATTACTTGACACGATGGATCAGATTCGCAGGCTAAAAAGACATTACCCTTTAGATTTAAGCATTAGATTCAACTAGAATCAAACATACGATAAACACTTATCATACACGACATAGTACCACGCCAGAATAATTTACTTATAATTCTCAATGTAAAATTCTTCCAAATAAAAAAAAAAAAGAAAAGAAAAAATGTGTAGGCAATAAGACATGGAAACCTCTCTTGAGAATTCGTGTCAGGC
Organism: Bombus bifarius; assembly: GCF_011952205.1. NCBI lineage: Eukaryota > Metazoa > Arthropoda > Insecta > Hymenoptera > Apidae > Bombus > Bombus bifarius. Next base: position 105,876 of record NW_022884592.1, read on the forward strand.
ATTGGTGTTCGCGGCGGACTGAGCGCTGATAATCTGAACATTCCCCGACATCGAACCGTCGGCGATCGGTTTTAGTCAGTCGCCGAGAAAACATCAAGAGATTTCGGTCGCCTTCATCACATAAAATACCTAAGTAAACGAACGTGACACGTTTTTTTTAAAACCATTTAGCCCTCTCCCTACACATATAACTCCAATACTCAACAAATTGAATAATTCGCAGTGTAAAACAAATGTGAGCACAGAATACTCAATGCAAGCGCCAATTTTATCGCGTTATCTGGTTTTAATTTGAAAAAACCAATTTCATGTTTGTACAATTAATGTAGTTAATACTATAAACTGACATTCTCAAATCTCTAAAAAAAATTTTAAGTTCTTTGCATTCGATGTTTCAATTAGACGATTCTTAGATTATAACCGAGTTAATTATAACAAGATCTCAATCACCAAATGAATTTTCATATTATCTATTTTTTGTAAATTTCGTTTTCCTTGTACATCAACCAACGACAGTTTCATGAACCTCATCGGTTTTCATCAAAATGCTATCTAACTTTTTATCATTGTCTTCGTGTTCATTCGAAATTTACCGCGCAATCTTCCGGCACATTAATCAACCATCTTTCGCCAGTATAAAAAGCAAAGCCCGTTTCCACCGTTATCAAGCAATTTCGTTGGCGTTCGAGGGAAATGGGTCGAATCGGTTTACGAAAACGAGAGGGAAGAAAAATACATGAAATTGGCTGGCCCATTGACATTCCACAGGCGATGTATTGACGTGGACCGTCGGGAACGGAAAAATATGCTCCATTTAATATCGGTTCAACGTGTTCCGAGTACGAAACCATCTATAAATATCGCATTTCTCCCGTTTTATTCTATGCCCAAACAGCTTTGTTAAAGATTATCGTGCCATTATTGTCTTATTATTTGCTGGTTTATTGTTGGATAAGATAAAATTCATAATGGGAATGCATTAAATGAAATTGGATATTATGTTGTGAAATATATGTGTGAATACTGTATTAAATATTAAATTAATCAGGGAATTAATTTTTATACTAAACATTATATCTGTTTATTTGACCATTCGCGGAGAGACGCGATCGCGAGAAAGCACGTCAACGGGAATCGTAAATTCCCGTTACGATTAGATAATCGACGCTACGAACTCATCGATCCCCTGATTTCTGTTACGATAATAGGGGTGGTTCAATTGAGTTTACACTGAATTAACAGGTATAAATTAATATTTATTCCAACAACCTTGTAAAGAAGATAATTACATTGATGCGTATGTATAAGTTAAACAAGTGATTGATTTAAGGGTAGAAACCCGGTAATAATATGTTGACTATTCTAACGATGCAGAATAAGTAAAGTAAAGTGACGATGCTGTGTCGGAGGAAAGCTAGTGATGGGTGTGTCTAACGCAAGGGACCATCGGGTTTGTTGATGACAATTTTGGTTAGGAAAGTGAGGGCAGCAGACATTGCTTCTGATTGGATAAAAGAAGTTTGGTGGACTAGGAAGGATCTTAGCCGCCCTCGATAGAAAATTGTTAGTGGGAAGTATCATACGTGAGAAAAACTAACTTTTCCGTGTCTTCCCGTAGTAAACAATAAGCTTTAGAAACGATTCAATAAAGAGATATTTATTCGGTCTGAAGAACCTTAGCTAGAAAATTCCTGAGATTTATGATAGGTCCTTAAGACTATTGAGATTACGCAGTAAGGATGTGCGGACACCTGGTTGCCATCTTGCCCGCGGTGTGTGGCCTGGTTTAGGTAGAGTGTCGCCCGACGTAACACTATCAAATAATGTATTAAATGTTTCTCTGAATACTGTATCAAATATCAGATCATATACAAAATTTTTAAAGGATGATTTGACGGATTGTAACGGCCCGATTAGTCAAGTGCTATCCGGACGAAATACCGCGAGCTTTACCCAATAACATCGAAGCGTCACATGCTTCTGCAGGTATCGGTCACGTGCCTTCCGTTAAGAGAGAGTTCAACCGTGAATACCATTCAGAGAGTCAGTTTCGTCGTCAGTTCAAATATCTTCTCCACCAGACATGGAATGAAAAGAGTTAATTTCCTCAACCTTCAGGGAGAAAAGTCTTCCGATTCTGAGTGAATCAGATGTATTCTGCTATTGCTCTGTTTATTTCGATTCTGCATGATCGTACGTCTGGATTTCTACTTTTAAAAATTCAAATTTCTCGTGAACTTGATTGCTTGTGCTTAGTCAAAATGTTTAAAGCAATAAAAAATACTACTCTAATTTGTTTGTAAAGGCTGTGATAAATTAGTGACAAACCCGATTACATACAATTCCTGTGAAATGTCATCACACACTGGATCCAAATGTCTAGCTACAACTGGCCTTTCTTGCAACAGCGGCAATATGATCTGCTGTGAAATTTCACCTGTCCTGTTATCATCTGAAGGCGTTAACGATCATAGTAACGACGACGGATTTCGCTAACAATACGTTTGCATTTGGTATTCTCGCATTTTTTACCAATGAGTTCAGAAAACTCAGTGAAATTCTGACTGTCAAAATACACAGCGATCATGGATACATTCATGCTTCTCGTAAAGCCAAGATTACTGAACTTACCAATATCATATTTACATTAGAGATAGTAATGAGGCCTCATACAAGATAATTAAAATGGTAGATGTTATTATGGAACTCGGGGATAGGCGTGCGAGATTCAACAATCTAATTCTGCTAGATCTATCGGAAACTAGCAATTTAGATGGATCTCTGATTTCGAATTATATACCTAATGACCGCCTGAGTGTTGTTAATACGCTAAACAAAACCATGCCCTACAACTACGACAATCAGCCCTACATCACCGTAGACAAGATTGATAAAAATATTGCCAATGAACCAAGACTTTTGAAGATAGCACTTTCGCTATCGTTTTCTACTACCGAAATATTTAAATGGAAAAATACTACAAGGGCCCTAATAAAATTCCATCTAACCAGACTGAACACAATAGAAAATTCATCTGCGCAATCTCAGAAATCAACTCCATTCTACCAATGATCCTTCTCTAACAATTCGCTATTGGAACGGATTGCTTATGTTGATGCGGAGAAACACAGCCAACCGAGAGAAAAGCAGCGTATCTGCTTTTGTGTCTACTGCCTACTAAAATGTGAGCGGTCTTCGAACTAAACTTAGCGATCTACACATGGGACTCCTTTTATACGTCGGATGCGTACCGTGTAAAAACAGCTGTGTAAAAAAATCATAAAATAATTGATTTGCAATACAGTATCGAAACTGTGTTAAACTAAAGCAAACAAGAGAAAAAGAAATTTAAAATATAGAACTGCATTCGAAAACAGTTTATTCGATAAACAAACGAGAGAAAAGATAATGTGCTAAGGAAAATCAGAAAACCATTCTTTTAAAAAATCCACATTCTATTCATCGTCACTTTCTATTATTATTATTATTATTACTACTACTATTGTTATTACTATTATTATTATTATTAGTACTATTATTATTACTATTATTATTATTACTATTGTTATTACTACTACTACTACTACTATTATTATTATTATTATTATTCCTATTATTATTATTACTATTATTATTATTATTCCTATTATTATTATTATTACTATTATTATTATTACCATTATTATTATTACTATTATTATTGTTACTATTATTATTACTATTCTTATTATTTCTATTATTATGATTGTTACTATTATTATTGTTATTGTTATTATTGTGTTGTTGTTGTTATTATTGTTCTTGTTGTTATTGTTATTAATGTTATTGTCGTTATTATTATTATTTTTTGTTGTTGTTATTATTATTGTTATTGTTATTATTATTATTGCTTCATCCGTGACTTTTGGCTTTCAACGAACTTTCGGTTTTACATCTCTTATGTCTATTTCTCTTCTTATATGTCTACCTCCCCTCTTTTCCACTCTATTCTATTGCACCATCTTGCTGTCACTTTCTATTATATTACAACGAATACGTTTTCTTATTACTGGAAACTTTCGTTTCTCGAAATATCCTTTGCCTGGTAGTTTCATATCAGTGGTGGTGACATATGTTTTTTATGCAAATGTCTTTTTTATGCAAATTGTCTTTTTATGCAAATTTGAGAAATTTGAAACAATACAATCTCAATTGTTTAAGTTCTAAATGTTCAAACTGATACTTATTAAATAAATGAATACAGCTGCATACTAAAACAGCTGCTTGTCTATATTACAGCGATAATAAAGTAGAATTTGTATGTTGACAAAACTGGTCTTCGAATGCAGTTGTCGATTTCCTTAACTTAAAGATAAAAGTAAGTAAAACGTGTGACAATATCGTGTAAATATAAATAAAACGTATTAACAAAACTGTGTACATATGAATAGAACGTGTTAAAAAAAATTGCACAATTGTAACCAAAACGTGTTAAATAAATCGTGTAAAAATTAATAACACGCGTTAAAAATCATATAAAATTGAATAAACTATGTAAAAAACCGCGTAGGAAAGTACCGTGTAAAAGCAGTTTCAGTGTTTCTATATCTTTATCAAGATCTACTTTTCTTATTTTCCTCTACTTATCTTTCTTTAAATATGATATTCTTTTCATCGAGACTCGGTTGTGTGACGACGATAGTTACGTAAGAGCTGTCTTTTAACAGCTATACGGTCTTTCGTTGTGGCAGGAATTAGTGTACGAGAAGTGGCGGGCTATTAAGTCGCGGTTAGAAATAATTTGTGATGCTCACCGTCGATTCCTTCACTAAATAAAATTGAACGTTTTTTCATCAGAGTGTATTTATGAGAAACGAATTTTGTTATTGACGGTACATGATACTCAATTTCTATATTTTGACCATTGTGTATGTGTTGATGAAATATTGTCAGTTGCATAGGATTCATGAATACGTATATTAGGTGACTACAATCTATTCAACATACGCTGCATTCACACGCCTGATGATATTTTGTCTCAGGAGTTCCTGTCTCCTAATACAAATGCATTTCCCTCTTCAAGTACGATTGCGGAATACTATAATGTATATAATTTAAAGCAACACAATAATATTGCAAGTCACGGCGGAAATATGTTGGGCTTATTGTTTCCGAGCATCCGTATTGATAATCTGCTGGAATCGTTGGAATACTTACTGCCCTCTAAATCTTACCAACCACCTATTGCCTTTGATATTCATAGCATTGGGTTTAATTCGTGATAAAAAATTCTTAATAATGCTATATTAAATTCATTAACTCTTAAATGTAATATAATATATTGCTATTTGCCAATTATTCCTGATAATATAGAAAATAAACTTTCAATTGCACTTATTATACCAGAACGTCCCGTGCTTCAGCACTAGCTATTTAAATATTTATCCATTATCCATGATAATGCTGTACTAGTAACCTCTAATTATTGTTAACTCAACATGTAATGGTTAACTCTAACACTAATTACCGCAGTGCTCAATTATCTACGGTTATCTGTGATATTCGATTATCTAGAATAATATAGACACTTTAGCACCTAACTGATATTGCTAACGATATAACAATTATGTTGCTTTACCATTTAACACTATTTTCTTACATATGTCATATTATGCCATTGTCATATAATGCCATTTCCTTGCATATTTCATAGATCTACATATTTCTGCGATTAAACATTTCGCTATATTATACCTTGTGATATGCGAAATGTCGGTTTAATAAGAGGAAATGTTATCGTTAAAAATTGTTTCATTTTTTGATCAAGTTACACATTTTAAAATGGAGAGCTTCATTAAGAAAAATGTTAATCGTACACAATAATAATACATATAATAATACTATACTATAGTACTATAATAATAATACATTGTTAATAATACAATTGTTAATAATACAAAATAATAATAAAATTGTTAATAATACAAAAAGAGCATAAACAATGTACAGAAATAAACATTGTATATTAAAATGATCTTGATTTTTTATAGAAGAAACAATGTTTTAGACATTTCTTATATTGCAATTGATAGTCGATTGAAAATAGTCGTCAAATTATCGGAAGTAGTTGTAAGATCGTGGCGAGAGTTGCGTGATACATCCTGTGTAACGAAATAAGCTTAGATAAATATTATTTGAAATAAATATAAAAGCTGATAATTTGAAATAAAGAATCATTACAATTACTTTAGCGTTTCTATCTTACAAATAATAGACGTAACTTAATTCTGTGTTAATTTGAATTTTTAAACATTTTGTATTTTGTATACACATTGTATAAATATTATCGCTAAATTGCTAAATTGTTTTACAATATAATAACATTCGCTCACAAAATTGTTTCAATTTTAATTACTTTTGTATAATCCGCATTTGAATTTATGCACATAATACACTTAATACATACGATTAACATTTCTGATGCAAAATGACACTATATATATAACAGAACAGAAATGATCTAAGATATAGATATATATAAGATAACATTTATGCATTCAGATATAAAATACGAAGTAAAGTAATTGTTTATTTTATTGTTATTGATGGTTGTTCATTGTTAAATAATTAAATACTTTGAAGAAACATCGCTTGCTTTTTCAAATAAGCGCATAATTATTTCAAAACAACATTTAGTCAAATAAAATGATATATCACATAAATAATTATTTTTGAAACATTTTATTTAAGTAATGCCCAAGCGTATAATAAAATAACTAGAATTTAATTCTCAGGAAAGGACTTACAACTATTTGCATATATATCTTTTGTATTTTGTGTCGGAAATGCAATAAATCTGCATTCATTAAAGAATAAACTATTTTTAAGTTTAACAATTGCAATTACTGGAATTTACAACCCAGGAAAAGCCAAAAAGATCTATAAATTTTTATTTGCTGAAAAATGGAAATCAGAAATGTAGGAAGTCTTGACAATAAGGAAGTAATTATTTTGCAGATCGTTCTTCCTGAATTCTTCGTTCTTTTATTACGCTTTGTAAAAGTTAATTAATAAATGCACGATAAAAACCCTACAATAGAGACTATAATTCTACAATCAGTGTTTTTGTAAGAAATATCAAATTTTCTCGCGCGTTGTCGGCTACAATCGACAATCAGCTGTGTAGAAATTAAAATCGTGATTTTATTGCAGTCACTCGATTGCCGTTCGACGCTGCAAGATGGAGAGAATGGAGATTAATTAGCGTTACGTTCGTTTATTTTCGAGTTTGGCGGCCATATTGCAAAATGCAAGCAGTAAAGAAAATTAGTATCGTGGTTGAAGTACATGTCGACCTACTTAGCACGCTTCCGTAATTGGAGAGTTTTCGTTGTCGCATACGGGAATAGAACAAAATATTTACAACCCCCAACTGAAAATTTCAGGGAATTTTTGTGCAAATTTTTGTATGTGTATGTGTAACTCTTTGAAGACTTGAATTATTTCGTGTCCAGAATTTTCTGAGAGATTTTGCTCCTAAATTAATATTTCAGTGGATCGATAAGTATACAGACAAGAGAAAAAATAGAAGGTAATTACAGTTTGACGAAGTTGTGAAATTAATAATATATAAACTATATCTATGTACAGGGTGTTTCATTTAACATTAAATCTACCGACATTTCGTGTTATCTATTCCTATCGGGCGCGGTCAAAATGACCGCTGATTTAAAAAGTAATAGTTTTTGTAATTTAACTTAAATAATGGTTAATTTATAACTGAATGTATATAAAATGATGATCTGTCAGGAAATATCGTCCAAATTTACTTTTATTTAATTTCAATTATAGATTTAAATAAAATTATACTTTAATTTATATAGAGATATCTGATTCAACTCCGCTGCATTTTTTTACAAATTATCTTATTATCAAATGTACATTTGCCGCATACATATTTCCCGCATGTTGAACAGATGTTCGTGGTTTTGTAACCTTTACAATTTCTTACTCGACAAGTTTTTCGTGATAATGTATCTGAACTTGATAGTTTTATAGCATGATTCTCTTCCCACGATTTTGTATACTCAACAGCGAGCTTTGTAGCTAATTGGAATAAAAATTCCTGTCTTGAAATATTTTCACCTGTTGTTTCTGTCTACAAAGTCCAGGCATTTATTCCAGCTGGGTCCAAAATGTTGAAAAATACCTGGAGGGATCACCTACAAGATTTTGACTTCACGCTGTATTTCCTTGACATCTGGTCCACTACAATTACTTCATATTTTGTATCATTATAAAATCTAATCGTTTCCGGTATGGGTTTATTGCCTTTTTCAATTTCTATCGCTCTATGCATGGAACTTAGCACAAACACTTTTTTTGTTGGTTTGCATTTATACACCGTAAAAGAAATTTGATTCGAAATATAAAATTTGCTTGAAAACAGAGCCATTTTGTCCTTTCGATCTTTGACTATCTTTAACAATTCCCGTTTATTTTCACGAATTGTTCCAACGATTGTAGTTTCTTTGCGTGTAGCTTTGTGGCCAGTGATGCACTCGTAAAAAAATTATCTGTTGTTAGGTTCCTTCCACATCCTGTGAATAGTTCCATCAGCTTCAGAGCAACAAATTCTCCAAGTGAAATTGAATTTTCTCTTTTCTTATCCTTTCCCAAATAGGGAAATACATTTATTGTATACTTGCTATTGACATCACACGCCAACCAGAATTTTATGCCGAATTTGTCTGGTTTGTTCGACATATACTGGGTAAATCTACACCTAGTCTTCGACGGAAACAACTGCTCATCAACAGTAATATATGTACCAGGTTTATAACAATTTTGTGAATTCTCTATAAATCGGTCCCACACTGTAGATACCATTGCAAATTTATTGATTTGTAAACGCTGGCTTCTTTCGCTCTTCTTATCAAATCGTATAAACTTTATAATTTCAGTAAAATCATTCCTGCTCATTGCTTTTGAAAAAAATGCAGGTCCCCAAATTTTATTCCATAAATATGAGACATCTAAGTTATTTGCCTGATATGCACCGCGGGCGTATAGCAGAGCAATAAATGCATCTAGTTTTGTTGTATCTAGCTCCCACTTAGTCCCCGATACTCGAAATGCTTCTTCTTTCGTACGTTTCATTATACGATCCCTTATACGGTGATCAATGATAGGATAAAATGCCGTCTTTATTTGTCCTTTCATTATATGCCGTTTAGCATATCCTGTTGGACCTGACGCACCCCTAAAAATATTATGAACTGGTGTCCTGCCAGATTTGGAACTTGCATCTAGTTCTTTCCAAACTGTCTCATCGAGCCCAGTTTCGATACGTTGTTTCTTTACATAAGTCTTACGCTCTGCTGTCAATGATAATTTCTTTCTTTTTTGCCCTGGACGTGAACGCTCATTGATAATATTCTCCTCTTCATTATTGCTGTCTAACTCTGATGGTTGTAAATAGCTTTTCATGTATTTCCATGCTGTTTTCAGTTGCTGAAGTTTCTTGTTCATCGCATACTGAACATTCTTCTGTTATGTCGTTATTTTTTTAAATAATTTTTTGCAGTCTTGACATTTTTAGGATAAATATTTATCACAGAATATCACTATGTATGGAATACAAAATTATTGTCAAATTTTATATGCTTTACTATTTCTTTTATAACCACTTTACACAAAACACTCTGAGATACTTTCTGTCTGAGTTATAGAGATAACAAGTTTAGATGTCGACTGATTCACTAACAAACTGACACGTATTCTGGTCGAAAGAAAGATACCAAGTAAAAATATAGTCTCTGACGACGATATTTATGTGGGAGGATGTGACGTTAGCGAAAGACGTGGCTGATTGTTTATAAACGTTGTTAAGATATGTTAATGTTGTCAAGGAGTGTTGTGCCCGTTGCCAGGGTTTGTTACAGTAATGGTAATGCTGTCGGAGTTGAATTAATCGCGGTCGAGAGTAGTTCATCGTATTGCTATGACGTAAAATAGTGTTAAGCGAATTCGTGAAGTGCGATATTATATTCAAGTTTGTGAGAGTGTTACAATATTGTGTTTATCATACTGTCTTTTCTGTTAATTTATAATAAACATTCCTACAAATTGGGGGCTCGTCCAGTTTTAAATCGTGCCAATCTAAATTTCGGGAAGCAGTGTAATAAAATATCGTTAGCTGTTGTGAATAATATTGTGTATATTTGAAGAAATTATTGTGAAGTTAAAGATGGCAAATTGTGAAGAGGAACAATTTTCAAGCGAGGAAAATTTAACGTTAGAAGAATTGAGGAATAAGCTTGCTCAGATGAATCTTCCGATATCTGGGGTAAGGTCAGTGTTGGTGGCCAGGCTAAATAGAGCAATTAGTGAAGGTCAATCAAATTTAAAAGAACAAGCGAGTGGTGAAAGGTCCGCAGAGAAGCGAGGTACGGGGATGAAACCAAAATCTAAGCATGGTTGAGATGTAGATGAAAGTCTCGAGAAGCTTAGGTCGAAGGAATTCAGAGAACGTCTAGCAAGTTTGGGGCTAGAGACAAAAGGAAGAAAAGCAGAATTACGTGAGCGTTTACGGGAGGCCTTAGAAGAAGATGCGTCGTCGGAGGAGGAAACCGACTACGAGAGTGAAACGGAAGAGGATGAAGAGGATGAAAGTGAACGCAGAAGAAGCGTGCGAGATGGACATCAAAATTGTGATAGATGCTGTAGAAAGACACGTAGGCGAACAACATTGAGTTTTCAAGATGTCCAAGACGCTTTGGAAGTTTTTACAGGCGAAACTAACGAGAATATTAACCAATGGTTCAGGACATTTGAAGAAACAGCGAGTATGTGTCTGTAGACGGAGGAACAAAAAGTAATCTATACAAAAAAGTTGATGAGAGGATCAGCTAAAATATTTGTAAACTATGAGTGCCGTGCAAGAACTTGGTGTGAATTAAAAAGAAGTCTAATAAAAGAATTTTCGAAAAAATTTAATATATGGCAAGTAAACCATAGACTTCAAGAAACGAAAAAAAGAGAAGACGAAGGATGTACAGCTTATATGTATCGCATGCTTGGCATAGCAAGTCACATGGATATGGAAGAAGCAGCAAAAATGCGGTACATCATAGAAGGAATAAAAGATAAAGATGTTAATAAGACAATACTATATGGGGCAAGATCAATGAAAGAACTTAAGGAAAATTTGATCATCTATGAGGAACAAAAATCTCGCAAAGCAGAGTCGTCTGTGAGACAGGTCAGACCTGAGGACAACAGGAAATGCAGGCAATCTGGAAGTGTGATGAAGTATAGAAGATGTCATAATTGCGGCGATAAAGAACATGTAGGTGCTGATTGTCCAAACAAATCGAGAGGTCCTAAATGTTTTAAATGTAGAGAATTCAGACACATTTCAACAAACTGTGCGAATATACTTAAGGTTAAGACGCGTTGTGATGGGTGGCGAAATGAAAATAAAGGAGGGGTCAAGCAAATTAGGTTAAGCATAAAATTGAAAGAAAATCAGCAAGAAAGCGCGGTTCATAAAGAATCAGAGAAAAGTTTGCGGACAGAAATAGAACGTGCGATGAAAGATTTGGAGAAAAAGAATACGTTGATAGAAGATATGAAAAAGCAATTTGAACAAAGTACAAATACTTTGAAGGAGCAGTTGCAAAAAGCTGCAGAAACGATAGAAAGTATTAAAAGAAAGATTGAAAAATTAGATTATAAAATCGAGCATAGACCAGGTACCTTTAGTAGAAGAGTTATTAGTACAAGAAGGCCGAAGCGGTTTGGGTGATCGAGTTTGCAAAGCTCAAGAAGTAGGAGACGATTTTGAAGACAACGAAGGATAATCGTTATCCATTGAGGTTGTTAATCGTTGCAGAATAGCAAGAAATCAGAAGCGCAAGTGTAATTAGTATTATTGGGTACATCTGAGGGCAGATGTGTTTGTCAGAATGGCCGAAGTTGTGGGATGGTGTGACGTTAGCGAAAGACGTGGCTGATTGTTTATAAACGTTGTTAAGATATGTTAATGTTGTCAAGGAGTGTTGTGCCCGTTGCCAGGGTTTGTTACAGTAATGGTAATGCTGTCGGAGTTGAATTAATCGTGGTCGAGAGTAGTTCATCGTATTGCTATGACGTAAAATAGTGTTAAGCGAATTCGTGAAGTGCGATATTATATTCAAGTTTGTGAGAGTGTTACAATATTGTGTTTATCATACTGTCTTTTCTGTTAATTTATAATAAACATTCCTACATTTACATGAAAATATTGATGGGTACTGGCCATTTTCCATCAATGGTTGTTCGAGGGTGGAATTGACCGTTGAACATGGGAAAAACCCATTTTTTCCGTGTTTTACCGGAATGTGCAATAATCCTAAAAAAATTTTCGACTATTAAAATGTTTGTAACAGTTGACCATAAAAATTCTAAATCTTATGGCAGTTCCTTAGGGTCATTATATGGGACTGTGTGGCCCTCCTGATTGAGGGATGAGAAGTATAATCCCATTGAGGGATTATGGTTATGACAAGGTTATGTGTGTAACAGTTGTTATTATTTGCTATTACTAATTTTGTTTGTCATCTGACCCTGATGTAGCCTTTTCTTTGCACTGATTGTATTTATTTTAAGAATAAATAGAATATTCAGTCGAGCGGTCAAATTGACCGCCCACAGTAGGCAAGGCAAAGTATAAATCTTTCTTGGAAAAGAAAAAAGCAAACTAGAAATAAATACCGAAAAATATATTGTATGCGTGTTTTAGGAAAAGTCATGAAATATGATATATTTGATAACGTTTAAATATGGTTGAATTTGAGTAGGAGTTTTGGAAGCGGTCTAAAAGACCGCGTCGGTAGGTTTAATGTTAATTGGAAACGGTGGAATATCTTACGAGGGATTAAATTTATTAAAAAAGATGTTTTAAGAAAAGTTGTTTGTTTCGAATGTGGGTATTATATGGGCATTATATGGTACATTTTTGCAGATTCAATAGTGCAGAGAATTTTAAAGTGAACTTTATTTTTTTAAAAGGAACTGTATATTTTTTAATACATTGATTAATCCATCTCGGCTTTCTCTATTAGGAAATATTAATCTATTTATGTCGATATATTACTTTTTGTACTATACTATTAGTACGATGTACTATTAATATAGAAGATACTTTAAATTTAATTTGTCGTATATTGTACTATTAAATGTATAACTAAAAATATCTGCAATTTTAGTGGTATTGCGTCAAGATTTAGCCCCGAATATTCTGAGCAGTAACTAACGACAAAGATAGTTTTATCTCGGTTATTCATTAACAGGCATCAGTGTTATCCTATAATAGGTAATAGGATCTTCTTGATTTATGAGGAACCTGTGATATTAATTTTCCTCGCCATAAAGTATGACGATAATTCGAAACATGGCTTTTGGAATATAACAAACACACAGTACCTACCTAGCCTACGTATAATGCGATATTCTCCTTAATTATGCATTGCTTGCAATTTAATATTTTCCTATATCATTTTATCCACTTTGTTTCTGAGGTTACAATAGGCTTATTATATGTTATCATTGTTATCACATGTACATTGCAAATAAACGAATATACAGTGGCCTACGAAAGTATTCGAACGCTTGCTATTAAAACTTTAAACAAGTAAGACATATACTTTAAACTTCATGTTCTATGTTAAGTATCAGAATTATATATCCCAGATTTGGAGCGAACCCGATAACATTTGTGGAAGTTATGAAACATTTATTGCAATTGTATACAGAAACAAGATTACGAAAGTAATCGAATGGTATTAGTTATTTTTCATTAAAATGTTCATGCAGAAAGCTAAAGCCAAAGAAGATCCAACTAAATATTAATGAAAAATAAGGCGGTGACATAATTCTATGACATTAGTCACTACTTGGAAACATCGCTAGATGTTGTGTACTAGCATTTTAGTTATTTTAGGTCCGATAGAAATCTATGCATCTAAAATATTTTATTTAAGTATATCTTTCGAAGTTATGTCGTAATTTTTGAATCTTTTACCGATTTCCTCCCATAAATGTTCGATCGAGTTAAAATCCGAAATTTTCTATACAATAATCATTTTTTCACAATTCTGGTTGTATGCTTGGAGTCATTGTGGTGTTTGAAATAAAAATTATTTAATAACCCCAATTTTGTAATTCTGTCTTTTAAACTTTTTTTAAGAATACCTAAATATTTATATTTATCTAAAATACCATCTACAAAAACGAGATTTCCAGTGCCGCTTGTAGTCATGCACCGCCTCCCGTTGCCTCGCAACATCACGGAACCATTGCCATACCTTATAGTGGGACGTAATTTTTTAATATTCATTTCTGAGTTGGGTTGCCTCCAGACATAACGATACAAACACATTATATTTGTTTTCATCTGAGAATGTAACTTTATTACCGTACAGCAGAAAGTAGTATCTTTATTTATAATTCCTTCACAAATATTAAACGTCCAACTTCATTCATCTTATTAACGTACATTTTGTTGGAGTTCTACCATGAAAATCATTGTTTCGCAAAATTCTACGACATAATTCTGCGTGAACATTCTTTCCAAAATAGTTGGCAACTACTTCTCTTTCTCTGTTAGTTAGTTTCTTGGGACTGCCTGTAGGGTGTTTGTTTCTAGACACTTGATTTTTCATCTTTGTATAATTTTCATATCAATTCTCTCTTGAATATCTATGTCTCTGGTTTTTCAAAACTCGTCAATACATTACTTATAGTGAAGCACAAAACTCACTACATGATGTTTCTACATCAACTAAGTGTACTAATGTTTCTACTTTGTATACAAAAGCATTGTTTATTCGTTTAAGATTTAGGTTTCGATTATTTTTTTGAATCATCGCAATGAATGTTTTATAACTTCTACAAATGTTATCGAGTGCATTCCTAATTTTAGATATAGAATCTTGATATTTGCATCTATATTTGTATAGTACTTATGATATTGATTTCAAATCTAGTGTAATGTGCATATCGTAATTGTTTACATTATTCAATAGCATGCGTTTGAATACTTTCGTGAGCTGTCATATGTTTTTAATACATCCTATCAAATTTATTAAATACATGAATTGAGATCATTAAGTAAAGATCGTTATTTATTATGTTGTTATCTATTTTTAGAGACTAATAATAGACTTATTATATTATATTTTATTATTAATAGATTTATTGTACATATATCAATATATCAATATTTCATATATTTTGTTAGATTTTTTAAGTAAATCGATTGATACCATCAAATAAAGATTGTTATTTTTTATGTTTGCAGTTGTTTAGTAAAGATAAATTTATTATATTTTATCGTTATCCAAAATATTATATCTATATCCATAAATTATATCCATAAATATTGCTGGGAAAGACGCTTAAGTGAACTGGTCAATCATAAGTCAGGCATCGATCGAAAACTCGAAACGGGAACTATTGTCAGGGATATAACCGCATAAGTGGTTGGATATCAAGTGTACATTGGTTGACGTGTTGAAAATGTAATTTGATATCAACAACAATGGCATTGCGGCGGCTATACCAGCTGCAATTTCGCTTCCGTAATCAATATTTCGTGTTTCCCACTTTGAACGTTCGGTTTTTATGAATGCTTTTTTCTCTGGTAATTGAAAGCTGAATGAAACGAAAAAATAGTTGCTTTTTTGTTTTTATTACTTCATGACGGATAATATATTTTTAGAATATTCCTTATTTCGAACTTAGTAAAAAAATAGATAAACACCTAAGCAGAAAAATAGATTAGTTACATAACAAATATATTAATTAAAGTTCGTTTGTTGAATTCTAATTATGAGCAAAAATTTCATTTATAGAGATTTTGTTAAACATGTTTCGAAAATGTTTCAAATATCTAGAATAGTAAAAATGTTCTAAATACCTAATGCTTTAAGTAGATATAATATATCTTTTTTTATATCAAAAACATCAACTATTTTTAATTTTTTAAAAGTAATTCGATAATATTTTTTTATGAAATTTCTTTTTTGATTTATGTGTAAATTAAAAAACTAATTGTAAATTTAATACATTCTTAATTTATGTATCTTAAACGTATCATTAACTATCTTTATCAATGAATGAATAATATTAATATTATTATTACTATATTATTAATGAATAATATTAATGAATAAGAAGAATAAGTAAATTATCTTTGATACGTAAATACATACGCATGCAGAGCATTCTGCGAACAAGAAGATTTTTATTCTATTTTTCAGATTATAATGATTAAGATTAAAAATTTTATATAATATATATGTGTCGGGTTTACATTAGAATTAGGGTTAGGGGCGTGAAACGAATCTTCGTTTGGGTTACACGTTGTCGTTATGCAATAGAGAAGACATTGACTAGTGCAAATACGATTATTATAGAGCCGGACAAGTAACCGTGGTAGTTAGGTACTCGAGAAACTAATGACAATGATCCTAGGTTCAATAACGAATCCGCGGTCGACGGGGTGATAGATGAACGTACTCACAAAATCTAAGTCGGATGCGTAATATTCACTGGTCGTAAAGGGTTACTCCTTTCATCAGTGAGATCGCGAACGAGAATGCCTTTCCCGTCCCGATGATGCCACAGAGGAAAACTATAATGGGGTGTGTCTAAGGACACGAGATCATCGGATTTGTCGAGAAAAGCCTTCGTTCAGAAAGTAAGGGAAATTGGCGTTGCTGCTAATTGGTCAATCTCCATATCGGTGGCTAGAAAAAGATGCTAGCCGCCCTCGAGGGAAAGTTGCTAGTGGGAGACGCCGCTCGTTGAAAAATAGGTCTCCCCTATTTTCCCGTAGTTGGGACAAAGACTGTTTGTCTGTTTGAAGGACTTTAGTTGACTAAATCTTAAGATTTATAACGGGCCCTCGAGCTAGCCGAACATGTACTGCGGAGACGCATCGACATCTGGCAATCATCTTACTCGAAGAATAGGATCTGCGTGTGGCGAGCCACGGGACCGAAACCGTTGGAATGTTTACTGTCGCGTGTCGCCACGAATATTTCTTTTAAGGAGAGCTATAGAATTACTCCATACCTTTGTTAGACAAAACGTTCATCCCGTGACCGCGGCTACGTTCGTCGACTGGCTGTCGCCTCGAGCCCAAGCTCATTATCACAACTCTCGAACAATTACAATCGGATTGAATAACTACAATTGTTCAATTACAGCTATAGTAGACTCTAGGTTACAATGTTGCGAGATTATCCAAAATTCCAAAGGCTCCGGTGTTCTTTCATCTCCGACATATGTATAGGTCTATTATTCTTGTTATTAGAGTATAGTGTTGAAGCGTTTAGCATTTCCAGAAGCGTTTATTGTTAATTTTATCCATCATCTGTTTCTTATAAGTTTTTATCAGTTGTTTTCATTCTAGCAGTGTTTGTTCTAATTAAGAAATTTATAAACGTTTAACATTTTATAATAGATTTTAGCGGGCCCGAATTTTAATAATAGTAAAATAATTGAAAAAACGGGACTTTATAATTGTTATATCTTATTATATTTTTGTATTTGACATCTATAACGTTTTCAACTTTTATGTGTTTGCAAACAGCAAATATCATAAAAATACTTTTTCTATTAATGTTTCATTATTTTCGTACCAATTTCGTTGGTGTGTTTATGAAGTCGATAAAATGCTTGACAGCAATTTTTCAAAGGAAATGGGCATGGTTATTTGAATTCTACCGCTTTCAAAAATGTTTCGCTTCGAGGGTTTCGATTGCTTTTCACCGTTGCACAGTTGGCCGGTTCCACAAAATCAAATTGAAACTTTCATCAGTGCTTTTCATTAATCGATTCGGTTCGTTTCTACAGTGCGACGTATAGCTATAAACGTTCTATGGTTTCGATTTCAAAATTTAGCTAATTTCATCTATGGAAACCCATCGTAGCAAAGTAGCTTCTATTCCAGTACTCTTCATTTTGTTGAATTAATTTGTATTCCTAGATACACTATCGAGAGAATCTATTAATTGAAACGGATTAAATTTATATCATTAATTGAATTTACTGTGTAGTGAGTTGTTTGTATCTTAAATGTAATATGAACTAAAATTGGATTATACTCGTGTATGATTTTCTGTAATTTTGGAATTGGTGATACTTAACGAATTGCAGTTAGTTTAACATTATGATCCAAAATTATGTAGACAAGGAAAATTGTTATATAATTAGTGTAAAATATAGAGTGGATAAATTAAGCGATTGGAAATAAATTATTGGTTTTTGATTGGTAATACATTGTTAAAAGCAAATTACTATTTGCAGAACAGGGATCTTTTCTCTTCTATGTAAAATCGTAAACTGCATTGACGTTTTTTTAAAATTATCTCATACCGTCAATCATTGCTTATTTCGATAATTGGCTTGCACTACTTCGGTAATTTACGGTTTGATATACATTGTTATTATATAACATTGTAATGCTGAAATAAAATTTTATTCAGAAATTGGAGAAGTGAATAGTCATACCTTTTTAAACACTAATAATATTCAACGAAGATAATAATTTTAAACTCATTGTAGAATATTATTCAGAATACCTCATATGTATACATTGCGTATAGTACATATATTATAACATATATGTAACTGTTATGATTTGGTCTTGATCTTCGAAGTTCGTAACCGTTATGTGTTACTCTAGATGTCGAATCTTATATTTCTCGAATTATATTTAAACAAAGCGGTAGTTGCTACTATCAGAAATAGTTATTAACTATTTCGATTGGTTCGACTCTCACTCGTTATTTTTGAAACGAGGCAAACGACTGAAAGCAATGGTTTCAAAAACTTGTCGCACCCCTTTAAAACGCGGCATATTCCTTTTAAAACGCGGCGGGAATATTCCAATAGGTTTTGTTCTTAACTCCTTCGCGTCAACTGAATGGAATAAATTCGGAAACTTGTCGGGCCCTTCTAGAGTGCGTCACTATTTTGAATTTCCAAACTGTTGTATCCTTGATGTTCTAATTCGTTAATATAATCGTATGGGTAGCGTTAACTAGCGTATCAATACAACTGATAAATAAGATTCCACGTTTCTTTGGCTTCCTCGCTATGTGCAGGGGCACTAGCATGGGAAGGATTAAAGTTTTCCTGAAATAAATAAATATTTTCATTATCTTCTTGATTGTTGAGAATAATAATCAATGAATAGTTTTATTGAAATCGTACATGTGATACGAGTCCGAAATCGAAAAAGATATTACAATGTTTAGCTTCTCACCTTGTTTATATGTATAGTCGATCGCACTCTTGGAATATCGTACTGAGTATAGTTGTTGGAAAACCGACTGTATGAATCGTTGACGATTAATAAATGCTCGGTTTTACTTCTTGACGTCACTCAAAGACTGGATTAAAAACAATTCTCGGCTTCGCAAAGACTGCTGTTCTTCTGAACTTGATATTAACTCTCGATAAATCTTTAACTGACTCTTGACAAAATTTCAATTAACTGTACTGAACTCTATAACTGAATTGAATAACTGAACTCAATAATTGAACTGAACTCTATTTTAACTAACTCTCTCTTACTGAATAACAGAACTCTTGACAAATTTTTAACTGACTGAGCTTTCTTACTGACTCTAACAGACCGAACTAATTATTATTATTATTATTATTATTGCTTAGTCCGTGCCTTTCGGCTTTGGACAAACTTTCGATTTTACATCTCTTATGTCTATTTCTCTTCTTATATGTCTACCTCTTTTATACTCTATTCTATTGCACTACCTTACTTATTCTACCTCTAAAAACTAAAACTAGAAACTACAAATTAGCAACTAATGACTGAAAACTATTGCAACTTTGGTCTTTAGCCTCCTTGCTGTGCATCCTTCTTGTCGTTTCTCTCCGTCTTGTATTGCCTTTCTCCTCTCTATTATTGCTTTTAGTTCTGTTAGACCTTCTCCAATCTCATTTAGTGCTTTTTCTATGTCCTTTGGTCCTCCCGTTATTTCACATTCTTCTATTACATGTCTCAGGTCTTCTTCTTTCCTTCTGCATAGTCTGCATCTTTATCCCCCGTCTTCTTTCCAGTATTCCTTTGCTTTGGTCTCGTTTCCACATCTGAATCTTGCTAATATTCTTCTGTCCTTCCACTTTATCCTCCCTTCTAAGTACTTTGGTAATTCGTCTTTGACGATATCTCTGTAATGTATGTTATATCTGGATTCCCTTATCCTTTTCCCCCTCTCTTCTGCTTCTCTCTTTCTTCTTTCTTTTATAATTTGGTCTGCTGTCATCCTTTCCTGCTCTTCTATTGCTTCTATCTGCGTCCCTCCATTTCTCACCTCTTCTAGTCCCTTCTTTCTCTTTCTTGTTCTTTTCCCTTCTTGGCCATTACCCCAGTTTCTCTCTCTTTCCTTTATACACTCCTTTACTAGTTCCTTTTTTTGATTCTAAGGCCTTCTCTTCATACCTTGCTGTTCTTTTTAATGCTTTTTCTTTTATTTCTAAATTTTTCTTTTGTTTATAATGTTGTATGTTGTGTATTTATTTATTGATTTATTGCGATATTAAAGTATTTATACGCGTAGTGTCTTTTATTTCCTTTAAGTTTTCTGTTTTTTTAATTCCATTCGCCTAGAGTTGTGCTCGTGCTATTCGCAAGTTAACGGCATTGACGTTACGGCTCGTGTGGAGCGCGAGACGTGACAGTAACACTTCTTAAATTGTGTTATCATATGTATATTATGATATACCCTTTTTAATTTATATTTTCCAGATGAATGTTTACTTTTGGAAGTTTATATATATGTCGGAGATGAAAGGACATCGGGACCTTTCTTTTGGAATGTTGGGGAAGGTCCCCAATACTTTAGTCCAGATTTTTTATTATAGCTTTACTTAAATAATAAAACTGAGGAATAGTTGTTTATGATTTAATCCGAGTATGAGTGCCCGAGATTTTATGACAGTGAGCTTGGGCTCGAAGTGACATAACGGGTCGCTGAACGTAGCCACGGCCACGGGAGGGACGTGTACCTAAGAGAGGTATGGAGTAATTAAATAGCTCTCCTTAAAAACAAAGATTGACCCGAGGGGTACAGAGAGGTACGGAGAGGAGTATATAAAGGCAATTCCATTTGGACTGAGATTCAGTCAGATAAGTTCTACTTGTACTGTGGACAAGTACGTTGAGTCACACCCGGATCGTGGATCAGTAAGTTGAGTTCGACTTAGACTGTGGAAGAAATCGCATTCGACATCCCGTTGACCGTGGATTCGTTATTGAGTCTAAGATCTTGCCATTCACATCCCGAGTATCTCATTACCGCGGTTACTTGTCAAATTCTGTCATAATCATAATTGTGCTAGTAAATATCTTCGCTCTTGCATAATTAGTTTGCCATTAATTTATATATCTTAGTAATATTTGTATATTATTCAAATAAATCGACCGAAGCGTCCACGTATGTATTTATGAGTGATAATGTACGTGTATAGCTTAATGTTAAAAATAGATTTTTTTATTGAAACTTATACATTATTTCCGAAAACATCCGTGTTTCGAGTTGACTGGAATTTTAAAAATAAATTCTCCGTAAATATAAGAAATTTTTGGTGACTCGAAAGTTAGAATATTATTCCATATTCCTCGAACCTAACCCAAACTACCTATTATTTTGACATATATTATCTGTTTCTTATGTTTTGCGTACCATTTTTCATTTGGATTAATTGTATTTCTCTAAGCTATTCGATTGTTTCTTGATAGTCACTTAATCTATGGCAAGAGAAAATAAATATTTGCGACCCAACGTTTTGAAAATACTTTTGAAAACGTCTGTATTGAGTAATCGAGAACAATATAAACAACGCGTAATTAAAAATCATGTACCGTGATATACACCAAGAAAAATATTATCGCAACGTTGCACGTATTTCTAGGAAAAGCAAAAAAATATCAAAGGAATTTTAAATCCTTGAAAATCCTACTAAATTGTGTTTTTATCTAAAACGAATCTATTTTTAAAAGTACACTTAAATCAAAGCATGGATATTTTTAGCAGAACAATCGAAGCTTAATTTTACCCATAATATTCTCTTTTATTATTTGTACTACTTTTTTCTGAGATTCTCAGATAAATTAATAAGTAACAAAATTGTTAGATTTTCATTTTTCTTCTGAGTATAGACTCTTCTTTGTTTCGTATATCTGGTTTCATACTGTCGACGAAAATTAGTATTGTTTAAGTAGTATTGTTAGTAGAACTTTTAGATTTTCGTGTCTCGTATTTCAAACTCTGAACAACGTATGACATGTTGAAAAATTAAGCGGAAAGTAAAGAGTTGGAAAGAAAGAAAGGAGTGGAAATTAAATTAAACGGGGATAGTAAAGGGATACAAAACTAACACTTAATACTCCAAACTTGTGTCTCTTAAGTACAATAATCACTCTGTGTGCTTTGTGATATCATACGTCTACATAGGAAGTGAAATTTGGATAAAAAATCGATAAACTAAAATATCTACAAATTAATAAGGAAAGAGTATAAATTACATTTAAGCTCAAATATCTAACATCATAAACCAGAAATTCCGAAGAGTCAGTTTGTAATGATGTAGGAATCGAAAGGTAAAATCTTGGAAGATCTATCCGTCGTATCGTCGCCAAAAAAATTATCTGCCGCGTACCTTTACTACGAGAAACCGTTCTACTCCCTTCCATAGATAATGACAGAGGAAGGGAGGAGGTTGTTAGGGAAGTGATACATTTACACTGTACATGAGAGTGTGTGTGTAAGGGTTAGAGGGCGTCAAGGTCTTAGTGGAGACAAAAGACTGTTGCCAGATGTTAGAAGAATCTAGGATAGTCGGTTGGCGACAAGCGTGCGTGCAAGACTTTCTTCAGAGTGTAATATAGATGTATAACTGTTGTGTGGGAAATATAGTCAATTATTTGTATTCCCAAATCCACGAATTTCCTTAACATGGTAGCAGAGCGTGGTTACTAGTTTTGCAAGATATTTAGTGCGTGGTTACGATCTTGCGAGTGAGTTTTCAGTAAAGAAAAAAAAAACTTTCAGAGAAAAAAAATATACTTCGAGCACGTAGGAACGCTTGAGTAAGAAAAGAAAAAAAAGAAGAATCAATTAAAATGGAGAGATCGGAAATCATGATACCTATATTCGATGGTGAGGATTATGGAATGTGGAAGCAAAGAATCACGATGTTTCTCAAATATAAGGAATGCGAGGTTGTTACAACTAGAATGAAGAACGAAAGAGACGATGAAGACTGGGACAAAAAGGATTTGAAGGCGATAAATATAATTTATAGTGCAATATCGAACAGACAATTGGAGTATGTTAGGGAAGGAAAAACGGCGTGTGATATAATAAAAAGGTTCGATGAAATGTACTTGAAAGAGTCGACGGCACTGCAGATCGTATGCAGAAAGAGATTGGAAAACATAAGACCGGAGAACTACAGTGATTCAGCATCATTCTTTAACGATTTTGAGAAATTAAACAATGAATTAAAAGGTGCGAGCGCACAAGTAAGTGAGAGGGAAAAGCTGAATTACATGTTGAATACGTTACCCGAAGAATACAGCTACATAGCGGACATAATAGACGCATTGAAAGAAGAGGATCAAACGGTAGCGTATGTAAAAAATAAAATAGAGATAGCAGAGAAGAAAAATAAATCCAATCGAGGAGAAAGGCAAACCAACGCCTTTTCTGCAAAAAAGGAAGGATGCTTCAGATGTGGAAGATTAGGACACTTTGCGAGAGAGTGTCAAAATGGCGTCCAAGCGGGAAGCAGTAACGGCTATTGGCATGGGCCAACACGTGGTTGAAACAGAGGAAGAGGGAACAAAGGCAATACGAGCAGAGGACGTGGAAACTTTCATCGTCAATCAAGAACCGGCACGGGCGAGCATGGAAACTCAAGAGCAGGCATATGGACAGCAACGGCGCACGCAGCAAACAGCAGTGAGACGAATGAAATAAGTAAGAACGAAATAGTGTGGCTATTAGATAGCGGTTGTACCGATCACATAATTAATAATATAAATTATTTCGATAAATCTATCGACCTAAAAGAACCGGTAAATATATATTTAGGCGATAATAGACCGATAAAAGCGACAAAAGTTGGGAATGTTATAAGTTATTTTGAAGCATTCGGAAAACAAAATGAAATAAATATGAGGAAAGTATTTTACGCGAAAGAAATGTCCGCAAATTTGATTAGTTTAGGTAAACTAACAGACAATAAGAATACGGTTATTTCCAAAGGAAATATTGCGAAAGTAATAGATGAGGATAATAAATTTACAGCTGTAGCGTTCAAAGAGAATGGGACATATAGAATAAAAAGTATATTGAAAGGGAAGAAGCACTTAGTAAACAGCGCCGAACGTAGTGGTATGAGTAAAAAGGAAAGATGGCATAGGATGCTAGGACACGTAAATTTTAAATACTTAAAGATTCTGGGTAAAGAGCAGCTAGTGACTGGCATACCGAAAGAATTTGAAAAGGAACTTTTGAAATGTAGGGTGTGTATAGAAAGCAAAATGCATAACTTACCTTTCAAAAATAATCGAACTAAGGCTAGGGAAATAATGGAAATTATTCATACGGACGTATGTGGTCCCTTTAAGACTACCGGATTCAATGGAGAAAAATATTTCATTTCATTTATCGATGATTATAGTAAAATAGCTAGGATCTATTGTATAAAATCAAAAGATGAGGTCTTTGATTCTTTCGTACAGTTCGTAAATGAAGCCGAAAATTTAACGGGCAAGAGGTTAAAAATATTAAGATGCGATAATGGTAAAGAATATTTAAATAATCGAATTTATAAATTTGCTAGGGATAAAGGTATAAGAATAAATAATTGCCCAACATACGTACATGAATTAAACGGGACAGCGGAAAGGTATAATAGAACAGTGATGGACATGGCGCGTTGCTTGTTAGCGGAAGCGAAAGTACATAAAAGGTACTGGCCGGAAATAGTTTGTACAGCGGCATACTTGAAAAATCGAATATTAGCGAATACTATAGAAAGAAAGACACCTTTTGAAATATTCTTCGGGAAAAAACCAAGTGTTAAAAATCTACATCTATATGGAAGTAAAGTTTTTGTAAGAAGGCCAGAACAAAAAAGAGTTTCCAAATGGGACAAGAAGGCAGATATGGGAATTCTATTAGGATATAGTGAAGTAGGATACAGAGTTTTATTAGGTGGGAAAATAACAATAGCTAGACATGTCATAGCTATAGCAATGCTAGAGGTCATAGAGACAGACACTAAATGTATCGGTTTTGAGGAAAATTCATCAGAGGCAGATAGAAATGATAGCGAAGATAACTATTCATTGGTTGGTATGGATAAGGAAGAGTTAGAAGGTAGGAAAGATGAAAATAATAGTAGTATTGAAAGCTCAAACACTCCTAGGAGATCTACACGTATTAAGAAAACTCCAGTAAGGTATCCAGAAAAGGAAAATATTTGCGAGATTCATGCAAATTATTGTAAAGTAGATATCCCTCGTACATTTGAGGAGGCGATTTGTTGCGAAAATAATGAAGTTTGGAAACAGGCTATGGATAAGGAAATAGAATGTCTCTATAAGAATAAAACTTGGAAATTGGTAGAAAGGGTAAAAGGCAAAGAAGTATTAGATGTAAAATGGGTTTACACGAAAAAATCAAAGGACAGGTATAAGGCTAGATTAGTGGTAAGGGGATTTCAACAAAGAAACGTAGCCGATGACATATATTCTCCAGTGGCGAGTAATCAGACCTTTAAGATATTGCTATCATATTGTTGTCAAAATGGATTAATAATTGAGCAAATGGATGTAGAAACTGCCTTTTTAAATGGTGAAGTAACCTCGGAGGTATATGTAAATCAACCAAAGGGATATGCGGACGGAACGAATAGAGTTTGTAAATTATCGAAAGCGCTTTATGGGTTAAAAGAAAGTCCGAGGGACTGGTATGAGTGTTTTGATAAGTATGTGACGAGATTAGGTTTTAAAAAGAACAATATAGAGTTGTGCCTATATACTTATGGAGAGGGAGAAAATGTTGTTTATTTGTTAATATACGTAGACGATTTGTTGATTTGTAGTAAAAACAAAGGGAAGATACAAAGTGTAAAAAAATTATTAACTGATAAATTTGAAATGAAAGATTTAGGTGAAGTAAAAGAATATCTTGGAATAAATATAGAGTATGATTATTTAAAAAATGAAATGAGATTAAGCCAAAAGAAACACATAGAATCATTAGCAAATAAATATAAATTACATAATAGCAAATTGTACTGTACACCTATGGAGACCAACTTAAAAATTGAAAAAGCTGAGATAAATAGAGAGGACATTGGATACAAGAATTTAATTGGCGCATTGCTGTATATTAGTGTAAATACCAGACCCGATATAAGTTATAGTGTGAATTATCTGAGTAGATTTCAAGATTGTTGTAACGAGACACATTTTAAATATGCCTTGTGAATATTGAAATATTTGTACCGGACTAGAGATTTAGGGCTACATTATAAAAGAAATGAAAAGTGCGAAACGATAGATTGTTATGTGGACGCTGATTGGGCAGGAGATCATATAGATAGGAAATCGACTTCTGGGTATGTAATTAGATTGTATGGAAATGTAATTGGATGGAAGTCTAAAAAACAAAGGTGTGTGACAAAAGCCTCGACGTATGCAGAGTATGTAGCTCTATCGGAAGCGGTGAGCGAAGTAATGACTATCAGAGAACTAATGAAAATCTTCGATGTAAATGTAGACAATAACCCTGTAAAAATCTATGAGGATAACTCTGGAGTAATGAGTATAGCAAAATACGGAACTTTTACAAAAAATTCTAAACACATCGAAGTTCATTACCACTACGTTCACGAGTACGTAAAGGAAAATAAGATAAACATAATAAAAGTAAGTACAGAAGAAAACACTGCGGATATTTTTACGAAGGCACTGTGTAGAGAGAAATTTGAAAGGTTTAGGTCATGGATGAATGTAAAATAAGAGAAATGTAAATAAAGCGATAAATGTTAAATATTTTGTTAATTCGACAAGTATGTAAATAAAATTAAGTGTACAGTATAAATGTAAGGAGGCGTGTTAGGGAAGTGATACATTTACACTGTACATGAGAGTGTGTGTGTAAGGGTTAGAGGGCGTCAAGGTTTTAGTGGAGACAAAAGACTGTTGCCAGATGTTAGAAGAATCTAGGATAGTCAGTTGGCGACAAGCGTGCGTGCAAGACGTTCTTCAGAGTGTAATATAGATGTATAACTGTTGTGTGGGAAATATAGTCAATTATTTGTATTCCCAAATCCTCGAATTTCCTTAACAGAGGTGACCGATACAAGACACACTGATTGGTAGTTTGGATTCGTAAAAATTATCCAATCGGCGTGCAGTACTAATTATTACGTGCATTACTAATAATTAAATGCTATTTCGTATTTCAACTTATTTAACTAATCTCATCACGAGATTGGTAGTTTTTAGTCTATAGACATGTGCAACCACAGATAATGTGGCTACAAAATATATTTGTTCATCAATACATTTATTATAGCACTCATACACTAATTAATTAAGTCCAAGTATATTAAGTTTCATATCATTTAGTAGCACTATAATATGACTACAGAAATTGTGAAAATGAAATTTGGAATCGTAATCATTTCCTCAGAAATTTTCCTTCAACATCGTATCAAATTACATCAAACAACATCGCTGTTAACTGGATTTCGTGGAGTCACAAAGCGATACGAAGGGTGAATGTGTCTACAGTCTAGAGTTTGTATCGAGTCTCAATCGTTTGAGGACAGAAATTACCGTGTTGAGTCGATACTATTTTAGCCTACCATTAATTAAATAGTTGAACCAGTTTTCGATTACAACGCAGCCAGTTATAAATTAATTCTAATTACATTCGGATCGTTTCTTGTTCGTCTTCCACGTCCCATATTGCCTGTACACTAATTTCGCCTGTATGCATATGTCCGCTATCTTGACCTGGTTACCGCTATTGTTTACGGTCTTATGGACAAAACACTGTGCTGCCCTTGCGTCATATACACGCACAAACACGTGTGTGTACGTGCACAGTGGTGCCAGTGGGCGTGGGTTTGGTTTCGAGAAGATCGATTGCATTAATATGGGCCCGCTAGGCTTCCAACTACCGCTGATAGTTGTTGCGAAATTGTTGGTCTTCGCATGCAGGTTTTCGCACTTCGTTGTAAATTGCTTTCAAAAATTCTTTGAGAAGATTTTGAAATTCTAGTTGAAATTCTAGGATCCTAGCATTTCCTGTTTGTGGAGATATCATCGTTAGTTGTGAAGTAGAGGTTTAGTTAGTTCTTGAAGAGAGAATATATAGGGTAATTAGAGGTTGAAGATTGTATGGAGAAAATGAAGAATGCCAAGGGAAAAAGTGCTAATACGTATAATTTAGTGTGAGTCAATGGTGCTCATAATATTGCAGTGTTATTGTTACATGTAATTATTACATGTTCAAAACTAGATAATATACAAATTTGGCAATTTGAAAAATAAAAAATGTAGACGCTTAGTAATTGTACAATTAAAGGATTTGAAATTTTGAAATTGTAAAAACTAAAAAATTTGGAAATTTGGAAGTTTAAAAATTCGAAAAGTCATATAGGCATTTATTATTCAGATTGTTATTTATATTATAACGTTACAGTAAATATATGTTTTAGACAGGAAAATATTTCACGTAGAATCTTACAGCTACATTAACAATGCAACATTATGGAACCATAACGTAGACTATAAAGTCATAAAATAGGCCACTTTTTAAAAGGTGTTGAAACTAATCGGACATATCTATAGAATGTTGCATTTAATAAAGTATTATTATTTTTATCTCTCTTCTTAAATCAAAAACTTTTTATACCGCCTACAAATCGCTAACGCGCCAACGATCTAAAAATTGTATACCTTTCCTTCAACGATCTTGTTCAAATATTTGTTTCTCGTGGTAGGAACCCTGAAGCCAAACAAATCTCTCCTTCCATTTCCCGAGCTAGTTTGAAACATCGTTCCACAGTTATTCGCTTGTTCCCCAAAGATTCTCGTAGAATACGAGATCTTCGTGGTTTCTAGTCGCGTTGAATCTTTCCCTTGCGGAAAGTGCATCCATAATGAGCGAAAACTTTTCGAAGGTATTATTCTATTCTCGTTCCGTACCTGTTGAGTCTATATTACGTTGGTTGGTTCGTAAACATTAATAGTAAGATCCTAAGTAAGCTGTAATTCTAACCTGTGTTCTTCATCGGAACCTTCGCTCATGCCGTTAGTGCCGCGTTGTTTCTTCACATTTTATTTTATTATGTCTTAACGTCGCATGAACTCCATATATATATGTAAATATGGTTATTAGAGACGATAACTAAAATTGAAAATTTTAAGACTAAATATAAAACTTCCAAAATTTATTTTCTCTCACTGAGATTTTCATTTAGTTTTTTTAATCTGGAATTTAGAATGAGACTTTCTTATATTTAAGGCGATAAAGATTTAAATTTTTCTAGTGCTTTTCTTTAAATTTATACTTTTATTGTTTAAAGTTCGTTAATATTACTTAAAGAATTAAAAATTCGATTAATTCGTAAACAAAACAAATAATACTTGGTATTAAAAATATTTCCATACTACATAATCAAATATTTGGAAAAGAAACTTAGAAATTAAAAACTTTATTTGTTTGTAGAAAAGAAAATGATATTCTATAAAACAAGAAACTACGTATAACGTCACTTCGAATGTTAGGTACCAATATCTCGATTCTCTTCAGTTAAATCTGTTGTTTTATATTAAAAATCTTTCTCAGTGTTTTTTTTTTTTTTTAAGTTGTTACAGTTATACAGCTCGTTGTGACGTTAAAAACTCTTTATATAGATACAGATCTTTTAGGCAGATACTAATAACGTTTCGTTGATTAAAGATTTTTCTAGTTGTTTCTAGTTGTCCTTAGAAGAATAATTATAATCATCAATATTTAAAGAATATATATGTACAATACAATACTTCTTTTGCTTTTAATATTCATTTTACTCTAATTCAAACATCTTTTTGAATGTACTAGGGCACTGTATTTATTTGAACCTATATGCAATTGAATACATTGGTGTGTATGCACAACAAATAAGCACGATTTTCTCAAATAGGACTATCGGGTAAGGCAATTATTAAAAAGGAACAGTTCATTTGGTACAATTTACCAAAGCTCCACTAAATAGTTCATTATTTTCATTAAATAAATATTTCATGAAATTAAAAATCTCAATAAGGACAATTATTGTTTAATGTTATAAATTATAAAAACCAATTTACGACCTGAAATAAATCGAAATCAGCTGATATAGAAGGAAGTGACAGACATCGATCAAATCTTTAGATTTAGTATCGTAGTTCTAGATCGAAAGTCGTTTTCATTATTTTTAACAGTTTGCAGCTCGCAGCGCAATTAGCACTCGTTAACCAATTCTGATGTCAGTATGTATATAATTGACGTAAATCTACAAAACGTATGTTTTAAATTTTCATTAGAGGCTTAGATAAAAAAGCTGTAAAGAAAGACTTTTACTATCATTCTCACAATTTCGACCAATTGCAATTTTCTTGAAATTTTTTTAGCTTCACAAAGAAACCCTAACTGTTTGCCCCAATCTAAAAAATAAGTTATTTTATTTTAAAGTTTGTTCAGGTACTTTCGTGAGCCATTGTACATATCTTTCATTCCTCATCCAAATCTTATTATACATTCATATGATCTTCTTTTATTCTTTTTGAATGCTGAATCAGTTTCCGGAGGACTACAAGAATGAATTTTTTATACAATTTTCAAAATACGATGGCGAAAAGAACGTGATAGATGGAAAGCACAATTATCAGCAGATTCTTACTTCTTCTTCTTTTCCCTTATTGTCGTATTTTTCTTCTTTTGAGATTATTCGATGTGTAAACAGAGAAAACTCGTGGATAAATTGTAAGGCAGAAAATATATGTAGGAAGTGTAGTTGCTTCCAGGTGAAAAGAGAATTCACGTTTCGTCTCGGGACTACCGGTGGACTCGTCAGTAAGGCTATGCCCGGTAGTCCCTGCCTTAGACGTAGGAGTCTCGCTAGGTGCGGTATTCGTATCGTGCGCCCGTATATTCGACCGCTAGCGAGATAGACAGACTCCTTGTCGTCGTAGTAGCCCTCTGGTGTTGACGGTTGGTACCCGCGGGTCGCCCGGGAGGTGTTATGCCGCGTTGATGCCTCGACCTGTCGGCATTCTGTTGATACCGATCCGCCACATATATTTAAATAGAAATGTAATTATAAGTAAGAATACAATTTGAGCTGGTCTAGATCCGCACGCTAGCTGTGTTACCCAATAACTGAAAACCCCGAAGCTAACGTCGTTGTATGTTTACGTGTTTATTGAACGTGTTGAACGTGTTTATGGTCTGACTTCGTCGCAGTCTTTTGTCTACGCGCTGTCGATGGCTTCAGTGCTTGAGAAAACTAAAAAGACCAGATGTAGAGTTTTCTTAGAAGTGGTAACCACTTCAACACCCTCCCTAAAACTCTACATCCCTACAAATTTCTCAAATTTACAAATTATCTCTTAATATTTTTCTAACTCTTGTCGTAAATATCTGAAAATTAATTTGTCGATGTCTTTACAAGTACATTTGCCAGCCGCCTTTCTCTTTTCCATTCAAATTAATTTATTGCAAAAAAAAAAAAACTACAAGAAGACTAAACAGATCATGTAGAGTTTTTCCTTTTTTTAGAAGTGATAACCACTTCGACATCTTCTTCTTCCGAAATCATGCATTCTTCGTTTGTCTATCATCGTTTTACGAGTGCCTTCACGACGGAGTCGCATTAACATTTAAACTTCCCGTTTTCTCGGTCGTAAGTGGCGCTTCGAAACGGGCCGGTTCATTAAATTCGCGTCGTTAAAAGAGTCGAGAGGATGCTGGAATACTTTACAAGGCGCGCGCGAGTGTTTGAATATTCCTTTAAAATTAGCATTCGTTAACTAGGAAACTTTGTTATTCGTCTAACTCCTACCTCTTGTACCATATCGTTTAACAATAAGCTTTCCAATTAAATTTAAACTGAAACATCCAATTAAATTGTGTGTAATCGTAGTTGGGTATTCTCCATGAGAAAAGTCCTGTGGACGCCGCGCTTTCGTTATTTTTTTCCCTTGCTTCTTATATATCGAAGAATTTAACTTTTGGTTGTAAGAAGGTTTTCTAGTGGTTTGTCTAATAATTGATTCTTTGAGTGCGGAGCTCTTGATACGCAAACGCTCTTTGTTGACGATACGCAGTTTGCAGTAAGAATCGCTATGAACTTATGTGAATTTTTTCGCGTACCGTGTATTCTATCGAAATACGCGACATGTTAATTATCAATACAACGTCTAACTAAGTTAGTTTGTCTTAATTCTTTATTTACATTATGTGAAATAAAATATTTTCATTTTTCTCAAACATATGTATATGATTTACTTAAAAACGTTAATGTCATAAACGCGATAACTTAAAAATTATAATGAATCTGTATCTGAGGCAGGGCGTATACACGTTATTACATACAGATCTGGCAACTCTTGTCGTGGAAGTAAGACTTTTAGTATAAGGCAAAAGTTTCTCAATTAGTCTGCCAAGCAGTAAGCACTTCAATCACTGCGTTTAAGTTGCGTATGAAACATGATCGTATACACATGGAACTCCCCAACACCCTTCCTTTACTATATATTTTCCTTTATAATTTTATTTTAATTTAATCATTTATTTTGTTTCGTATTTTTCTATTTTGTTTTTCAGCGTTTGTCATAATGTAAGCGTGGATATATGCACTAGCATTAAAAGCTTTTTATAAGTTTTTGCTCTTTCTAAATGTGATTAACCATTTTTGTTTGATTACAGACAAATAGTAATATCATTCAAACGATAAGCAATATTGATAAGTTGGCTTATTTTATCTTTAGTTATTAAGCCAGATAGGCACGCCTTATTTAGCCCATTAACGAAAAACAGTAATTAAAAAGCCGATCATATACGCGTGGGATACGGCCGTGGTGTATAGTTATATATATTATGTATGTGTCGGAGATGAAAGGACACCGAAGCCTTCCCTTTGGAACTTCGGGAAAATCCGTAAAATTGTAATCTAAAGTCTACCATAGCCATAATTAAACAATTGTTGTCATTCTATCCAATTGTATTTGTTTGAGATTTGTGATAATGAGCTTGGGCTCAAGGCGACAATCAGTCGCCGAACGTAGCCGCGGTCACGGGATGACCGCTTTGTCTAACAAAGATATGGAGTAATTCTATAACTCTCCTTAAAAGAAATATTTGTAGCGGCACGCGACAGTAAACATTCCAACGGTTTCTGTCCCGTGGCTCGCCACACGCACACCCTATTCTTCGGGTATGATGGTTACCAGATGCCGACGCGTCTCCACAGTACATGTTCTTCTCAGCCCGAGGGCCGTTGTAAACATTAAGATTTAGTTACCTAAAGTCCTTCAAAGAGACAAACAGTCTTTGTTCCAACTACGGGAAGATAAGGGAGATCTATTTTTCAACGAACGCCGCCTCCCGCTAACAACCTTCCCTCAAGAACGGCTAGCATCCTTTTCTAGCCACCAACATGGAAATTGACCAATTAACAGCAACGTCAATTTCCCTCATTTTCTGAACGAAGGCTATCCTCGACGAATTCGATGATCTCGTGTCCTTAGATACACCCTATCATAGTTTTCCTCTGCAGCATTATCGCGACGGAAATTCAATCTCTCTCGTGAGGTCGTATTAGCGAGTGACTTATCGTCTTTACGCTCGGTGGATATTCGCGTTTTAACAAAGAGTTGGCTTAGTAATAGTTGCATCGTAGCCAAGCAAGTCGAGTACGACTTGGGCTTTGGAAGAAAGCGCATTCTGTTACCCTGTTGACCGCGGATTCATTGTTGGACCTAGAGTCATTGTCATTAGCTTCTCGAGTGTCCGATTACCGCGGTTACCTGTCAAATTCTGTAATAGTCGTATTTGCACTAGTCAATGTGTTCTCCATTGCACAGCAACAATGTGTAGTCCAAATGAGGATTCGTTTCACGCCCCTAACCCTAATCATAATGCGAACCCGACATATATATGTACAAACATATATATGTATATATACGTGCATATAATTACGTATTATAAACGCGTAAAAATAATAAACAAAATATGTATACCATATATATGTTTTTACGCATACAGTGATCACAGTGTTCTATGGTTAGTAGTCGATTTGTAAATCACATCTTATGACTTCTGACTTATGAAATTATAAACCTTACCCCCACCAAGGGACATATTGTGTATTGTGATGTGAAGACAATGTAAAGTGACAACGGAAGTGATTTTCTGGAAAACAAATGAAATCTCATTTATTGTCGTTGCTAAGGTAAATGTAGGAACTTAAATAGATAAGTATGTAGATGGGTTAACGTACAACAACGGCGCGATCTCGCAGCGGTGTCTCTGAACGATTCGACAGGTCCTTGTTTTTAGTTATGCAATACACACGGGCGTGCAATTCTTACCATATCACAACTGACAAGAGATTACCGCTATGATTGCACGTCATTTACCGAATCGCAGAATTGTCGTACATTGCAAAGACCAAACATCGCGTTGAATATTGGATACTTTGTACATTCGGATTATGGATCGTTTGGTCATAGAATTGTTTATTGAGGAAATTTGCAAGTATCCCAAAATATAGAATGTATCTTGCGAAGCACTATGATAAGAATAAAAACAGTTGGTGTGGATTAAGCATGCGAGTAATTACATACCAAAGAAATACCTGATACCGAAAGGAATGTTATTAGTAAGATTTGTTCTTTTTAAAAATTATATGTATGTAACAAACAAATGCAAAAGTTGACACTCATTCAGTATTTCCGAACACTCTGTTTTTGTAAAAAACATAATTTTTATATTATACTGTAATATAGACGAATACAATTGCATGTTCTATATGTATCTTTTATTCAATCATAATTATACAAAATAATTGGATACGTCAACACTACGATAGATTGATCTTGCTAGGACACTTTTCCATTATCACAAAAGAAATATGCAGCAAAATGATTTCTCATTCGATTTACGTTTAAACCTCCTTGTCTCGATGCAGTTAAATTTTCAGTTTCATATTATAATACATTTGTAGTTAGGAGATCTTCCGGTCGTATCTAGTTTAATCCTATCTACTACAAAA
The DNA here is from genome assembly GCF_011952205.1 of Bombus bifarius. NCBI lineage: Eukaryota > Metazoa > Arthropoda > Insecta > Hymenoptera > Apidae > Bombus > Bombus bifarius. Next base: position 141,261 of record NW_022884592.1, read on the forward strand.
AAAATATTATAAAGAATGCAGCAACATTTTATAATATCTACAGCGGAAGATACTTTTACATTGAATGGTTTATTTGAAACTGTCACTTTATTCCATAGACTACCAAATGCACACTCTACGAAACGCCGATAATTTAAAATACGTATTTTATGAATGTAATAGTTTAGTAGTGTAATAGCTACTTTGTGCGAAAGAATAAAAGCTTCGTCGCCAATAAGCACAAACGGCATGATTATAGATTTCATTTTGGGAACTGTCTGATTTCTTGACATTGTTAGATCATTGATGCAAAATTTTTTTATAAAATCTATGTAGCTGTTTTTATAAAAGGTATGTAGATATTATAGCTGCCGGAAAAGAATCTGATAGTTATATATTTGAGAGAAATGGAATAATATAATTTGAATTCACTACCTCAACTGATATGACAGAGAAAGATCTTTCTTAATTATAATATAATGATCCAGATATTTTGGATTTTATTACTCTCATGTGCCAACTATGGCTTCTAGACAGTTTGAGAAACTGATATATTTTAGTAACCCTCTGATATTTCTAACTATTTCTATTTGGAAAATACAGTAAAACATTCTATTTAAAGTAAAACCAAATAGCTCTACAAACTGTTTTTACAATTTTAGCAATTGTCCCATTTTGTAGTTGTAATGTAGACCTGAAGTTATATTCACTACTTAAATATGCGCAAAAAAATAATACCTTTAACTTGAATTGAATAAATAAAATTTAAATGGAAAAATATTAAAGATTCGTTTATGAGAAGTATATGAAGAGAGAAGTCGGGATAATCAACCAATGTAGGTAAATAATATATGTCACACAAATTTCATTTTCATTACGACCTACAAATTTTAATTGACTCTTACAATAGCTTGCAAGAATAAAATTTGGAATCAATACAACAAAAAGGATAAAATTCTGTTACAACACGCGACATTCCGTACAGGCACAATATACGCAACAACATTTCAAATACACATAATACACAGTCCAAATACAAACAGTTGAAATAAACCATTTACAAAACACTGCCGCAAAGAGACGGTTGAAGAATATTTGATAAATTTTATGAATATACCTATCAACATAAATCAACATACACCAATAGCAACAACAATAGATGAAGACACCTATTTTTTTATTTTCTACTACCAACCGTAGGTTTATTCAATGAAAAGTACCATACACTCATTATGATTCGTTATTATACACTCATCAGAGATTGCGGATTTTTATGCATTTATGAGAAATTTGAAGATGCAAAAATACATAAAATATCCAAAATCTAATACTTTTTACAATATGTAATCAATAAATCAATTTTCTACTAGTACTAGTATAAGTACTATCCTTTTAATTATACTCATAAAAATATGAATGTGTATTTTAAAAATATGTATTTTTATCAGCGCTCTACTTATCAGCCAAAATACCTACATTTTCTCAGTTATTATATACTTCATAACAATCGCGCGCACAAACACCAAGAACATACTTTTCGCCGATCCTTCTTAATCAAAATACTTTCACATCTATAATTCAAAATGCTCATGCATAAATCATTCCGGCCTCTTCTCAAACACACACTTTTACAACCCGAACTATTGTCAATACTTCCTCACGGTCTCAACTTTGTTATAATTCATTATCGCCAATTACAGTAAGAAACTCTATCCATGTGCCACATTCAAAAATACGATATCGATAGATTCGAACGAATATTATACAGGCTGCATAACAAATAAGTGTAAAGACTATCATAGCGTGATTCTATACCTCTGGATCGGTAGAAATTTGTAAAAAACAGTCCGTTCAAAAATAACCTTGACGTTGAAATTCAAGGTCAGTCTTTTTTTTATTGTAGCGTATATTTTACACGTCATAAGGATAAAAAATCTCAAAGGAACTGTGGTTCGCAATTCAACCGTCCTCTGGGAAAAAAATTTTAATGTTTCAATAATTTTTTAATTGAATTTATTCGTCATATATTTACATTTATATTTACATTTAGTGAAAAAATAGCGTGATATTAACGAAGCAGCAGAAAATGATAGATTAGCTAGTGAAATATATCAGAATTCAAGAATAATGGAAGATCTTCACGAGCAGAAAAGGTACCGTGATAATGCAGCTGATATGTTATTTTCAGCAGCTAAATATATTAACAATTTGGTGATCAAGGATTAATATCGCGACATGTGAATGCAGGTCAACTCCGCATTAATTGGCGTAAAGAAGACCAGGCCAATTATCGGCCCCCCCCCCCTCGAAAAATTTAATTAAAAACGGTTCGGCATCGACGTATGGGCAGAAATTATTAGAATCACATTATTGGCCTCATATATTTGCCTACATCGATAACAAGTGCAACATATTTGCAATTTTTACGCTCACGTCTCCTAACCGAAATAAACTACGTGAAGTTATACCACGGCATCTCACCATCTGTTTCATACATGATAGTGTTCCATGTCACTATGGTCGACCGGTTTGCCATTTTTTAAACGAAATATTTGAATCACTGTAGATAGGGTACGGACTTGCTGTTCAAATGCGGCCTCTCGTTCATGAGGTTAGACGCTAGTGGATTTTTTTCTTTGAGGAAAAAAATTCTTTATGGTTCGAGTGAACGAATTATATCCGTTGAACAATTAAAACATTCGTTTGAATATGGTTTTTATCATATAAAGTCAATACGTAATCTTGGGAAGAAATTTGGTTGAAATGTAGAAAATACGAGTTCGGGTTTGTCTAAATAGCGGGAAAGAAAAAAAAAAAAAGGAAAAGAAGGAAGAAAAATATAGAATATATAATAGTAAATCTGTGGTATCTATGAGGGACAATAGATAATATTTTCTCTGCATCTGACTGTAGAATACAAGTACACTATAAATAAAGTGAGTTCGAAAGTTACTGAAATTTTAACATTTTTTCTTAAGTTGCGATCCATGGTTCCTCTAAGACTTCTTATTCTTATGACGAGTAAAATACGCTGTAATAAAAGAATATTGACCTGGAATTTCAACGTCAAGATTGTTTTTGTACGAACTGTTTTTTTTTTTTTTTACAAATCTTCGCCGATTCAGAGATGTAGAATCACGCTATGGTAGTTTTTGCTTATTATTCTTACTTTTTAAATACTGTGTACAAATAATTTTGAAGAAATGTAACTATTATTTATATACGGTGATGCAACATTTTTACAGAATTTAGTTTCTTTACTATATTATTTTTTTTCTATCATTTATAGTTGTACCAATTGCTTATTATTATTTTGTTGTTGAAAAATTATTCGTATTACTATTATTAGATTTACTATCAATGTTGTAATTTATTAGAAAGTAAGAACTAGCATTTCTATCGATGGTATGCCACGTTCTACTGCATGCAAGTCGCGTGGCAGGATCGATATCTATGATCTTGTCGCTTAACTTCGCTGCCAATTCTTTGAATGATTTAACACTCACACAAAAATGATGAAAAATTTGTTTTCATCATCTAACTCTATGAACATGGTGGTAAACACAGCCTTTAGATTTCATATTTCTGCTAGCAAAGAATTTTATATTTCAATTTAATAAAGAATCGGGAATTCAATTATTTTGTTAGTATTACAAGTTTAATACTTAATCAAAATCTTCAAAATCAAAAAATATTCTCCTTTCCCCAAAATTTCAAGCAAAAGATTTCGCCTTTCAGTAACAGGATTAATTTAATGAACAGTCAGACTTGCAATCATTTATTTCGTATTGTTCTTTGAAAAAGTCTTTATTATTTCTGATGGCTTGAAATGGCTTTCATCAGGTACATACATATTTGCAATTTTTAGTTATCATTTTCATTATTGTTACGTCGCGTGAAATGGTTCGTGCGACGTCCTTCATTGTCTGACCGTCAAGGCCCAAGCAGCACTAGACAGACCCTCAATAAACCTAAGGCCCCACCATAAACTGAATCTTATTAGCTTGCAGGAACCTTTAATCCTGCAAGTATTTTCGGTTTATAGCTGGTACTTAAAACAGTTCTTAGGTTTATTACACATTCTTACAAATTACGGAGAAAGCGGATGGTTATCTAACGGAAAAGCTGATTTTCTCCATAAACAATGTTGCACACGAGCCACATTGGTAGGAGGCTTCTTCCTCCTATCTTTATTCCTAACGTTGGTCACAACCAATGGGCATCGCGGATCGTTACCCCCACTTTCCTAACGAAAAGTGTGAGCAGCGAATCCGCTTTCTTCATACAACAAAGACACCCGCTCCGAGCTTTCCTCCGTAAGGACACAAGAATGAACTTGACTTCTTCTACTACACTAGGAAAGTCAACTTGTGCTCTATACTAGTTCTCACGACGACAGAACAGTCAACTTGGTCTCTCGACGACAGAGCAGTCACTTCATCTCTAGACTTATTCTCATACCTACAGAGCAGTCACTACATCTCTATGCTTCATCTCTAGACTTGTTCCACAGTAACATTCAAGCAACAGTCAAATCTCATCAGTCAGTCGAGTCAAAACACAGTTCAAGGAAGAGCAAGAGTCAGAAGTCAAGTCAGCAAAATTTACAAGTCGAAGACAGTCAATCGACAGAAGATACATCATTATAGTCGCCAACACGAAAGGAGTCAGATCGTACTCATTCGTAGTTGTCATTTCACATACGCAACCTTATATCACATTGAAGTTGTTGGATCATTCAAAATATATAATAACCTGTTAATAGCAACATTATATTCACTCAACCACCCCTATTATTCCAAAAGAAATAAGGGATCGAACAATTCGTGGCGTCGATTAGTCAAATCGTAACGGGAATTTACGACTCCCGTTGGCGCGCTTCTTCGAGATCGCGTTTACCCGCGAGCGTCCGAAAGTTCAATTATCCAATACGATCAATAGAATAAATCAAAATCCTTTTTCCTTGTGATATATTAAAATTCTTCTTTGCGATAGAATAAGCTTCAACATTTCTCCTCACATAAAATAACAAATTATAATCATCGTTATAAAGCAATTGTATGTGTATAGAAGTAGGATTCAATGACAATGACGGTTAAAATAGCGTTTGTCACACGATTCTCGCGTTGTTTAGCCGGTTTCGTAGCTGGTTGATGGCGGTTGTAACGGTTAATTGAATCGGACGTTCTCAAAGCCGAGGTTGGCGAAGTCAAATTGAATGAGGAACTTGTTCGCGTGTATCTAAACATGCCTCTGTTTGCGGAGCCGCTTTATCCGCTAGCTTGTTTTCCGCGTCGCCGGATCATATCGGCAGGAAAGCAGTTTTCTGTCTGTGTTCGTGCGATAGTCGACGAAACGACAATCTCTATAAACGTAGAAATCGCGCTTGCTACGAGTCAGTCAAAAGAAGTGCTCAGAGAAGATTACAAGCGTTCTTCGTTTTTCAGATATGTATGTCTGTGTAAAAGTATAAGAATCACTAACATAATTGTACGTTCGCTTTTAAAGTTTGTTAATTTAGTTTCGTCAATAACGATAGCAAAGTTTGTTCATTATATTGGTCTTCCGTGATGAGTGATCTTTAATGGAAATAGTTCTTTTATATAAAAAAAATAATTTCAAGTTACTCTTCTCGTATTTTTAAGTAGGGAGTCATTGAATTCGCATTGACATCAGCTACAACATTGTGAAGTCAAAAATAAACAGTAAACAATTTAATGCGTTTTTGACCTTTTATCTTATATGAAGAAAAAGATTTTTTATATCGCAGTTCGAAGCCGATTATATAGTATTGAAATATAAAAAGATAAAAATATAAAATATAAAATATAAATAAAAAATAAAAAATATAAAAATATTGATTATTTGTGAAATGTATTCAAATATTCAAGTGTTCAGTTATTCAATCACGTATTCAAATATTCTATTATTCAACCGTAAAATATTTCAATCTTCCTGTTGTTTAAAAGTAAATTTTGAAATAAAATTTGGAGTATTTCTTTAAAATAAAATGTTTAAAAATATAAATTTAGAAATCTTTATCTCTGTAATTATAAGAGAAAAGTGTCCTCTTCTGAAACTGCTTGTAATTGTTTAAATTTTCAGCAATTGCTGATTACACGGTAGTATGTATGTATTGTTTGGAAGTATACAGACTGTTCTATTGCAATTTAATTTTATTTGTAGTTTTCTTAAATCATAGATTTCGTTACTTTTCTCAGTTTTCCCTCAATCAAACATGATCAAAGGAATATTCATATTCTTAAACTATTTCCGGTCAAAGTGCGAGTATTGCCTAGCATTGTAATATTAGGAGAGCCATGCCCGCAGAAATTATGACCGCAAACAGTTAATGTTTCGAATTTTTTTGCAAATGTTTTCTAATTTTTTTTAAACTGCAGATTTATAGAATAAACAAATACATTGATACACATGATAAAATTCCTGTAAAGTACTTTTACGTTAAACGCAAAATGTAACCAACTAAAAATGTATTTGTTTCTAGACATTTAATGTGGTTATTCGTTATATTAGAACATATTACTCCGATATCTGGATCGCTCTCAAACATCTCGGACTGCTCGTATGATGTGCGGACTCAAATCTCAAAGGATTAGAGGGTCAAAGGACATAATTTTAAAATAAAAGCAATAAATTAGTAGTGTTACGACCGTTCGCGGAGAGACGCGGTCGCTAGGAAAACGCGTCAGTGAGAGGCGTAAATTCTCGCTACGATTCGGTTAATCGACGCCGCGAAATAGTCGTTCCCCTGTTTCGGTTAAGATAACAGAGGTGGTTCAATGAACACTGTATGGTAAGTTATAAATCACCGTTTATTCTAACAACTTGTAAAGATAGTTACGCTGGTGCGTATGTATAAGATGAGTGAGTGACCGGGTGTATTCCCGGTCAAAGGATGTTGACTGTTCGAAGGATGGAAAATCAGTGCCAATCGGTGACGATGCTGTGGCGGAGGAAAGCTAAGGATGGGTGTGTCTAGCGCACGGGACCATCGGATTTGTTGGTGACGATTTTGGCTAAGAGAGTGAGGGAAATAGGCTTCGTTGTTAATTGATTAAACGAAGGTTGGTGGACTAGGAAGGGTCTTAGCCGCCGTCGAGAGAAAGTGGTTAGTAGGAGGAAAGTTGCATCGTACGTGAGAAAAACTAACTTTCCCTTGTCAAGCCGTAGTAGACAATGGTCTTTAGAAATGATTCGGAAAACAGATGTTTGTTGAGTCTGAAGGACCTTAGCTAGCAATTACTGGGATTTATGACGGGTCCTTAAGAATATTGAGGATACGCAGCAAGGATGAGCGGACATCTGGATCCCGTCTGGCCCGCGGTGTATGGCCTGGTTTAGGTAGAGTATTACCCGACGTAACAAGTAAAAAATAGTGACTTATTTTTATTTTTATTTTAAATAAAATTCTCGAAATAAAGTTTTATTACGTGGCTTCCTTTGAATTACGTAGCATTTATTTGATCTAATTTTCACTGGAGTTATTATTAGATTGGGGATATTTGTGCGTTCGTGGAAAATCTAAAGTTACAAATATATAAAATATCTAAAATCTAGTATGCGTTATAATATTTCGTAAGGAAAGCAAAAGATATTTTCTTAATTACGTAGTTTGTATTAATAACTTTTACATTGTACTGATTATTGAGATATGTATAACTTTGTATGCTAGACTAGATTGGCCGCGTAGTAGTGACACACATATGTGAATATGGGTGCGGAAGTATTGTGTGTGCGCGGCGTCTCGAAAAACAGATGAATGTAACTGTTCTGTTAGCAGTGTGATATGGAAGATGGTGAGACGAAGAGAGTGCTGAGACGCATGCAAATGTATATCGACGAAGATCCTGGAAATCGTTTATCAAATAAATCTTTTTTTTTATTATTATTATTAACGTGGAGGAAATCCGCACGGGCACCAGCCTGCTTCTGGGGAAAAGCGGCGTAGTAGTGCCGGACTCCAACCGACTAAAACCTCCACGATGACCGTCCCGGCTGCGATCGAGAGGGGCCCGGGAACCGATGTGAACGACACACCGGGCGCCTCTCCGTGCACAGTACGTCTGCTAATGGAGCCATGTGCGGTCACGTCACACTGCGCCTCGTCAACGGAGCCACCGTGCCAGGCAGTCCGGATCCCCTACCGGAATGCTTTGCGGCCCCGAGGCGCTGATCTGCCAGCGCTTAAGTTTGAACCCCACCGGGGGGCGCGGCGGACCTAGAGCGTCTCACTGAAACGTGTCCACGGCCTCACCCGCGCTTTAGCCGGTCAATCCTCTCGGGGTGAGAGTACCGCACCCTCACTCTCTCCGCGGCCTCTTTCCGAAGCATTACCTGCTCATAGAAGGAGGTCACGGCCCTCCTTCTTCTCTCGCTCACCAACAATGCCTCGAGGATCATCGGCGGCGAAAGGTCCCATCCGATTTTCACGATGAGGTCGCGGCGCGGCCACGCCCACGCCGGGCAGTATTCCAGCGTGTGCTGTGGTGAATCCACGCCCGCATGGCAGTGGTGGCAACGCGTGGTCGCCTCTTTCCCGATTCGGTGCAGATACTCACCGAAGCAACCGTGTCCGGTGAGCACCTGCGTCACCCTATAAGTCAGGGAAGGCCCGCTGCCGTCCAACCAAACGTCTCAGTTTGGAAGGACGGCCCCGAGGACCCTTAGCCCCGGCGCACCCACTCTCGTGTGGAGGCTGGCGCGCCATTTCTCGAGTAAAGCCCGCCGAGCCTGAACCCTAACGTCGGCGCCCACCGGGCCGACCTCGCCCGACAGACCCCGAGTGTGGAGATAAATCTCGCGACACCTCAGGGCCTGCAATTCGAACGGGAGAAACCCGGCGAGCACCACCGCTGTTGCCGTCGAAATGGTGCGGAAGCCCCTCACTACCCTGATGGCCACTATCCTGTGCAGCCTCCTGACCGTTAGGAGACTGCGACGGTTGGTTATCAGGTCCTCCGCCCAGATCGGAGCTCCGTAGAGGAGCCTCGATCCTTGGTCGGCGTACAGCCGGCGCACACCGACGTCGGGCCTGTCCAGCCGAGGCAGCAAACGTTCTAAGGCGTTCGCCGTCGGCTCGACAGACGGTGCCAGGCGCTCGAAGTGAGCGCCGAAGGTCCAGTGGCTGTCGAGGGTCAGGCCCAGATACTTCATGCTGGTTTCGACCCCGATCTCAGCCCCCCCCCCCAACCTCAGGCGATAACCCACTGAAGGCGTCCCGTGATCGGCCCTGGAGCAAAACCATTGCCTCGGACTTCTTGGGGGACATTCTCAGTCCCAATCTCTTGATCTCGGCGACCACGTAGGCCACCGCCAGCTCCGCCAGGCGGACGGTTCTACCCCATGCCGTGCCTCAGACAAGCATCAACGTGTCATCGGCGTAACACGCCAGTGCCAAGTTCGGAGGCATCGGCGTTCGAAGTCTCGTACGCGATGTTCCACAGCAACGGGCTCAACACCGAACCCTGCGGGGCTCCGCGGTGTACACCCCTCCCAGTCATCCCTCCGCCCCCGACGGTGTAGACGATACGCGGGTCTCGGAGGAACGCCCGGACCACACCCCGTAGATACGAGGGTATCCGATGAAATTCGAGGGCCCCGGATATCCTGTCCCACGGGATGCTGTTGAAGGCGTTGACCACGTCCAGCGACACGGTCTAACCACGCCGCTCGGCACCCTCGACAAGGGAGCGGACACGGGCGACAACGTCGGCCGTAGACCGCCCTCTCCGAAAGCCGAACTGGCCGTCGTGCGGTCCGGTAACACTCCGGGTCAAATGCAACTCCAGGCGGGCAGCCACCACGTTCTTCAGCAACTTGCTAGCCTCGTCTAAAAGGCACACCGGCCGGAAGGCGGAAGGCGAGACCGGAGAGCGCCTCGACTTCGGCAGCAGGACCCTCCTTCCTCGAAGCGCGGAATTCACCTCGAGACAGGCATCCGTCGAACAGACGCATTAGTCTCGGGGCCAAGACGTCCTTCCATAGGCGGGCCGCGACTTCGTCGGGACCAGGAGCTTTCCGCGCTCCGATCCTCCCGACGGCCTCGGCCAGTTTTTCCTCGGTGACCCTCGATTCCGGGCTCCCACTTTCAGCGGTGACACGTGGTGCTTTTTCCGGCGTTTGAGGTTCCTGCTCTTCCTCTTCGGTAAAGCAGCCATCTTTCTCGTTTGCCGCTCCCGGAAACAGGATGCCGACGACCTCCTCCAGGAATCGAGGGTCCGTACTCTCCGTTACGGGAGGCGCCCATGGACGAAGTTTGTTCGACACCATCTTGTAAGGGCGCCCCCAGGGATCGGAGCCGAGGCTGGCCAGAAGCTCGTCCCAGGCCCGCCTCTTCGCCTCCGTGATGGCTCGTTGCAGGGACCTCCGCGCCTCGCGGTAGTCGTCGTTCAGACGAGCCACCGTGGCTTCGTCCACCCGCCGCCTACGGCGGGATCTGGTGTACTGGAGTCGAGTGTACGAGCCATCTCCTCGGACCACCAGTACATCGCGCCGGCGCGGCGCGGAGCTCCGGACCGCGGCATATACGAATCGCAGATCGCGTGCATGTCGCGCCTCAGCCGTGTCGCTCCCGCTTCCGCGTCCTCATCGGTCGGGGATTCTTCCAAACAAGCGACGGCTATAGCGGCCGCCGCCATGAAGTTCTCCTCGCGGCGCATCACCGCCCATCGCAGGAATCTTCTTCTCCTTCCCGGTGGGTCGGTGGGCACGCGCGCACCCAACGAACGGTCGCCCATCGTGCTGCTAACCGCCACCTCCATCAAGATGTAGACGTGGTTCGAGAGCGTCTTCTCCGGGGACACCTCCCAACCGGAAACACGGCGGGATGTGAGGTCCACTATGGACTCGCCCCGCCACGCCACGCACGTGCTGGACGACCCCCGGTTTATAGGCCGGAGATCGAGTGCAGCCACCCAATCCTGCACGTCGCGCCCCCTTCCGTTGGGGAGCCCCATGCCGTTGAGTGGGCGTTGAAGTCGTCTCACGCAAGCCGCGAGTCCGTCCAGGAAAGAGACGTATTCGGTCCGGCTGATGTTGAGCGACACGTAGACAGCCACCACGGCCAGCCCCATTTCACGGCCATGAAGCCCCGTCCCCGCTCGATCACCGAGAAGGAGGGACTTCCCACGATCCCGGTCCAGAATATGGCGATCGAGCCGATCAGATCCCCAGCGCGCCGTGACGCATCGAGAATGCTGTACGGCTCGGCCACCGCTGCCAGGCCGACTCGCTCCTCCGCCAGGCTCTGGAACATTATGTCCTGAGCCTGGCGGGAGCGGTTAAGATTGCACTGCAGGAGTAGTTGTCCTCCTTCTCTTCTTCCGCTCACGTCGGGGAAGGCTCCGTCTCCATAGCCTCCTCCGGGCCGTTCCCCTCGCAGTCGGTGTGTCCGACTTCTTCGTCCTCTCTTCTGGCCTTCGTGGGGCCAGTTGACGGCGTTATCGGTTCCTTCCTCATCGGCGCGTGCCCACCGTCGTGCAACGGTCCTTGCTTCTTGTGCGGCCCTCTTTTTTACGGGCAGGCGGTTTGCATGGCGGTGACCCCATAAGGTGCGACGCAGGCAGTACCAGGTCCGCGTACACGGGACACTTAGGCACTCGCGCCGAGCAGTCCCTGGCGTGATGTCCTTCCGCCCCGCACCGGTAGCAGCGCTCCGACCGGTCGGCCGGCCGCAGTTCCGGCGCACGTGACCTGGCTCCATGCACCTGAAGCATTAGAGTTAGCACGCCGGGAGAGGAGACCCGATGCCTCGAGGAGTGGAGCGTATGACTCCCACGTCGACCAAGTCGGCGTGGCAGCCCCCGGCCTCAGCAACGGCGGCTGCCATCTCCTCCGGGGTGACCGAGTCCTCCAGTCCGGTCACTCTTAGCTCGGTCATCCTTCGTTGCACGGTTACCTTGGCGGGAAAGTCCTTCAGCGTGGCTGCCATCCGTTCGGCCAGTCGCGATGCTTTGCTCCCAGCGTCCTGGCCTGGAATCTCGAACAGCAGCGCCCGCGTGATCGCCCTCCTTGGTCTTAACTTCGTGATGTCGAGTTCGTACGACTCGTACGATCTCATCCCTGTACGTGGAACCCGAGCCATCCCTCACGGTGAGCGATACCGCGGCACACCGTGGGCGTCGGGCAAGGCCCGGCACTTTCTCGCTGCGCAGGTCTCGCCCACTAGCGTTACGTCTCTTTCCTGCCCCAAGGCCCCTGTTCGCAACGTCGACGATGGAGAAGAAGACGATGATACCCGTCCCTTGGTTCCCGAGTCCTTGGTCGGCGCATGGACCGCTGGAAGAGGTTGCGCTGTTGATTTTCTGTTCCTTCGCCTCGCCTCCCTCTTCCTCCTCCTATAATGGTAGTGAATCCTGCCTCGTCGGCCGACGGCTCCACGCTCGACCGTGAGGTGTCTCTCGCCGACCGCAATCATGCTTGTACGGTTCTTGTGGCGAACGAGGAAACTAATTTACCTTTCATTATGAAATAAACTACTGTTACTAACTATTCGTTTGCTGATTAAAACTAGGTAGTTAACAGGAATTATTCTATATTCTATATTCTTCCTATATTTTATAAATTAATTAAAGAACGGCGCTCAAGCTTTGTGATTGAGTGAAAGTTTAATTAAATACGAAATAAATAGACTGGGGGTGAGACACTTTTCGGTCCCAAGCATAATTAATTTACGATAAGATTCGTGAACGATTTTCGAGAAATTTTCAAGGAGAAAGGGAATATTGATTATTGTTGGAACTTATCGTGGTATAAAATCATTACCAATTTTCTATAAAAGCCTATATTTTCATAAGAACCCATCTAATCCACTTTTTCCTTCAGACTAATCAAGTCAGTTGAATTCAAGCCGTTTAAGTTCGAATAATTTGATTTCAACAGAATAACTAATGGAAAATAAGAAGATAGTTCGTGGGAACGCAGTTTTTTCGCGATATTTCTTTTCCAGAAATGTCTACAGAATCCGACATTGTATAATGTGGTATATGATGTAGTATAAATATGGAGTTTATGCTGCATAAAGAACTTTTAGTAAAACTGTAAAAGTAGCGGATATGAAATTTATGAATTTGCTCTGTTTTAAACTTTGTTGCCAATTTACAACTATTTGGAATAACAAAATATATTTTATACTGATATATCGAAGAAAAAGTCGTGCATCTTTACAAAAATTACATACAGTAATGCTGCTTCCGAATTCGTGTTTAGGACGCGACACTTTACAAGGTTTACCGAATTGTATCGCAAGACTGAAAAATGTTTTGTAAGACAGTGTAATACGTCTAAAGTAAAAAATTTTGGCATATAAGCAATAAGTTAACAAAAGTATACAATTAACTTTTGTTAGTAGCAAGTGATACAATTGACCTGCATCATAATCTAGCATATGTGTATTTTGAACATTTTGATAATGTTTCAGTTCGAAAAAGGACAATCTTTATATCATTCAATCACAAAAATTGGACATGTAGATTACGGGCATTTTATAAAAAGTAGTGTATCTCGAAAATATTTTACACAAATATTTGGAAATATGTATATTAATAGTTTCCACTTACGTTTATCAGTTGGATTGACACTAGCTGAACTTCGACACTTTTTGTATGTTACTGAAATCCACTGAAACAGCGATATTCAAAATATGACAGTTTTAAATTTATTGACACAAACATGTTTACGGAACAACTGGTAATAACACGTTTTTATTTAATGCAATATAGATTCATTTGAATTAAGAAGATAGACATAACACTACCGTAATGAAAGAACATTCTTCAATCGTAATTGATCCTACGACGTTCTCATAATGATAACTTAGAAATCATGTTTTTCGAGTTGTCATTTTTAGAACAAGCACATTCCTTTCACAATTTCGAAACAATTTACAGACACTTAGATTTTCAATAAAGTTCCTCAAATTTAAAATTTTTCACAAGGATTGAAAATCACAATTTAACGGTTGAACACAAGCACGTGACAAGTCGCGTAATAAGGTTGACCACAATACGCCAATATCGAATGATGATTGAACAGAAAATGATGAACAGAATATGTGGCTTCTTACCCGATATGTATACGTGTTTTCGATCGCGTATGCCTAGATTCTTAAGGTTGCCCCCTCCAATGATAGCGTTCGTTCAAGGTCTAAAGGAATCCCACAGTCGCAATGAGAAAGTCTGACAACAAATGGAATAAACATTGGCGTCAGGTGTTCGCGAATTCAACGGAAACATTTCTTCTTCTCTCAGTGTCTCATTGAAATGAAAGATGTGTAATTATATATTTACGTTAGGGCACGCCTCAACGATTTTGACGACTCTGAAATATGTTGTCAAGATTTTTTATTATTGCAATGTAATCTACTGATCATGAAAAGTTTTAAAAGAACCATGAGTCGCTAATGACCCTTTCACTGGGAAAAAGATGTAATATCGTGATGTAATATGTTTACAAAACGTGGACAATAGAGATGTTAATCAGACAGAAAAGACGATTGTGGCTTAACTTGAACTATTCATACCAAACGTATAGAACACAGCGCAATCCACACTCTCTCGGCAACGCCACTCGCAACCTCCGTTTCCGCTCGACTCGCACTCGGCTCCTCGACTCGCACTCTCTGCTTTTCGACTCGCGCTCTGTTTCTCGACTCGCACTCTGTTTCTCGACTGACCCTTTCTGGCCGTTGTCGCATTCTGTTGTCCTTTTCCTAGGCCCACCGCACACGTGTTCCGCAGACGCTCGTGGCCAGGGTCACGTAGGTCTTTTCCACGAAACTATGCACTTGAAAAGACCGATGACACATTGATGGGCCCGACGGCGCCTCGGCTCTCGCGACACTGTTCATAGTTCGTCCGATATTTCCCAGGCCTTTCGTCCACGATACTACAAAGATGTTAAGGTTTTAACAATTCCCAAACTGATTTCATTCACGATATATTTATATTTACATTTATATGTTTGTATCTATATTTGTGTTATTATTGAAGCAGCAGAAAATTACAGATATATTAGAATACAGTTAGAATATAGAATGGAAGATATTTACGTGCCAAAAAGGTCTCGGACAATACAAATTTCTGCGATTAAGTTAACAATTTGGTGATCAAGAATTATTGCGACATTCAAATTCATATTAAAGATCAAATCGCCCCCAAATTCCTAAAGAAGAACAGGTTAATTATTATTTTTAAGGAAACTTACAATTTTATAAAAAATTCGTAGCGTTACAGCACTACAAATTGTTAGGTTATTGGACTAAATTCTTATCATTGGATGCTACTTAAGTCGTAACTACATATGTTTCCGGTACCGTTTGATAAATGCAGTAGCATTCTCAATCAACAAATGCGAAGATTTGGACTTGTGAAAAAGCATATGCAATAATTTGAAAGATATAATCAAGAATGGTGAAGAATTATATGTCTACATCGATAACAAGAGTATTGCATTTACGACTTTTACGTTCACGATTTCATAACAAATTATGCGAGGTTAGAGATGGATCACCTAGTTCAGGAGATTCGACACCACTGGACTTCTTTCTTTGCAGAGTAAAAGATACCGTATATAGTTCGATTTGATAATTTACATCCGTTGAACAGTAATGTCAAATCCAGCATACTTTCCGCCGTTACAATGAAAAATAAATATATACAAAAAGAAAAAAATTCAAAGATTTTATAGCATTTTACTTACGGTTACGGATATCTACCAGCGTAATTATTGGTAGAAATTTGATATTCCAGTGGAATATGCCGAATTAAACATCTTTCTTGCTATCTGAAATTATACGTAATTTTAGAAGGAAATTTGACCGGAGTAAGAAGTGCAAGTTCGGTACTATTGATAAAAAAAGAACGAAAGAAAACAAAGAAAAAAAGAAACAAAGAAAGGAAAATACTCAATATGTGTATAATTATAGATTTGCAGTATTAATCTATATAAATGTTACTTTTTTGTATCTGACTGCAGAATGTAAATACATTGTGAATTGAAGAGTTATTGAAACTACAACTTATTTTTCGGGAGAAAAAGTCATTTGCGATCTCTTGTTCCCTCTGATAAGTAGTAAAATAAAGAATTTTGCAAATAAAAAAATTTGACCTCGAAAATCACGCTTGAGATCAATTTTGCGCGGAATTTTTTTGACAAATGCTTTTGTCCTTTAGCATTTATTCTTTTAGCGTCCCGTAGATGTTACCACCACACAGCTTCAATAATTAGAAAATGATAAATTACTGGCATACAGGATAGGTTAGATTATCATCCGGCTGTAGTGAGATGGTCCGTAGCGCTAGCATGAATTAATTTTTATTTCATTCGATCTTGCAAGTATATCGTAAATTCGATTATCACGATTTATTATTATTTATTACTACCGAATATACTTTTGTGTATAACTTGAAAAGAACGTACGTGGTTATCGATAGGTTGCATGTTAGAGACACGTATATATTTTGTATACATTATTTTGACCTATAGGAGATCAAAATATAACGCAACAGTCGATATATCAATGTATATGTCCAAAATTATTCCACACTAGCGTTTCCGGATACTATTTTGACTCAACCCACAACCCATTATTTATTTTTTATTTATAAATACCAAAAATGGTTATCTCTCTTATCAATGAGTTAAGTTTATATTAGACTATATAAAGATACGATCGCTTACTACAGAATAAAATGCAATCGTAACGTAAATTTTATTGAAAGTTTTTGTGCATATCTCGGAAACTAAAGCTGAGTGGCGGTAACAGGTATAGGGGAAAGTTGTGCAGAATAATGGCCGTGACAACATATTTGTAAGTCATAAAAATGAGGCGTGACCTGACGTAAATAATCACCGAACTACGTATATCAAATTAAATTATCGATTTCTAAAACCATGAAAGGAATCACTTAATTTTCATTCGTTAATAAATGATTACATACATCATTCTTAGCAATAGCGATTTTAGTTGTGAATGTCGCGTCTCACATTCTAATTATTAGAATGCGTCATTACCTATCATAGGAGGTCGTTGGAGCTTTTGAATTGACTGAATGTGGAAAAGAGAATTCGAGGGAAATTACGTTATGGTACGGATAGCCAATGAAAATTAAATCGGCGAATTTGTCCATACACGGATTTGCTTGATGTTACGTAGAAATGTAGATGCACGTGGCAAAAATGTATCTTTATATATATGTCGGAGATGAAAGGACATCGGAGCCTTCCCTTTGGAACTTCGGGAAAATCCCTTAACACCGTAATCTAGATTCTATCATAAGTATAATTAAATAATTGTCGTCATACGATTCGATTGTATTTGTTCGAGATTTGTGATAATGAGCTTGGGCTCGAGGCGACAACCAGTCGTCGAAAGTAGCCGCGGTCACGAGATGAACGCTTTGTTTAACAAAGGTATGGAGCAATTCTATAGCTCTCCTTAAAAGAAATATTTGTAGCGGCACGCGACAGTAAACATTCCAACGGTTTCTGTCCCGTGGCTCGCCACATGCAGACCCTATTCTTCGAGTAAGATGATTGCCAGATGTCGATGCGTCTCCGCAGTACATGTACACTAGCCTGAGGGCCCGTTATAAATCTTAAGATTTAGTTGACTAAAGTCCTTCAGACAGACAAACAATCTTTCTCCCAGCTACGAGAAGATAGGAGAGACCTATTTTTCAACGAACGGCGTCTCCCGCTAGCAACTTTCCCTCGAGGGCGGCTAGCACCTTTTTCTAACCACCGATATGGAGATTGACCAATTAGCAGCAACGCCAATTTTCCTCGCCTTCTGAACGAAGGCTATCCTCGACGAATCCGATGATTTCATGTCCTCAGACACACCCCATCATAGTTTTCCTCTGCAGCATCATCGCGACGGAAATTCATTCTCTTGTGAGATCGTATTAGCGAGTTACTTAGCTTCTTTACGCTCGGTGGATATTCTACGTTTTAACAAAGAGTTAGTTTAGTTATACTTCCACCGTAGCCAAGCAAGTTGTTACGACCGTTCGCGGAGAGACGCGGTCGCGAGGAAAACGCGTCAGCGAGAGGCGTAACTTCTCGCTACGATTCGGTGAATCGACGCCGCGAAGTAGTCGTTCCCCTGTTTCGGTTAAGATAACAGGTGGTTAAATGAATATGACACAGCAGTAAGTTATATTTCACCGTTTATTCCAACAACTTATATCGAAGACAGTTACGCTGGTGCGTATGTACGAGATGAATGAGTGACTGATCTGCGGGTGTGTATACCCGGTGGAAGGATGTTGATCGTTCGAAGGATGCAAAAACAGTACTGTCTTGGGAGACGATGCTGTCTCGGAGGAAAGCTAAGGATGGGTGTGTCTAGCGCACGGGACCATCGGATTTGTTGGTGCCGATGTTATTTAGGAGAGTGAGGGAATAGGCTTCGTTTTTAATTGGTTAAACGAAGGGTCTTAACCGCCCTCGAGAGAAAGTGGTTAGTGGGAGGAAAGTTGCAGCGTACGTGAGAAAAACTAACTTTCCCTTGTCCAGTTGGGGTAGACAATAGTCCTTAGAAATTCTTCGGAAACAGACGTTTGGTTTGAAGGACCTTTTCTAGGAAATCTATGAGATTTATGGAAGGTACTTGAAACTATGGAGGATACGCTGCGAGTATCCGAAGACATCTGGTTGCCATATTGCCCGCGGTGTGTGGCCTCGGCTAGGTAGAGTGTTACGCGACGTAACACAAGTCGAGTACGATTTGGACTTTGGAAGAAAGCGCATCCTGTTATCCCGTTGACCGCGGATTCGTTATTGAACCTAGGATCATTGTCATTAGCTTCCCGAGTATCTAAGTACCACGGTTACTTGTCAAGTTCTGTAATAATCGCATTTGCACTAGTCATTGTCTTCTCTATTGCATAACGACAATGTGTAATTCAAATGAAGATTCGTTTCACGCCCCTAACCCTAATTCTAATGCAAACCCGACATATATATAGAGTTATTTATATTATTTAATGAACTTTCGGTTTGGTTCGGGGCGAGGGTAACACGCGGAAGGAGTGCTCTGCGGAAAAAGTGAAGTGTGAAGGGAAAAAGGAGAAGGAAACACAAATTGACACGAAGAAGGGAAAATAAAGGGTGAGAATACCAAGAGAAAGTAAAAGAAAAGAGAAAAGAAGACAGGAACGAGAGAGAGAGATTCAAATAAGAAAAACTAGAAAAGAAGAGGTTAGGAAGTCAGAAGCGCTGCAAAAAAAGTAAGTAGGGAAACGACAGATGGCGACAAACAGAGGAAGACATAGGAACGCGGGTAATGCGGGAGATAAGGCAGATTTCAAAAATATATTGAATAAATACAGCTTGTCAGAAAAAGAGACACCAACCAGGGAGACAGGAATGGAGGTAATGATTGAAAAAATGGGGAATATGGAAAGAGGATTCGAGATAACGATAAAAGAAATAAAAGGTATATTCGAAAAGCAAGTGGAGGAGATGAAGAGGGAAATGAAAGAGGAAAGGGAAAGAAGGGGAAGAGAGAGAGAGTCAGAGAGAAAGAAGAGTGGGAAACGGAAAAGAAAGAACTATTGGGCAGAATCAGAAGAATCGAGGAGGAGAAGGACAGGGCAGGGAGAGAAAAAAGAAGAAGGAACATAGTAATCAAAGGAGTAGACTGGAACGAAGGAAGCAATGAAGAGACAGTAAAGGAGTTCATAAACGAAAAAATGGGGATAGGGGCAGAAGTAGAAAGAACACATATGATAAGGGTGGGGGACAAAAACACAATAGTAGTGGCGACGATGAAATCAACTGAGGAAAAAATAAGGATAATGAAGGAGAAAAGCAAATTGGAAAAGGGGTATACATAGATGACGACCTGACAAGAAAAGAAATGGAGGTACAGCAACATATAAGAGGGGTAGCCAGAGAAAGAAGGGAAAAGGGCGAATATGCAAAGATTGGATATAAGAAACTAAATATAGAAAACAGATGGTACAGGTGGAACGAAAATGAAGAGAGGCTGGAGGAAGAAAGAAAGAGAGGGGACGAAAAATGAAAAAAGGGGAAAATGGGGGACTACAAAGGGGAAGAAAATGTGCTTCTGGAATGTAGCAAGGTTAATAAGTAAGGACAAGGAGGTGTGGGAATATTTGAGGACATTCGACGTGATCGGACTCACGGAAACATGGATAGAGGAGGACAATTGGGAAAAATTAAAATATAGACTACCCAAAGAATTCGACTGGAAATGTAGGGCAGTAATGAGAGTAAGGAAAAAAGGAAGAGCAAAGGGGGGAATAATAACGGGTATAAATAAGGAACTGAGAGAAATAGAATACAAAGAAATAAGTGATAATATAGTGGAAAGAAAAATAGTATACAATGATAACATACGTATAGGGTTCGTATAGGGTAATGGTGGTTTATAATCAAGACACAAAAGGGACATGGAAAGAAATAGAGGAAAGAGTAGACGGAAGAGAAGAGGAAGTCATCGGCGGAAACTGGAACGCAAGAACGTGAGAAGAGGGAGGAAAGGAAAAGGGAAAGAAAAGAAAGAAAAAAACAGATGATCAAAAGACAAGACAATAAACATGGAAGGAAGAATACTGCTAAAATATCTGGAAGAGAAAGGCTGGACGATAATCGATGGCAGACATAAAGAAGTGGAGGAGTGGACCTGTATTGGGGAGAGAGGAAACTCAGTAATAGACTATGTGATTGGCAATCAGGAGGCGACAGAAGAAATAATTGACATGAAAGTAGGAAAAAGAACAGAGTCAGACCACATGCCGTTAGAAATAGAAATAGGGGGGCAGGAACTACAAATAAATGAGGAAAAAGAAGAAAAGAAGGAGAAAGGGGAATGGACAAACGAAAGTGTGGAAAAATACTTGGAGGAATGTAAAGACTGGACCTGCAATGGAAGAATAGTAGAGAAATGTGGACAGAAATCAAAAAGAAGATAAACGAAGCAATGTCAAAGAAGAAAGTGAAGATAAGGAAATGGGACATGGGAGAGAAAACGTGGTACGACAAGGAGTGGAAAGATAGGAAAAGAGAGATGAGAAGGAAGATGACAAAGATTATGAAAGGAAAATGCAGCAGAGAAGCGCTCATAGAGGAAAAAAGGCATTCCAACAGTAGTGCAAACAAAAAAAGGAAAGACACGAAGAAGAAGAAACGGAGAAAATAGATCAAACGGAGAAAGAAGATCAAAACAGAACAAGAAGTGTGGAAATACATAAATAAATATAGAAGAAGAAGAGAGGGTACAGATGAAGATATAAGCGAAGAAGAGTGGAAAAATCACTTTATGGAAATTTTAGAAGGAACAGAGCGCGAAGAGGGCAGAAAAACGGAGGGGCATAAAGCGGAAGAGAAAATAATGGAGGAGAGAGAAGATAATATACAGAAGGAAGAGGTGATCTATCGGATAAGAAACTTGAAGGAAAAGAAAGCAATGGGGGAAGATAAGTTAGAAAATGAGGTATGGAAGTATGAGCCGAAAGAAGTGGAGGAGGCGTTATAGGAATTGTTAAGGAAAATATAGAATGGGGAGGGGATACCAGGAGGAAAAAGGAGTAATATGTCCGATATACAAGAAGGGGGACAAGAGAGTAGCGAAGAGTTACAGAGGAGTAACATTAATGGACACAGCGTACAAGATCTATGCAGGGATACTCGACGAACGGCTGAAGGCACAGATTGAAAACAAACTGGAAGAGAGCCAATTCGGATTTAGAAAAGGAAGAGGAGTGACCAACGCGGTATCTGTGATAAACCATATCATAGACAAACAGTTGAGTAGAGAAAAAGGGAAACTATATGTCTGCTTTGCGGATTTAAGAGCGGCGTTCGACAGGCTAAACAGAGAGAAATTGGAGGAAAAAATGAGAAAAATGGGGATTAACGAAAAACTAACCCGAAGGATTAAAGAGATATACGCAGAAACAAAGAATGTAGTGAGAATCAAGAACCACAACACAAAAGAATTTTGTACAGTGAGGGGAGTCAAACAAGGGTGCCTGTTGAACCCGACGTTATTCAACATCTACGTGGCAGGGCTGGAAGAAGAACTAAGGAAAGGACAAGCCAGGGGCATAGTGGTAGGAGAAAGAAGGTATGGTCACTGATATATGCAGACGATATTGTGCTGATGGCCGATAGAGATGAAGAGCTAAAGGAAATGCTAAAGAGATTCACAAAATTTTTAAAGGAAGCCGAATTAGAACTGAGCACGAAAAAGACAAAGATAGTAGTTTTAGAAAAAAGAAGGAACAAAAGGAGACAAAGAAAATAAAAATGGGGAGAGCAAGAATTAGAAGAAGTGGACGAGATAAGATAACTAGGGTACATACTACAGAAAAACGGAAGTGATGAGAAATACATACAAGACAGGAAAAAGAGAGCAACAATGGCAATGAAGAAAACATGGACCGTGGGAGAAAGAATATTAAAACAGGATTACAAGAAGAGAATGAGGATGTTTGGAGCACTGGTAAAGAGCGTGGCGCTGTTTGGAGCAGAGGTATGGGGCTGGAACATGGAAGAAAGACTGGATAGAATACAAAGAAGATATGCGAAATGGATATGATGGTTTAGTTATGACAACACCAAATTATATATTGATAGAAGAATGCAAGCTAATAGAAATCAGAGAAAAAGCATTAAAAAGAACAGCAAGGTATGAAGAGAAGGCCTTAGAATCAAAAAAGGAACTAGTAAAGGAGTGTATAAAGGAAAGAGAGAGAAACTGAGGAAATGGCCAAGAAGGGAAAAGAACAAGAAAGAGAAAGAAGGGACTGGAAGAGGTGAGAAATGGAGGGACGCAGATAGAAGCAATAGAAGAGCAGGAAAGGATGACAGCAGACCAAATTATAAAAGAAAGAAGAAAGAGAGAAGCAGAAGAGAGGGGGGAAAGGATAAGGGAATCCAGATATAACATACATTACAGAAATATCGTCAAAGACGAATTACCAAAGTACTTAGAAGGGAGGATGAAGTCGAAGGACAGAAGAATATTAGCAAGATTCAGATGTGGAAACGTGACCAAAGTAAGGGAATACTGGAAAGAAGAGGGAGAAAAAAGATGCAGACTATGTAAAAGGAAAGAAGAAGACCTGAGACATGTAATAGAAGAATGTGAAATAACGGGAGGATCAGAGGATATAAAAAAAAAAAACACTAAATGAGACTGGAGAAGGTCTAACAGAACTAAAAGCAATAATAGAAAGAAGAAGGGCAATACAAGACGAGGAGGAACGACAGGCAGGAAGCACAGCAAGGAGGCAAGAGCCCAAAGTTGCAATAGTTTTTTAGTCATTAGTTTTTAGTTTTTAGTTTTTTTAGTTTTAGTTTTTAGAGATACAATAATTAAGTGGGATAAAATAATTAAGGGAGTGCAATATAATAGAGTGGATAAGAGGTGAGGATATATAAGAAGCGAAATAGGTATGTGGTAAGAGATGTAAAACCGAAAGTTTGTCCAAAGCCGAAAGGCACGGACTAAGCAATAATAAATAAAATAATAATATATTATTTAATACTATCAATTATTTATCATATTTTTATTCATTTTTCTGAAAAAATAAAAATTCAAACCGGTGGAGCAACGGATGGTTCATAGTTAGAGATTAAAAGTAACCAGAAACAAAACATTTCATCTCAAAGTACAGCATCTTAATATCGTAATCTATTTCAGAATTACAGTTTTATAAAGAAATCAATTTAACGGTCAAATCCATCACTATATATTTTCATTCGAATCATTCTCATCCGAATTCTTTTTTTCCAATTTTCATTAGATTCTCGATAAATCCAACGAACCAGTTCTATTTAATATTTACGTTAATAACTTCTTCCTTTTTCTCCAATTAGCGCCATTCCATACGTATGCTGTGCTTTTCTCCTAGAAAGATTTAAACCAAAGGTTATGCGTCGAAATTCCACGTACTACGCGTTGATTACTTTCGCAAGCCGTTTTCGTGAGTTAAACGAAAGATGAAAATGACACGTCCATAAACGAGGATGACGTCAGCTGTGAGGGTCGAAGCATCAAAAAGCGACAGAGAATGGTGCAGCGGGTTTTCCTCGTCGTCGAATAACTCGGTTAATTACTCAGAGCGATTCTGACCCGTCTGTGTCCGATAAATCTGATTTGCTCCAGCGACTCGGTCAATCGCTTTCTCGCACGAATGCTTTTTAGGCACGTCGGTATTTCTGCCAGTAATGGCGACACCTAAACCGAGGGACGATTACCTTTGTTTCGAATTTTCAAATCGAGTCGCCCATTCCCATTGCGAATCACAATCGATAGATTCCACGTTATTTCATTTACTTTCAAATTTTTACTTGTTTTTTTCTTATTTTATCTGTTTCTATTCTCTCTTTTATTTCGTTTCTGATCATGATAGCGTATTATTACGAGATAGGGAAAATGGAATTTCTGTTAGATGACTTTTTTTTATCGAAAAAGTAGGTTTTTAAATTCTTTATTTCATAATAATAAATCATATTCGTGACACATATTGTATGACAGTTAGATCATTTTCGATCTAACTCATTACACTCTCTAAATTATAAAAACTTTTTGAAGAAACGGCAGCATGAACGTATTAGAAAAGCTTTGAATGTCATAGGAAGATTAAATTGTTTCTTCTTGGCACTACATTATCTTTTTCAAAATGTTTTGTACCCCATCCTGTATATTTTAACAATACACTGCTATTTTGTAACTTTATTGATAATTACATAATCGTTATCACGTTTGAAGCGAAACGATGGATCAATATTTTCCGGCCAGTAAGGATCGACAGTCCTCTTGTTTCCCCTCTGATTCCAACAATTCTATACACATTATACAAACTGTTTAGATCATTATTATCGATATAAAGTATTTCCTATCGGATATATATGTTGAAGATGAAAGGAACAGCGGGGTCTTTTCTTTGAAATTCTTCGGAAAATCCCCAATATCTTAGCCTCTATAATTTAACTCGATTATAATTGTCCGAGATTTGTGATAATGAGCTCGGGCTCGAGGCGACAACTAGTCGCTGAACATAGCTGCGGTCGCGGGATGAACGTTTTTACCTAACAGAGGTATGGAGTAATTTTATAGCTCTCCTTAAAAGAAATAGTTGTAGCGGCTCGCGACAATAAACATTCCAACGGTTTCTGTCCACACACAGACCCTATTCTTCGGGCAAGATGATTACCAGATATTGACGCCTCTCCACAGTACATGTTCAGCTAGCCTGAGGACCCGTTACAAATCTCAAGATTTAGTTAACTAAAGTCCTTCACACAGACAAACAGTCTTTATCCTAACAGCCCCTAAATCTACCATCTACTACGGGATACTACAGGAAGATACGGGAAATCTGCTTTTCTTACGAAAAACGCTTCCGGCTAGCAACTTTGTCTCAAGGGCGGTTAGCATCTTTCTTCAACCACCAACATAGAAATTAACTAATTAACAGGAACGTCCATTTCCCTCACTTTCCGAACAAAGGCTTTCCTCGACGAATCCGATGAACTCGTGTTCTTAGACACATCCCATCATAGTTACCTCTGCAGCATCATCGTGACGGAAAGTGATCCTCTCGTGAGGTCTCATTAGCGAGTTACACAGCATTTTCACGATGTCAAATACTCTAGTTAGGCAATACTCTACGTTCTAACAAAGAGTTAGTTCAGTAATATTTGTACCGTAGACAGGTAAGTCGAGTCCAACTTAGACTTTGGAAGAAAGTACATTTGTTATCCCGTTGACCGCGGATTCGTTATGGAACATGAGACCATTGTCATTAGTGTCTAATCACCGCGGTTATTTGCCAATTCTGTAATATTCACACTTGTACTAATAATCATATTTGTACTAGTAAATATCTTCTCTATTGCATAACAAGAATGTCTAATCCAAATGAAGATTCGTTACACGCCCCTAACCCTAATCATAATGTGAATCCGACATATATAAACAATATTTTCATCCCCCAAAACTTATTAAACATTAGGAAGAATACAGAATCTTTGTTTTATATTTAATGTATATTTAGATTATTGTGAGAAATGCATTGAGAGAGGCAGTAAGAAAGAAAACCATTTATACAAACCAATGAAACACAATTGAAATAAAATATTAATACGATAAACGTATAAAGTATACTTTCATACTATTGTTTAACAAAATATCAATAAAATTCTAAGGAAAATGGGATAAGTATATTTTTCTTACATTCTGATTTTCATATCACTTGGTGGTTAATAGGAATTATTTTAATGGCGTAGATAACAAGAAAGCAAACATAATTCTTTAGAAAATAGGTGGTACATATACGAAATTTTATAATAAGCCAAATGTATAATCAATATTATATTTTTTAACTATTAAATATTACGTACAAAAAACTACATATTTAATGCTAAAATTATATAAGAAAAACAATTTTCGGAATATCAGATTGATTCTGATCTTTAATACTGCTTCTCTATCAGGAGAAACGATAGTTCATCATTTCATTGATCTCTTTTGTGACAGATATTTGAAAATATGACATATTCTATTGTTTCACTTGTGATCTTCAATAACCAACAAATCGCAACTTTAAAACAAATCTTTCTACATCGTGTGTCGCTATGATATTTCATCAAAAAACTTTTCATCCCCATCTCGAACAGATCCTTCTTCAACAAACTAACGCCCCCATCTGATATAACATCGCCCAAGCCTCCATGGAACATAACCATTTGTATTCCATCCGTTTCTAGCTTTTTCTTTTCCCTTGAATATCAATTTACCCTCCAGCCAGGGGTAACAGGGACACAAGGAAGACCGTTGACCCAGAATCGCTCATCTCGGAATCGATGGCCGTTATTCTCTTTGAAGTCGCGATAAAAAAGAAAAAAGAACAAAGAAGGAAGAAAGAAGAAGAATAGCGGCGAAGGAAAAGGAAGCTTCCGATATCGACGAACGCGAACCAACAGCCAAGCCACATTGAAGATTGAAAGAAAACAGACGAGCTGCAACCAGTCGTGCTGTAGTCCAGGGTACGGGGGAGGGTGCGTTGTTATCCGTTAAAATCTAGGTTATGAGTGCTAGGGCAGGCCGCGAGGGAAAATCGAACCGAGAGGCCTGGACACCGAGAGGAAGAGTAACTTACATTTCTCCCCTCTGCTTTCTCTATCCCGTTCTTCCTTTGCTTCTCGTTTTTTACTTTATCCCCTTGTCACCCCGGTGTCATCCTGTTACCCAGCTGGTGTGTCGTTCGTTATTGGTTGGTTGACGGTGACTAGACGGTCTGAGCTTGTTCCAGGGAACAAGAAATTGTATTGACAACAGTTGATCGCACGAATCACTAGGAAAAATGGGGAAAGAAACCGATGAAATATTCGGACGCTTCCAAAGAATGAAATTTCACGGAGAAAGAGATTATGATGTTTACAATGGATAATCGTTATACACTGACAAAGTGACTTGTTTGTCGTGAGATCTTATTATTGGATAATGTTTTATTGGGCAATAGCGTGAATTGATTTATTATAAGCTATTAAGCGATCAAGGATGTTCGTCTCAGTTTTATGTTATGGAGATTGTTAATATTGATGGAAAGAATGTTAAAATTATAATAGAAAGAAAAGTGAGAAAGGAAATGGAAAGATATGGAATTATAGTAATAACACTAGTAAAGTAATAATAATATAGAATTATGATAGTAATAATATAATACGAAACTATAATAATAGCAGCGTTTTGAACGATAGTCGACATATTATTGAGTCGTACTATGTAGTGTACTATTAACTCTAATAATAACTATTACTAATCCTAATAATATATTAAATTTTGAATAACTCGTATAAATTTTTCCCTCCGAAACATATGAAATAAAATGATCTATGTATTTAATTTATACTTTCCTCTATTATTTGTTATGTATAGAATAAGTTTTATTATTTTAATAAAACTTTTTGCTTCATTATCGATTTCTTGGAGTATATTAGCATTATGTATAATATTATACTTATACATAATGTTTTATTGAAATTAATTAATCTAATATTAAATATTGGAAAAGTTATATTCAAAAATATTTCATAGAACTTTATTTTTAATTTCTTGTTACAAATGTGAACAGCAACAACAAAAATTTCAAAGTACTCTTATAAGTATTCAGTTGATACCTTAAGACATAATTATTTAGAATATTTAGATTAGCTTTAGAAACGTTACTTAATTTTAACTTTGATTTATATTTATTATTTCATATGATAAAAATTATTAATATTCTTTAAAAGGTAAAATATAAATGCAAAATAGTCGCAAAATTGTTGTAAATATGCAATAGTAGTAACACAAAATACGATCAAATATTCTTACAATATATAATATTGAATATCCTAAAATTTGGCAATTTAAGTTCAACTATCATAATTAACGATGAACAAGGAACAGTAATTGAAGTTTACTTTATTTATTAGAAGTGTTATTAAAAGAACATTAGTATTCTTTAAAAGACATTGTATTGCCTTAATCAATTTATTGTTTTTCTTCATCTTATTACAACTTTATCATTATTACGGTGCTTAGATTACCGATCAATAGTTTAAAATTGCCACGTGTTGTGTGGAACACCAAACCAAGAAAAATGTAAATTTATTTTTAAATGTTAATATGCAATGAAAAGATTTATATTGATAAGTGTTACACAGTATTTTTATTTAGGTAGATTATTATGCTCAGCTCGTCTGGTCGTCAAGTTATAGATAAGACAAAAAAGGATTTTCCTCATTGATTGAGAGGTTACCCTGATTAGTTCCAACAATAACATTTAAAACCGTTTGATACTTCGACAGATCATGTATTTAATTCTAATTTTACAACCGATAATTGCAAATAAACAATTTAAATTTGAAACATTTCCTAATTTCACAAAAATATACTAAGTATTGCTTTTGATCATTAGTTTGCTATTAATTCATATATCCTTAATAACAATTAGGTATTATTAGTAAAAATCGGTGAAAGTGTTCATATATTGAAGAGTGACAGATATGTAAGTAGAATTGGAAAAATGATTCCAAATTTCGATAGTATAAGTGTAACAAAAAGATATAAAAAAAACTTCCACAACAAAAAAGGTCGTGAATTAAGGAAGGAAAAAGGGAATGGTGAGGTCTTTCAACGTAAGGGAGACAAATACATGTTGTTGTCACCGCGTAACCGCTGCGGCGCGACGCGACGGTGCATTGCGTTTAGAAGCTTTTGTCTTTCGTGTATTTCTTTCCTTATTTTTCCACTGTGTCTGCGCGTGTTCCCCTCGACTTTCTTCGTTTTCGTCGCTTATCGCATTTGAACAGGATTTGAACGAACTTCGCGAGATATCGTTCTCGTTCCTTTTGTTGCTGTTCGACCACGTCGAGACAAATGCCGAAGCTGCTGGGACGCTCGATGAAGAATAACGAGTTGCAGGAAGAAGCTTCATAGTCGGTGGTAACGAGGGGTGGGTTCGCTTCTAGAGAAACATAATTCAACACGCTCGACGGATTTCTTGTTTTAAGAGATAGTAATCCTGTTTAAGTCAAAGAGGTTTTGTCTATTGCTTTATTTTTTTTTAAGGATACTGTGAAATTAATTAGGTTTATGTGTATAATTCGTAGTATTCATAATAAGAGAATGATGAGCATTGTGAGGGTTGATAAGGGATTTTGCAGAAAAGACAAAGAGATTATGAATCTATGGTGTTGAATTTGAGATGTGGAAGATCTAGTAAGATTTTTTAATAATCTGGAAATATCTTAAAATAAACATGATTTTATTATATATTTTTTAAAGCAGTACTTTTAAGTTTTTTAAGTATGTGGCGGCACTCGACAACAAATACCGCCACTCGACATTAACTAACACGGGACGACGGTAGCGCTGTGACATCAATCACATCTCAACCTACATCAGAGATAGGATATCGACCCCCGAGCTTCGGACTCCTTTGGACACATCACCACCTTATCATCATAGCCTACACCAAGGCTGTGACGCACCTTAGTCCACATTAAAGATAAGGCATCAACCTCCGACCTTCAGACACTTTTCCACATCATAACCTACACCGAGTCCCTCAACATCCTTAAACCAAAACGCATATAAGCCAAGATTTCACCCAGCTCGGGCAGTTCTTGTTCTAGTTGCTGTTCTTGTACAACACCCTTTTTACGGTTCAGTGTTATTCTATTATTGTAAGTGCCAAAATTATAATAAAGTTCGATAAAAGAAAATTAATAGTTGGGTTACGACTCAGCTTTCTTTTCTCTTACAACCCAAGTATCAATTTTACGTGGCAGCGCAGTGGTTAAGGCGCCTTACGTTACGAACGTTCGGGACCCGGCTTCGAATCCCGGCGCCCGTAGTCCTCTTTTTCTTCCACACATCTAAATTAGGAGAAAAATAACAGTACCCCAGCAGCGACATCTACAGCCAGCAGCTACAATTATTACGGACAACATATAAACCTCAAGTATTTCATTAATATATTTTTCTTATTTGTTACTTTGGTACTGCCCTTTAGGACTTTCATACTTGAAGACTTCTCGCATCTTTGAGAAAGAAATACTGTATATGTGTATAAAATTGCGTAGCTGTATTCGCACTTCTTGAAAAACTGTGACATAATTACACGAATAATTTATTTGTATTTACCTATATTTTATTGAAATAAATTCTCTTCATAAATCATTATGTCTTTGTAAATTAAGATTAATTCGATAATTATGGAATTATAAATAAATCATGAGAATTATCTGAACCTTTCAAAATTTTTTATAGGATTACTAATTACTTATATCTATGAAAGACCATTAATATTAACATCATACCGTATCGCAATTAAAAATAAGGAGAAGCGTTAATGCTATTATTAACTGATTGCATGTTACTATCAATTTAATCGATTAAGACATTTACTTACTATCACCATTTCTTAACCTTTTTATTCAACATTAGAAAAAGATATAATTAGAAATCGAAAGAAGAAAACATCGTAGTCAAATGGATGTTCTCAGTTCGAAACGTTCTCAGAGTATCTCGTGCTTTTTAATCGTTTTAAATGATTTTGATACGGTAAACTGTGTCGGCTCGATTTATAGTAGCCTCGTAATGAACACGTTCCATTTTCTCGTGTACAATACCGTTACTATTTTTAGCGACTTTTCATCAAAAGCGGTTGAATGAAGCCTTTTTCAGATCAGACTGGATTTCATTGCACGGTTTAATCTTTTTTCCTTTCTTTCTCTTTTTTTTGTTTCTTCCTTTTTCTTCTGTCAGCTATGTATATATCTGTGATATATTTTCATACATTTCACATGCAGAAGTATCGACTTTTTCTAGACCTTCTTTTTCATTGGATGCAATTAATAATTCAAATAGTTAAATTCAATTAATTAATAACAACCGCGTATAAGAGAATGGGAACGTTTAAGCGGAACGCAGATTTTTAATTATCACGGAAATGTTTCCTACTTTTATAAACGAGATCCTATATACTTTGATGATAAGTACATTCGGTTAAAGGAAATGTCATCTCGTTTTAATATCTTTTACGATTGAATTTTTTATTATAAGCTTCTGTAGTAGTGGAAATAAATGTTGAAGAGTGAATAAAATGATCTCTCTTTTTATGAATGATAGAGGAGGGCCGAAGGATCAAATTAATACTGTTGTGGATTCTTTGAGGAGAATTTCAAGCTGTTTACGAACGTGATATGAATAGTATAAAATTATTCTCCTTGATTTGACCTAAATGCTTTCGTAAAACTTTATTTATAATCTAAATTTTAAGCATTTATTTAAAGTTCTAATGCTTTATAATGTTTTATATTATTGCGATGTTCCACAATGTTCTAATTTTTTTCTGCATTTTCATCTACGTAATTAAAGAAATGATACTTAAATAGTGATTTGTTTCACCTTCTAAATATTATAATGGGCATTTTCGGACATTTAAAATGTTTTTACATGTTATATACAGGGTGGTTGGTAACTGGTGGTACAAGTGGAAAGCGGGTGATTCTACGCGAAAAAAGAAGTCGAAAATATAGAATAAAAATTCTTTTTATTTTTTTTTTTTAAATTTTTCCATCGAGACAACGATCTACTGTGAGATCCGTTATAACGAGACGTGATAAAGTGCACGCGTACCGAGCGAAAATTCAAAGTCGATTTTCTCGAAAACAAAGCCTCAATCGAAAAATTTCGAAAATTTCGAAGCGTCAAACGGACACTTCTTTTTTAATTGTAATTTAGCACTTTGTCATAAACATTATGTATACACATAAATTTTCGTCTATGTTAAATAACATTCGATAATATTCCTTGGTATTCCAATTGTTTTATATCGACAGCGAACTCGTAAATACTAAACAATGGATTATTAACAGAGTGGCATTAATAAATTCGATTTTCGTCTGGATTTTAATTATTGGACCGTTTAATAAGCGTTATACAGTTATGAGTATAGGAATTTATCGAATAAACATCGCTGATTAAATAACCAACGTTTAATACCTTTTACGGTGATTATAAATGCTCTCTGAAAGTTGTTACAAAATTCTTTAAAAAAGGAACATGTAGTTCATAAAATTACAAATTACAATTAAATAGAATCTGTTTGGAAAAAGGATATATTCTAAATAAAGCAAATACAAATCAAATGAAGTGTCTTGAATAGAAAATTCGGATGAAAATTGAATATTATTAAAATAATTTTAAGAGGTCATCAAAGGTTCGAGATAAAAGCAAAGAAATAAATTTAGATAGTCTGCATTTAATAAAGAAATTATACCAACTTTGAGGAAGGATTAAAAGCTCAACAATAATTAAAATTGTAGAAACATATTATGCACTGTAATTTTAAAAAAATAACATCATACTTGTTAAAAGTAAAACAAATCGCGCAGCAGGTATCAATAATTTATAGCATTTTAATTTACCAGAGTTCTTAATGTTAGAAAGAAACCAATTGACTTCAAATATATATTCATTGGATCTGCCGATTGCTTTTGTTTAAACCCTTTTATCTTAGAAATGTATTTTGCAAACGAAATGCAATATTCCATGCTCTACTTTTTAACTCCCATTAAATTAAAAAGCAATACGTTCACACGACAGTTCTGTTTGTTAACGAAAGGAAATTTCGTTGCTTTGAATAAGACTATGTGGACATTTGTTGAATACCACGAGAGATTTGTGGTTTCTTCTGGTTTTTCTAATATCGAATTGGTTGGTGATGTTTTATGTGATAATGGAGAGAAAAATGTTTTGAGATTTGGGCACTTGAGTTTGTGATATAATATAGAGTTATAGCGTACAGTAATGTGCAGGTTATTTATGATGATCTTGTCACGTAAAATAAAAAAAAGAAATCGAAGATGAAAACAAAAATAAAATATAAAAAAATAAAAAGAGAATTTACTTTTTAACACTTGGTTTACACTAATTACAATTTGTTTCTGAACTCCAGCCGTGACTTTCCAAGACTGAAGCTCTTACAATTTGACTTTCAATCGGATCTGTTTCTTTTTCCTTTGTCACCCCTCACTATCCACGCGTTTGTTAGGCGTTCGCGACCGTTGCCACTCACGCTTTCTTCTCGAACATACGGCGGAAGGACCGTTGGGATATCGATGGCTCATTAGGCACTTCGGCGATATACATTGTCGCCTAGTGCCGCCACATCTTTATCTCCGTCATCAGACCATCGGATTTGAAGTGTGCCGGTCGTGACAACCTCATGATGACAATTATCATATCTTTAGGGAATATGTTCACATGGTGTTATTAAAAATGAATCTTTACTTGTTTCCTTTGCGGTGTTAGTTGCTTTTACTTCACCATTATATATAGAATATACTGTTATATATATTTTTTTTATTTATTTGTTGAAATTACAATCAATTCTCGCGTTGAGAAGCTGTTATATATAGAATTTTAAATTTAACGTTATAAGACATATGTAGAACAAGTCAGAAAAGTAAATAAATTGTTTGAACTCCTAAAAGCAGAATGTCTGGTAATCGAATAGGTTTATCTAATAAATAAATAATCAAGTAAGTTTATTCAAAACTTATTTGGAAAACTTCCTTAGAAAGCTTTTGTAATCAAAAGAACAAAAGAAGTTCGTACAAAATATGAATTATTTTAACTAGCTATTAATAATTCTTGAGCCTAATACATTTTAAAATGCAGTGGAAGATTTAAAGTAGCATTAAGTCTAATATTTATTCATGAAAATAAGACATTTTCAACGGTAAGTGATCTAAGATTTTTGCATGGCACAAGCTAGGCTACTAACAAACCAGAGCATTATCTAAATAAAAAATATATACAATAATAAATAAAATAGAAAACTGTTATTTTAATAATGCATACATAATTATATTGTAGTATCATGGAGAGATTTTTTCAGAAAGATCTGACGAAATGTAAACAATGTTGCGTAAAAGCCTAAGTGCCGACAGCCCGAAAGGGTCGGGAAACTTCAATGGGTCAAGCGGCCCATCAATGTATCCTCGGTTCTTCAATCAAATAGCTACTTGAAAAAAGGCGTACGTGACCATGATCATGAATAGTTACGGAACACGTGCATGGTGGGGGCATGAAAAGACGATAAAGGGATATTTGAAGAAGAAAGACGATTAACCGTCAGTTGTTAATTGAGAGTCCTTAGGTTTATTGCACGTTCTTACAAATTACGGAGAAAACAGATGGGTGTCTAACGGAAAAAGCAGGTTTTTCCCATGAACAATATCACCTGCAAGCCACGTTGGTAGGAGGCTTCCTCCTCCAATCTTCACTTATTAATATTGGCTATAACCAATGGGTATCGCGGATCGATACCCTCACTGTCCTAACGAAAAGTGTGAACAAGGAATCCACGTCCTTAATTCAAAAGACACACCCACTCCGAGCTTTCCTACGTAGTCACATAAGAACGAACTTCACTTATTCTTCATCGCTAGAATAGTCAACATGTCATTACCGGGTTACTCTTCTTAAATATATACTCAACAGTGTACATCATAATGTTGGAAATATAAAGTTTATAACCCTGTTAATCGCAGTATTATACTACCTTAACCACCCCTATTATCTCAACGGGATCGATCTATTCGCGGCGTCGATTATTATAACCGTAATGGGAATTTACGACTCCCGTTGACGTGCTTCCTCGCGATTGCGTCTCCCCGCGATTGGTCGAAAATACAATAACCATACAAATCAAATTAATTCGGCTCACTATTTTCGATCTCTACATGTAACTCAAATTTAATTGCTTTTAATAATCTCACTTAAGTGTCATTAATAAATTAATAATTAATAACTCAATGTTACGACCGTTCGCGGAGAGACGCGGTCGCGAGGAAAACGCGTCAGCGAGAGGCGTAAATTCTCGCTACGATTCGGTGAATCGACGCCGCGAAGTAGTCGTTCCCCTGTTTCGGTTAAGATAACAGAGGTGGTTAAATGAATATGACACAGTAGAGTAAGTTATATTTCACCGTTTATTCCAACAACTTATAACGAAGGCAGTTACGCTGGTGCGTATGTACGAGATGAGTGAGTGACTGATCTACGGGTGTGTATACCCGGTTAAAGGATGTTGACCGTTCGAAGAATGTAAAATCAGTACTGTCTTGGGAGACGATGCTGTGTCGGAGGAAAGCTAAGGATGGGTGTGTCTAGCGCACGGGACCATCGGATTTGTTGGTGTCGATGTTAGTTAAGAGAGTGAGGGAAATAGGCTTCGTTGTTAATTGGTTAAACGAAGGGTCTTAACCGCCCTCGAGAGAAAGTGGTTCGTGGGAGGAAAGTTGCAGCGTACGTGAGAAAAACTAACTTTCCCTTGTCCAGCCGTGGTAGACCATAGTCTTTAGAAATTCTTCGGAAATAGACGTTTGTTTGGTTTGAAGGACCTTTACTAGGAAATCTATGAGATTTATGGAAGGTACTTGAGGCTATTGAGGATACGCAGTGAGTATTCGAAGACATCTGGTTGCCGTATTGCCCGCGGTGTGTGGCCTGGGCTAGGTAGAGTGTTACGCGACGTAACACTCAATATACAATAATTGCTGTTGACCATTGTTATTATTCCTATGTATATATAGGAATCTATTTCAAGCATTTATTATTAATATCTGCTAGTGGAATTGTGTTTTAGTTGTGGCGGCACTCGACACCAAATACCGCCACTCGACACGAACTTCTACCGGACGACAGTAGCGCAGTGGTTAGCGCCTTAGGTTACAAACGGTCGGGACCCCGGTTCGAATTCCGGCGCCCGTAGTCCTATTTTTCTTCCACGCATTTAAATTAAAAGAAAAATAGCAGTACCCCAGCAGCGACATCTACAGCCAGCGCAATAATTATCACGGATACAACTACACCTCATAATCATAAATTCCACTTCTTGTCCTTACAATTAGCACGTAATCATGCTGTTACCAAATTTATTTTGGACTAGTGTATACTAATTTACTTATAATTCTCAATGAGAATTGATTGTGTGGCGGATCGGTAACAACAGGACACCGACAGGTCGAGGGCATCAACGCGGCATAGCACCTCCCGGGCGACCCGCGGGTACCAACCGTGAACACCAGAGCGCTACTACGACGACAACGAGTCTGTCTGTCTCGCTAGTGGTCGAATATACGGGCGCATGATACAAATATCGCACCTAGCGAGATTCCTACGTCTAAGGCAGGGACTACCGGGCATAGCCTTACTAACGAGTCCACCGGTAATCCCGGGACGAAACGCGCATTCTCTTTTCACCAGGCAGGTACGCTACTACAACCAAAATTGTAAAAGGTCTATTAAAAAGAAACTAGTGTATAAACATGAGAAGATCATTTATTATAGAGACATTTATCATTTTCTTATGAGCTAGGTTTTTATAATCAATTGCTTACGCACACCATACAGGGTGCACACCATAGTACGATGATTTTACATATAAAGAAAAATAAGTAGAAAAAAAGAATAACATTAATCTTAAGTGAGAATTTTCTTAAGATACTTATATGTTCCCTGACCTGCCAGAGTTGAATTTGAATATAAAGGATTTTCTTCGATCAACTGTTGTTAAGAGAAACGAGAGAATCGTTGATAACAGAAAATAACTGCTGTGGTAGGGGTCGTCGGTGTTTTGTTGAATGATTTGCTAAAAGAAAAAGAGATTAATATCTCACTCGTTGAGATCATGAGTGACGCGATCAGTGTGCTCACTGATTTACAACACGACGGAAATGTAATGAGGAGAAATTTGATTGTTGCTAATTTAAGTAGCAATTTCGGAGAAACTGAGAGAAGCGTCGCCGGATGAATTCTTATTTAGGGAAAGACTTGATGAGAGGTTAAAAGCTCGAGATCTTAATTAAGATTAAGCTTTAAAAACCCTGTTAAATTTCAGATGTAAAAAATGTGAAGATCCAGTCTCGAACGAAGAACCAGAGAGCGATGCCATTCAGTGGGTGCAGAATATCGGCGCCGACCTGCAAGGACCAATGGAAAGACCAACGAAGTTAGAACGAAAGAGAAATATAGGTCACATTAGTTGCATCTTCAGAAGAGGCGGACATAATTCTCTTAAGTTCTATATCTGTTCGAATCAAAAATTATATTCATGAATGGCAGAAATTGACACAAGATCCGACGATTTTATCCTGATTAAATAATTACAAAATACCCTTTTATGCTCATATTTTTCAAAGTTATAGACCGCTAAATGGGGATTGGCCGATTAAAGAAGTGAGTATAGTTACATATATGATTAGCCAATTGATAAGCAAAAATGTAATGTTTCCCATAATCAATTTATTTCGGACATATTTTAACCCTCAAATCTATGGGAGGTTATCGATTAATTTTAATCCTAAGACAGCTGAGTTTATACGTACCGAACATTTTAACTTAGAAGACTGGTGAACAGTATAAAAATACAATCGATCTTAGAAACGTCTATTATTTAATTCTCGTGGCA
Source organism: Bombus bifarius (assembly GCF_011952205.1). Classification (NCBI taxonomy): domain Eukaryota; kingdom Metazoa; phylum Arthropoda; class Insecta; order Hymenoptera; family Apidae; genus Bombus; species Bombus bifarius. The sequence continues at coordinate 179,270 of NW_022884592.1, forward strand.
AGATAGGACCAAAAATCCACAGATTTAGTTTTAATAATGTTTTATTTAAGTTCAACTATTTATCGTTTGGATTAAGCGTGGCATGTTTCGCTTTTATGAACATTTTGAAACCTTTATGTTCGTAATTAAGAAATAAAGGTATTCGTTGCGTGATTTATTTACACGATTCGTTTCAGGAATGTAAAAGATTTGTTGTGTCAACGTATAATATTTTAAAACGACTAGGATTTATCATAAATTTAGAGAAGATTATATTAACTTCGAATACAATCTGCAAATATTTATACTTTATACTCAACTCTAGCAAATTAAGTATAGAATTACCGCTATGTAAAGAGTTTAAAATACAAGTAAATACAAGTAAATAAAGAGTTTAAAATACAAGTAAAAAGATTTGTAAATATCAGAATATGCAAGATTTGAAACTTCGCAGAATTTATAGGATATTTAGTATCGTGTTGCCTTGCCGTAAAATATGGTTATTTGCACACAAAGAGATTAGAACGAGAGAAATAGTTAGCTCTAGAATTGGTCAATAATACCTATGATACAAATATGAAACCAGAAGAATTGAATTGTGATTAATAATGATAGTTTCGAAATATCTGTGATATGTATAGATCCTTGAAATCAGAAAAATTTTTACTTACAATCTATTTCCATTCCTCCTTATCTGGATGGACTGTCGCGTACGGAAATGAGAGATCTCATGGCTTTTGAATGAAAAAGAAGCCTGAATTGCCAATAAATGTTCTCGAGTTAAAAAGAGAAATTGAGAAACTGCGATATTTTATTATGATTAGATGATACAATAGCCATTTCTTATATGAAATTAATGGAATGGGAGGAGTTCATTTTCAGAATCTCAATAATGTATCACGTTTAATTTAGCCTATAATAATTGAGTTTACACCAATTATGTAAGATCCAAAGAAAATACTAGAAATGTACTGGTTATTGACCGACCAGTAGGTTAAGCCGACTATCCCGCCATTCTGTATAATGAATAGTCGGCAGAAAGGACCGATTGATCAGCTTTAAATTTTTAATATTGTTGATAACTTGATAAGGCATAGAAATAAAAATATAATATTCTTTCTTTAATGTAATTAGTATAATTTTAATATTTTTTAATATGTAGTATACCTACTTATAGGTAAATATTTGTACGTAACATAATTATTACATGAAAATGAAAAATAATAATTAGTATTTATTGAAATGAACTAAATAGATACTAATTAAGTAGAATATTTGTTTGTTATTTCTTAATTTTATTATGGTAAAAACCTCTTTAGAATGAACAGTGTTAAAATAATTTCTCTTTCAGTTCGTAATAGTAAATGATCATAAAGACACTTTTGTAACGGTATTTGAAAATGATTGGCACAAGCGACTAGTTAACCGACTAGCCGATTTCTCGGGAGTCAATTAATCGCTTTTCCGACTAGTCAGCCAAAACCGAAACTGGTACAATTGTAGAAAATACAGAAGCTGATAAAGAATCCGTAGATCAAAACCCCGAGACAGAGTATCCTTTATGTAATAAAGCTTTCAGAAGTATCATAAAGTATTTTGGTAGGCCCAAGATCAATCTATTTGCTAGTCGTATAATCAGAAAATGTGAGCGCCACGTCTTGCGGCTAGAAAGATCCGAATAGCTGCGTAAATGATGCATTCACATTAAATTGTTATTTCTTTTACGTGATACTTGCATTTTCTGTGATTTTAAGAGTTTTTCAAAAGATTAAAAACGATAGAGCAACGGGAATAATAATAATAATCCCTGACTAGCTTTCGCAGGCGTGCTATCCAGTGTAGTGATGAATGCTTATAAAAGAATCGTTAAATTTTACACCAAATAGTAATTTATTAATCTCTATTTATTAATATTAATTTATTATTTAGGAATCCTCATACATTATGGCGGAAACTTTTCTCGGTTTCCGCAATGTTATTCGAAAGGTATTCGGGTTAGGGGGTGCTTCCGAAGAATCAACAGAAATTATGATATCTGCCTTGAGTGACTCCTTAATCAGGCAGTATGATGAGGCCTTAAAGAAATGGCGAAACTCTTGCCAGGAAAAGTCTATTTATCCGTTTAGATATTCCAATTCGAACATTCTTGCACGTTTGTTTTAAGAGTTTGAAAGTGGAGATAGTTCTTTCAATAGTTAATATTGTAGTTAATACACAGAGACCTGGCGGATTTTCAAACTCATTTTTTTGGAAAGGAAGGTTTAAATAAAAACAATGTTATTTTTTTCTTTCTTATTTTCGATCTATTTTTGCATGTAGAATGTAGAATCACCATCGCTACCACAATTTTAAGGATATCCTGTATATAAAAATTCCTAAATAAATCTATAATTTTTGCTATTTCCTTTGCTTTCAGTTAAATTTTATCCTTGAATTGATGAATCTGTTAAGTGTTATTAAACTATGAAAGGATTTTAGCATCAAACACTTGATTAAAATGAGATATTATTTTTTATTTGGTAAACTATTTACAATCAATTCTCATTGAGAATTATAAGTAAATTATTTTGGCGTGGTACTGTAACTTAGATTATAAGAGTTTATAGTATGTTTGAATCTAGTTGAATCTAATGCATAAATCTAAAGGGTATTGTCTTTTTTGTTTGCGGATCTGATCCGTCGTTTCAAGTAATTGGGTAACTAGTGGGTTTTGGTAGTTTTGATCCGACGTATTAAGTAATTTAGTAATTAGGGGGTTCGATATTTGTTAACTCTTATATTATATCTGTTACTGAATTTTGATATTTTTTCTTAAACTTTTTTTTTATATTTACGTGGAGGAAATCCGCACGGACGCCAGGCCGCTTCTGGGGAAAGCGGCGTGGTAGTGTCGGACTCCAACCGACTAAAACCTCCATGATGACCGTCCCAACTGCGATCGAGAGAGGCCCGAGAACCGGTGTGAGCGTCACAACGCCCCCCTCCCCGCGCCTAATACCACGGCTGATGGAGCGGTGTGTGGCCATTGTCACACCACGCCTGGACGCCGGAGCCACCGTGCCAGCCAGCCCAGTTCCCCTACCGGACTGCTTGGCGACCCCGAGGCGCTGAGTCGCCAGCGCCCAAAAGCCCGAACCCCACCGGAGGGCGCGGCGGGCCCAGCGCGCTTCGCCAACGCCACACGGAGTCCCCAGGCGATCACCCATCCAAGTACTATCCTTGCCCGGCGCTGCTTAACTTTCGTGATCTGACGGGAACGAGTGCACTCAGCGCGGTTAGGGTGTTGGCCCCCGGCTAGGGCGTTGGCCCCCGGCTAGGGCGTTGGCCCCATTTCTTCTTTAACTGTGGGTATCTTAAGGTCGCAATGTATTGTTTCGTTGGTAACATATCAAGGTGCATCTATTAAAGACCTTAGAGTTTTTTATTGGAATCGTTGGAGAATTTCTATGTTGGAATTACTCGCTATTCCCCATAGTTGGATCCCATAGGTCCAAACAGGTTTTAATATGGCTTTGTGGCGGATGAAAAGAGAGTTTTGCGTTTCATCCCGGGACTACCGGTGGACTCGTCAGTAAGGCTATGCCCGGTAGTCCTTGCCTTAGACGTAGAGGGAGTCTCGCTAGGTGCGGTGTTTGTATCGTTCGCCCGTATATTCGACCGCTAGCGAGATAGACAGACTCGTTGTCGTCGTAGCCCTCTAGTGTTGGCGGTTGGTACCCGCGGATCGCCCGGGAGGTGTTGCGCCGCGTTGATGCCTCAACCTGTCGGCGTCCTGTTGGTATCGATCCGCCACAGTTCTAATAAAAATTAATATCTTTTGTATTAATTTATAATCTATTGCAACGTCTTTTATTAATGATAATAAGTGACACAAGGTACGACATCAAAAGGTAAACGTGTGGAAATACTAAAAATTCCTAAAAATATTACGGAACTTATTCTACACGATACAGGAAACACGATAATAAAGATGCAATCTTTGATATTATATCATATTCCACTACATTACATTATATTACATTACATTGTACTATATTATGATACACACACGCACACGCGCGCGCACACACACACACACACACACACACACACACACACACACAAACAAACACACACACAAACACACACACACAAATTACATATGTTAGTTTTGTTATCGTTACATCAGTATTTACATATGTAGATTAACGAGACCTTTACTAATAAAAGTAGTTTTAATTGGAAATTTCACTGTACCCACCTACTTTATATCGGTTTATAGTTTAAATAAACAGAATTACACAAAAGGATTATTATATTTTACAGAAAAAATGAGCAACAAAATATTAATCTATTATAACTTCCAAATAACTATATATAACTACAATAACTGCACATTTTAAAAAGCGGTTCTCCTAATCAAACTTGCCACTAAAAGGCAAATAATTTTTGTATGCAACATTTTTTTCTGCTACGAAAAGTTTTCAAGATATTGCGAAAACTACGTTTTTCATCTGTTTTCATCTCCTAAATATAGATGGTAAGAACGATACGGATCAAATATTTTTTTGAAAAATATATCCTCTATAAATTTCATTAAAATCGGTTATTGACGCTTGTGATGCCCTTGTAAATCTATGTTTAAAATAAACAACTTGTATTCTCCATATATATTTTTAGATTACCTCTGAATATAATTACGATGAATACCTCTTATGATTATAATATACCTCTGAATGATTACCTCTTATGAATATAATTACGATGGTCATATTGATGGTCAATTGCAGTGCTAATAAAATTTCGAAAGATACATTCACGTTGCAAATGATGAAACGATCCTCTCTCGAGGATCCGTTTCAGTCATCCGTGTTCGCGGCGGACTGAGCGCCGATAATCTAAACACTCTGCGATATCGATTCGTTGATGATCAGTTTCAATCAATCGCTCAGCGCATTCAAAAGATCCAGATTCAAGACTTTGGTCGCCTTCGTCACATTAAATAGCTAAATAAATTTTCTACATGTATTTATATATTTTCTTGAATTATTGTGTGTCACCGCTAGTTTCTTCTATTCTGTACGATAAAAAAAATTATTTATTCCGTAAAAATTATTCCTATTACTTTTTATTATTATTAAATCTAATAATGATATAGCATATTTTATATCGAATGGAAATTAGCGATTTCTAATGAAAGGAAAATAAACGTATATAACCGATTAAGAGTAAATGGTAGATAACTAAAATTTGCTACAGATAAAACAAATTTTACCAATCTTTAAAAGTTTGCAGTTTATTAGAAAAATTGTACTGTTTTATAAAGACATGAATTTGTATAAAAATTTCAATTCATACATATTCTTCATTCATAAAAGAAAAAAAAACAATATTTACATATTGTGAGAAATAATTTTGTCTTGTTGAACATGCTCATACACGTATTACATAGAATCTTTATTTTCCAAACATCAACTTTCACTTCTCTTAAAGATTCCTTTGATGTTAAAATTACGATTAACCAATTTACTTTACACGTATAGACAAGTATAAATCATTTACCTGCGTAATTTGTAAATTTTAAGGGTGAATACCACTTTTCCTGATGAAATTATAGGATAGTTACCCCAGAAGTGGTTGTAAAATGGAGCAGCTTCATCACAGAGAGATTCTTAAAGGTTACCTTCATAGTGACCAACTATCTTGTATGACGTTTTAGTGATTTTACATCGCTGCAGCGGGACGATTAAACGCGAGACGATTATACCGATTCGTTGGTCGTTCATCATATTAATGGGAGCCCGCCATCAGCTATTTAATCTTCTATGAAGTTTTCTTGCTACGATGATTAGCGTATACAAGCGAAAATAGATAAAATTATTGAAATTGCCACTGCTACAGATTATACTGTAAATAATTGTCCCTAATAACTAGATTGCATATTTTTATGTATGTATTGGTTGGAAATTTAAAAGTACAAAAGTACAAAAATGGAAAGTTATGTAGAATATCTAATATAAAGTACTAACTATGATATTTACTAGATGAAACAAATCTCTATTTAATTTTCGTCTTTTTAATTACCACAATAAATCTATCTATAGTCTACTAACAAGCAAGCAATTTATGTAAAAACGTTAAAGTTCACAAAATACAAATTTTCTCGTTTATTTGAAATTCGTTATTCTATCTCATTTATTTGTGCTGGGTATAGATTTATTTTATATCAGATTTATGAAAATAATGAAAATACAGCTCTGAAAGTTTGACCGAAGAACAATCAACAACGCTAAGAGTTATTTTTCTCCGAACGACGAGAAGAGTTCGAACCATCACTTACTGCTGAGACAAGATTTACGAACGATCGTTACGAACTGTTAAATGATACGTTATTCCACGAATATTCGGTGGTGAAGTTTGCAATTGAATGGCCCGGATTAGATTGGTCATTGATCGTTCGACTGATTAAACGATACTTCGCTCTACGAATGTTTGGAAATACTGTTTACGGTCAAAGAACTCACATAGGACTGTCAACTGATCGTTTCGAATGATTAACCGATACTTTCTTTACGAATGCTTGAAGATGTTGACGATTCGGGAACCACAGATGAGATTGCTCTCTCCGAATGTTGAAAGACATGTTCTTAATTCATTTTTTTATTTATTAATATTTACAATCAATTCTTGCATTGAGAAAATTCATATCTGATGCAGAGGATGTTCGCCGCTGAAGAGCTCGCACGAGAGGTCTTCTCTCCAAATGTTGAGAGGTTAAACCATTCTTACTCTGCATTTGATGGAGAAGATGTTGAAAGCTAATACAAGGCTGTTTCTCTCCGAATGATAAAAGACTAACAATATTTACATCATGTTTGGTGAAAAAGATGTTAACGATTCAAGGACACGGATGAAATTGTTCTCCTCGGATGCTGAGAGATTGAACGACTCTTACTCCACGTCTGGTGGAGATAATGTTGAAGTTTCAATGCTACAGACGAGACTGTCGTGCTGGACTCGATCAGACGCCCAGACAGTAGCAACTATGACAGAAATGATACAGGAAGCAGCGTGGGCAACCACCATCCATGAATCAAATAGCAGGCAATCAAAAATTATTTCACAGGACATCCTAGATAAAATCAGGGAAAAAAGAAAAGCGAAAGCAAAATGGCAAAAAACAGAGAACACGAGAGAAAACAAGAAAAACCTAAATAAACTTACAAAGAAATTAAAGAATAAAATAAGAGAACATCATAATAACGAATTCTCAAAATTCATCGAATCACTATCCGCGCATGAGAATACCAACTACTCCCTATGGAAAGTCACTAACAAAGTTAAGAAAACAATAAAATCAATCCCAGCAATCAGACAAATGGACAACACATGGACCAGAAGCATCGAAAAGCAGGCAGCAGAATTTTCGAAGCACCTACAAAATATATTTTCACCGTACGAAATTAATAACAGCATCCCCAGATGGCAAACAAATGAAGAAGTGGAAAATGCCAGCAACACAACTGATAAACGCTGCACCATACTCAACACAACAGCGCAAGAGGTTACAAGCTTAATTAAGGCAACAAAGACAAGTAAAGCACCAGGATTTGACTTGATCAATGGAAAAATCTTAAAAAACTTTCCCCCAAAGGCAATAAGACTAACAACGATAATATTCAACGCAATTCTAAGAATACAGTACTTTTCTGCACTATAGAAAATAGCACAGATCGTAATGTTACCCAAACCAAACAAAAACCCACATCTAACTGTATCCTAGAGGCCAATATCATTACTACCTGCGTTTTCCAAATTACTAGAAAAAATAATATATAATCGCCTAAAACCAACAATAGAAAAATAAAAACTAATACCGGACCATCAATTTGAATTCAGGAATAAACACTTCACAATAGAACAAATGCACAGACTCGTTAATGAAATCCTACAGGCGCTGGAAACAAAACAATACTGCACGGCACTCTTTATGGACATTGAAAAAGCATTTGACAAAGTTAACCATGAAAAACTTCTTCAAACATTCAAAAAGCAATTTCCAGAATAAATCTACAAACTACTCAAATCTTACTTAACAATGAACCTTCGTAGTAGAAATAAATGATGCATATTCTGAAATTAAGGATATCAAGGCAGGAGTACCGCAAGGAAGCGTCCTAGGACCAATACTATACACACTATATACAGCAGACATACCAACAACTGTCACCAGCAAAATACTAACGTTCGCGAACGATACGGCCATACTAGTGAGGCACGCAAATCCAGAAACGGCTGCCGCACTACTAGAAGAACGCATTACAAAAATAGAAAAGTGGCTGCAAACCAAACAAATAGAAGCGAACACCACTAAGTGCAATCACATAACATTTACACTTAGAAAAGGAAACACACCAGATATCCAACTGAACGGCGCCCGCATAGCACAAATAAAGCAAGTCAAATATCTAGGAATACATTTAGACACACACCTTACATGGAAGTATCACATAAAATCAATAATAAACAGAATACGTGAAAAAAGGAAGCAGATGTACTGGTTAACCAATAAAAAATCTAAATTAAGCATAATGAATAAACTAAATATATACAAAACAGCAATCAAACCAATCTGGACATATGGAGTCCCACTATGGGGGACGGCAGCAATGAGTCACATAAATAAAATAGAAACAGAGCAAGCAAAAATTTTAAGGACAATAGTTAACGCTCCATGGCACGTCAGAAATGAAGACTTACGAAAAGATTTAAAAATTCCAACAGCCACAGAGGAAATCGCTAGATATGTAAAAAAGCATAAAGAAAGACTTGTAACACACCCAAACCAGCAGGTTGCTGAAACGAATAAAACCATAATAGAAAGAAGACTGAAGAAGAAGCATCCCGCAGACCTTACAACAGAAATAAAATAAACAACTTGGAAGATGGAACCCCGCTGGGAGTAACCATCCACATGTTATATTATTATACCACTAAGTTATAATATTTTATCAAATGTCCTACTAGACAAATTGTAAAATTTAAATAAATAAATAAAAAAAAAAACTACACTTTCGTGCGCTCGAAACGCGGAAGACTTTTGAGGGATCTTAGAGTGTGAGCGTGGGACTCCGAAGCTAATTAAGTGAGGGCCGCAGTAAATCTTCCGGGTGGCCGTCAATCGATCGCAAAGTTACAATCTATTAAATCATCCTTCGGAAGTAACCGCGTTTATGATACATTTGGCTATTGAGAACACGATGAATATGGAAAATTAAAAGTACTGTTGCGATTATTGAAATAGATCTAACTGCTAAAGTCCCGTTCTCTAAAATAGCCTTTTGATTATGAAGGGAGCATCATGAATTTCCCCCAAAAATCCTCACGTTTTTTTGTTTCTTTGGACAGAATATGTTCAATTATAGAACTTTATAATACTCAATGACATCAATCGTAATTTTGAATTATAAACTTTTCTTTACCAATATTAATAAATTTTATGAATAGTTTTGTTTCTTTTAAATTTTAAATTAATCTCCAGCAAATATGAAGTGAAAACTGCTTTTTTTAGTTTTTAAAATATAAGAAAGATCATCTAATTGTATCTTACCAATAAATTAAGTATATTAACTTTATAATCCTTCTTCAATATATACTTGAATAATAAAATAAAATTCATTAAGAGATGTCTCTGAATTCGCGATTAGTATAATCCTAGAATGCGTTACAAACGTCTATTTCATGCAAAATTCATCATATGACGCTTTTTAGAGAAACTTGTTCTTTTCATGGGGATGTCGTGAATTTCGACCAACAAAAAGGGAGAGAAAGAGAGAGAAAGAGAGAGAGAGAGAGAGAGAGAGAGAGAGAAATTGCTGAAATACATGAAAATTCTGGACTAACTGTGCGATTAATGAGGTTCTGGTTCCAGCGAGTTGCACAAGTTGTCAGAAACAAAGGTGAAATTAACGCGAATTTAATTAAGTGATGAAATATGAGAAAGACTTTTTTACGAAAATTAATTGCTACGCTAATGAATGGTATGAAGGTCCTCATTTAAAGGAAACGAAGACAAATAGGAAGTACGATTCTTTACAATAAGCCGGATCTATAACAACTTTTACAATTTTTATACCTCAAAACACATTTAATATAATCTCTATACTCGGTTAATATTACAATATTGGAACTGGGTTTTATGCTTTTATTTTAAATATTAAACGAATTTAAACGTTCAGAGAATACTAATATATTTATGATAAAGTACAATTTATTAAAATACGATACGGAATAAACTGATTATAATTCAAAGGCTATCATGTTTAAAATTACATTACAATATTTCAAATGTGAACAATATTTCTTTTATCATATCAAATTTTATATTGCATCTGTTATTGACACAAAAATGAAACATTACTTTTACGTAATGTTGTAATATCTATATAGACTTTTATACCGAATTTTAAATGCATATTTCGCAACCACTAGATACTTCTAGCAATAAGGTTCTGACTAAACATAATAGTACTAAGATAGCTAAACATACTAAAATTTTTAAGATATACATGTCGAAGAAGAGTCAGGAATGAGGTTGTGGGCGTTTGATAAATCTTCATTGGAATTGGCCATCATCGTGTTATAACGAAGGTACGGTCTGTAATACGAGTATGGATACTACCGACTCGACAATCAACCGCGGCGATTGAACACTCGTGATACTAGTGATGTTGGTTTTAGGTTCAATAACGAATCCGCAGTCAACGGAATGATAGATGTACGTGCTCACAAAAATCTAAGTCGGACTCTTTGCGAAAACGTGGAACATCCACCGAGCGTACAGACACTAAGTAACTCGTTAATACGACCTCACGAGAGAATGACTTTCCGTCGCGATGATGCTGCAGAGGAAAGCTATGATGAGGTGTGTCTGAGGACACGAGATCATCGGATTCGTCGAGGATAGCCTTCGTTCAGAAGGTGAGGGAATTCGGCGTTGCTGCTAATTGGTCAATCTCCATATCGGTGGTTAGAAAAAGATGCTAGCCGCCCTCGGGGAAAAGTTGCTAGTGGGAGACGCCGTTCGTTGAAAAATAGGTCTCTCCTATCTTCCCGTAGCTGGGACAAAGACTGTTTGAAGGACTTTAGTCAACTAAATCCTAAGATTTATGACGGGCCGTCGGGCTAGCTGATTATGTACTGTGGAGACGCGTCGGCATCTGGTAACCACCATACCCGAAGAATAGGATCTGCATGTGGCGAGCCACGGGACAGAAACCGTTGGAATGTTTACTGTCGCGTGCTGCTACAAATATTTCTTTTAAGGAGAGCTATAGAATCACTCCATTACCTTTGTTAGACAAAGCGTTCATCCCGTGACCGCGGCTACGTTCGGTGACTGGCTGTCGCCTCGAGCCCAAGCTCATCATCACAACTCGCGAACAATTACAATCGGATTGAATAACTACAATTGTTTAATTACAGCTATAGTAGACTCTAGATTACAATGTTGCGGGATTATCCAAAATTCCAAAAGCTCCGGGGTTCTTCCATCTCCGATATACATATGAGATATACATATAAGATAAACATAAGATGTACATGTTATGATAATTACACCGATTAACAAATTTGTCCCGATTCCCCATTCATCAATAGGTGATTTTTGTAGACTTTTGTAAGCTAAACCTAAATCTGCAATCCGTTTTTCCTTCGAATACAGTTTTCGAAAAAGTTTGGAAATTTTCAGATTTGAAGATGTTTTGTGCTTTTACAGTAGCAACTATCGAGTTGCTGTTCAGACGAAAAAATTCTCTTACAAATAAAATGATATATATCGTTATTGCATTATAAACGTTTAAATATTTACATAATGATCAAAGTAAAGGTCATCTACACATCAACATTAAGTACCACTGACGTTGCTGCATGTTTCGTCAAACTGTTTCGCTTTTATATTGGAAACAAAACATGATTTTTTAGCTTTTCTTGATGCTTCCTTTAGCATAAATGTCTGTTCTATCGCGTGCTATGGTTAGATTTTTTCCTAGACCTCTATGTTTTTAAATAAATTGGGAAATGCAAGCAAAAAGTGGTACATTTTAGATGTCCTTTTCACTTTGGTCATTATTTAAATATTATAGAGACTGGGGAGAGTCCATAGAATCTTTTCGTCTGGATAGCAACTAGATAGCTCTGTTACTGTGAAAACACAAAACAGTTCTAAAATTGAAAATTTACATCTTTTTTTTTAATTGATTTGTGCGAGAACTGTGGGTTCTAGGAAAAGCGGTTTGCAGATTCGTGTTTAGCTCGCAGAAGTCTACCAGAGTCGCCTATTAAGGTAATAAAATTAGATACGTGTTGAATAATGTTTTTGCCAGGTATCTTACTTATCATACGTCATCATTGAACATACATCATCCTCGATAAGAATCTTGTAAAATAATATCAATTATTTGACAATCGGAAGGTTACGAATATTTCTGTAATTCACTGCACAATCAATTAACTTGTCTGCAAATCAACAGTTCTACAATATCTGGAAAACGTAATGAAATTTTAACACATCGAATTTTAAAGCCGCAACGCGACGTTCACCGATTTCAGCCTCTAATTATGCCTCGACTGCCACAACTTCCGTTTTAATGACGGCTGAAGTGAAATGAAGGCGTTGCGGGCTAGAATACTTGTTCTTGATTGGCTCGTTTAGTCACCGGTGATAACAACTTTCCCGACAGCTACTTACGCTCTAACTAAGAACTAATAAATTGCAAGACGGCTCGCTTGTTGTAACTTTATCGAAGTTTCGTCGGCGCGATGTTAAATCACTTCTAATCTGTGGCACTTGATTGTCTAATTCGCTACTTTGACGGCGTTTGGATTACTTCTTCGAAGTAATGATTTGCAGAAGTTTGGTATGTGGCGGCACTCGACAACAAATACCGCCACTCGACACTAACACCGGACAACGATAGCGCAGTGGTTAGCTCCTTAGGTTACGAACGTTCTGGACCAGGGTTCAAATCCCGGCGCCCGTAGTCCGATTTTTCTTCTACGCATCAAAAATGGAAGAAAAACAGCAGTACCCTCATCAGAGCGACATCTACAGCCAGCAGTCATACATACACCTTAAGTATTTTGATGATAGAGAAAAATAGAAATAGTTCTGTTTTTTGGTAATATCGACTCATTAACTGCGGATGTTCATGCAAATTTATATTTTTTTTAAACTTAAGCAGAGATCCTTTATTATGTATGTAAGTCACGATTATCCAATTACGTATCTGTGTTGATGAATATGGTATTTCTTATTTTTATGTCATAGAGAGCCTGTCTTTTCGACCAATCGCGGGGAGACACGATCTCGAAGAAGCGCGCCAACGGGAGTCGTAAATTCCCGTTACGATTTGCTAATCGATGCCGCGAATCGTTCGATCCCTTATTTCTTTTGGGATAATAAGAGTAGTTAAATTGAAGATAACGCTAACAGGTTATTATATGTTTTCACAATCCAACAACTTCGGTGTAACACAAAATGAATGTAACACTATATAGTAAGTATAAATCACCGTTTATTCTAACAACTTGTAAAGAAGATAGTTACGCTGGTGCGTGTGTATAAGATGAGTGAGTGACTGATCTTCGGGTGTAAACCCGGTCGAAGGATGTTGACTGTTCGAAGGATAGAAAATCAGTGATGTTCGGAGACGATGCTGTGGCGGAGGAAAGGTAAGGATGGGTGTGTCTAGCGCACGGAACCATCGGATTTGTTGGTGACGATTTTGGCTAAGAGGGTGAGGGAAATAGGCTTCGTTGTTAATTGGTTAAACGAAGGTTGGTGGACTAGGAAGGGTCTTAGCCGCCCTCGATAGAAAGTGGTTAGTAGGAGGAAAGTTGCATCGTACGTAAGAAAAACTAACTTTCCTTTGTCAAGCCGTAGTAGACAATGGTCTTTAGAAATGATTCGGAAAACAGATGTTTGTTCTGTTTGAAGGACCTCGACTAGGAAATTCCTGAGATTTATGGAGGGTACTCGAGGATATTGAGGGTACGCAGTAAGTATCCGAAGACATCTGGTTGCCACCTTGCCCGTGGTGTGTGGCCTGGTATAGGTAGAGTGTTACGCGACGTAACACACGAGACCATCGGATTTGTTCATGACATTTTTGGTCAGGAAAGTGAGGGCAGTATACATTGCTTGTGATTGGATAAACGAAGGTTGGTGGACTAGGAAGGGTCTTAACCGCCCTCGATAGAAAGTTGCTAGTGGGAAACATCGTATGTGAGAAAAACTAACTTTCCCGTGACAAGCCGTAGTAGACAGTAATCTTTAGAAAATGATTTAGAAAAACGATATTTGTTCGGTCTCAAGGACCTTAGCTAGCAAATTCCTGAGATTTACGGTAGGTCCTTAAGACTATTGAGTGTACGCAGTAAGGATGAGCGGACATCTGATTCCCGTCTGGCCCGCGGTGTGTGGCCTAGTCTAGGTAGAGTGTCGCCCGACGTAACAGAGTCTGTGAACTGTTTTTAACCCAATGGTATTTCTAATCTTAAAAAAATATGAATGCATTTCTTTTACTTTCTTTTTTATTCGGTAGTATAAATAAGTTACAATAAATAACTTGTATAGATATTTTTTAGTTTTTCCGTATGTGCTATATTGTGTTTTTTCTTTAAACACTTGTAGCGGCACTAGACCGCAAAGAACAATTCTCTTTCCAACGGTTTCTTCGGTCCATAGTATAGCATCGCTGGAAGACTGTTTATGAAAGACCGACGAAATATATGCAATGTCGCGATAAAGCGTAAGTGCCGACAGGCCTAATGGCCCATCGGTATCCCTGTAGTCCTTTCGTTAAATACTCGGAAGAATGCGTGCGTGATCACCATCGTGTGACATCAATCCACATCAGAGACTAGGCCACTGTCACGTAAAATTAAGGTTTAGGTTTCAAAGACAAGAAGGTTGAGCCATAACACAACTTTATGTTTCTTTTCTTTTTTTTTATTTATTTATTTATTAAAATTACAATCAATTCTCGCGTTGAGAATTATCAGTAATTCTTCTGGCGTGGCGCGGTGACATGGCTGATTATTTATAATAAGTTAATACTTATTATAGATAAGTATAATTTATATGTAAGTATTATAAATATGTAAATATTACTTAATTTAGATAACTAATTAAATCTAGCGTTTAGGTCTAGCGGCTAGTGCCTCTTCAGCCTGCGAATCTGGTCCGTCGTATCAAGTAGTCCAGTGATTAGGGGGTTTCGGTGTTTGTTGACTTTTTTGCTATATCTGTCGCTATATTTTGCTATTTTCTCTTTGACTGTGGGTATCTTGAGGTCGCGGATGTTTCTTTTCTATCGAACTTTATTGAATAACACAACTTTATAAGCACAGTTTACGCGACTGATCTGAGATATGTTGACTGATGAGAGTTTGTAGTTTCAGTGCAGAGGTGTTCTCGTATTATTACGGAGGAAAGCTCGGTGTGGGTGTGCCCTTTGAACTAACAACGCGGATTCGTTATTCACACTTTTCGTTAGGAAAAGTGAGGGTAACGAACCGCGATGCCAATTGGTTATAGCCCACGTTAATAAATGAAGATAGGAGGAGGTGGCCTCCTACCAACGTGGCTCGCAGGTGACATTGTTCATGGGAAAAACCAGCTTTTCCGTTAGACGAATATTCGTTTTTCTCACCGTAACGCGGGTAACTACCCGCTCCCTCCGTAACTTGTAAGAATGTGCAATAAACCTAAGGACTATTCCAAGGACCATCTATAAACCGATAACACTTACAGGGTTAATAAACTGAAATTTTAAGTTTATGGTGGGTCCTTCGGGTTATTGATGGTACGCGGTGAGGACCTGCACACTGGCCTTAGATGTGGATTGACGTCACACCACACACCGCGGGCAAGATGGCAGCCAGATGTCTACACATCCTTGGCGCGTACCCTCAATAGTCTTAAGGACCCACCATGGCTCTCTGCATTTTCATAGTTAATGTCCTTCAGACCAAACAAGTATCTTTTGTTTCAGGTGTGCTTTACATTTATTGTTTGCTACGGGTTGGCATGGAAAAGTTGGTTTTTCTTACGTTCGGTATCTTGCGTTAGCAACTTTCTCTCGAGAGCGGCTAAAACCCTTCCTGGTCCACCAACCTTCTTATTATCCAATCGGAAGCGGTGTCTACTGCCCTCACTTTCCTAACCAAAATTGTCATCAACAAATTCGATGGTCCCGTGTCCCTAGACACACCCACCCCTAGCTTTCCTCCACCACAACATCGTCACTAGACTTACTTCTTCTCGATCCTTAAAATAGTCAACATATCTTTACCGCTTTCTACCCTTAGACCAGTCGCGTACTTGATTTAGACATGACTATTAAGTGCAAAAATAAAGTTTAATAAAAAACAAAGTTAATAGTTGTGTTATGACTCAGCTATCTTGTTTTCATCATATAACCCTCAAGTTTACGTGACAATGGCGGGCGGGTACGAACACGTGCATAGTGGGGATATCAAAAATGAAAAAGGGAAGAAAGACGATTAACAGATCAGTCGTCAGTAAGCAGGTGTCAGTAAACAGTCGTCAGTAGGAGTCATGAGTCGAGAATTGAAAAGTGAACGTCAAGCGTCTAGTTGCGAAGAAGTCGGTATCGAGAGCGAGTTGCAAATTAGTTAATACATCTTCGCAACGAATATTTTTTCTAGTCAGGCCCAGGCCACACGTGTTAGTCAAATTTCAATAAACAAACCGTTGAATAAAACGCCGGGTATTCATTTGTCACTTTTCACATCTTAAGCCTCACATTTTAATTAGCCAATAAATTTGCTCGAGTTCTTTCCGCAAAGATTGCTACAGCATATTTAAAAAGAATGTTATGCAATACTTTTTTTCCTAAAGTGCAATTTTAAGCGACAACATACAACTTCTCCACATTAATGGTTATATATAAATTGCTTAAAACAGAAAAATGATTTGGAAATTTTATAAACAAACGAGTATTACTAAAAGTAAAAGATAAAGTGCCATTTTAATGTTTACGGTGACTCCTACATTTTTCGTCATGAAAATACAAATTCTATTTTGGATCATAAGTTTTGGTATTTTGAGAATGGCACTTTTTATTTTTACTGCAAATGTAGCGTAAATGGTGAAACTCCAGAGAATATGCACAGACATTATTCATTTATGTATGCAGTACAATGCAAAACGAAATCACGTATTTGATCATCTAATGTACATCTGCATACTTTAGCAGACGTGAAACAAAGAAATAACAAGAGAAATTCCAAGTAGTCTGCTTGCAACTAAGGCTATAATTAACCTACATAAAAATAAAGTTATAAAAAACTATGTAAAAGGTATGGCAACATAAAGAAGTGTGATTCTTCGAGGAATTTTGTGAGGTTATGCAGTATTTTGTTGTTGTAAATTTAATTTTCATGAAATTTTTAATATAATCTGAAGCAAAAAGGAAAGTCTACTTTTATCTCTCTAAACGTTTTACTTTAGACTGTCATTATCACATGTGAATAACGTAAAGATTTGGTTTTGAGATCTTGACGTTACATATACAGTGAGACTCAAAAGCGAGTATACAATAGTATTGAAGGAACGAAAAAATGTTTACACACACAGAGTGCTTCTTTTATCTCGGAAAATCGAAATATCTTGTGAGGGATTGGTCTTATTAAAAAATTTGTTTTACAAATGTTGTTTAGTATGAAGAGGTCCATCATGTGGCGTACATTATTTTTTTACAGATTTAGTAGTGGGGGAGATTTTAAGGTTAGCTTTATTTTTTTATAGCCGAACCATATATCTCTTAATACAGTAACCGAACCATGAAAAACATTAACCACATCGAAAAACTGTTAGTTTAATAGATATTTTAACTTTGATTTGTTAAATTTAAGGTATATGTAAAAAGTTTTATTTACATAAATGATAATAAATGACCAATGTCAATGCTCAACAATTATATTTTATCATAATAATTAAATATATCATATTAATATAATAATAATTAAATATATCATATATCGTTAAATATATCATATTTTTTATTGGTGTAAATGATAATAAATTGATGAATAACAGTGATTGATAAATCTGAATATGTGTTAACAATAATCTTACGTTTAATATAAATTAGCAAAATTTGATTTCTTTATAATTTCCATTTTCAAACTAATTCACAGTTACAAATAAATTCACAGAGATGAGAAAAATGTGGCAAATTTAGTTTAGAGATTACTACTAACTTTTATTAAATTCACCGAACTCCAAATTATTATTTAAAATCGTCAAGATAAACGAATTGATTCTCAAAATTTTATCAAATTCTCACACAAACATCCCGAAACGCAATGACATTTCAACACTGTCTTCACAATTTGCCGAACTTCCTCCTACACGCCAAAACTCGTACCAGGATTTAACTTCACCTCTGACAGTCGTCAAAATCTGATTGGTCGCTTAACGACCCCGGTAATCCGTTAAAATTACATGTTCTAATCGGCCGCACAAGTCGCTCTAATAACTCTAGTTTCAAATCGGACTCAATTTCTCGATTCAACTCTTTCTAACCGTTCGAAATTCCACTATTGCGTTTCCATCAGATGTAATGTCGCTCGATTCAACAATGTTCGCCAAATTGCATTATGTTTAGTGATGGGATTTGAAACATTTTGGATCGGTTGGAATCTGTATTGTACATGTGGCGACAAATTCGAATTACTTCGAACATGATTCGAAGCTTAAAATTCTTCAATGTCCGATAAGTGCTCATAAATCTTGATAAGTACTGAGTCCTGTATTTATGATAACTCGGACTTTCCAAATTTCTTAAATATTTTGTACAGGCGATATTGCTTAGTTGAAAGTAATCAAAGTGCTTGTGAAATATTGAATATTCATCAAAAAATGTATCTAAACCCTCAAGATTTTCAAACCTATCAAGATTTTTAATAATTCCAAGACGAACAAGATTTTCAAGAGTTTTAAGCTTTGAATCATGTTCGAAATGATTTTAACTTTTAACAGATTCTAACTCAAATAGATTTAAAGCGATTCGGAATGATTATTCGTTCTTCACTAATGGCGCATGATTTTAGCGCGGACGAAACGCGCGGCTTATAATTTGTACGTATAAGAATGTGGCCAATATTCTGCGTTGCGAGCACGAGTTCACTAAGATGTCTCGATCGATTCGGGCTTTTCGCGCTTTATGGATTACACGCGGCTTGATCGAAAAATTACGTTAGGAATAATAGACTACACAAAGTTTTCAATAGATACGAAGCTTTTTTGTGGTACTACTAGTTTTTAGAACTGGAGGTTTTTATTAGTGTTCATAATCTGTTCTTTCTTGACAAAAATTATTCAACTAGCTTTTTAATTTTTACATTTTTTAAGAAATCCAGTTTGAAATATTTGTATTCTATTAAGAAAACTAAATTGTTATTTAAATTTCAACAAAGATCGGATAAAGCCTATGAATGAATATACAAAGTATATATGAATAAAGATATCTTTCTTATAATTTTCTTTCAATACTGTAAGAAGATTTCTTAGACTTCAAGCTTTTGTCGACCGATTTTTCATATCGTATCGATGATGCATTTGTCTGTTAGAAATATGACTCTATTCTTCATATAAATGGATATTTTATTTTCAGCAATAATTTTCAATAGAATGTATAAAGATGCATAAATGATTCATGAAATTATTCTCGATTTCTGACTGTTAGAATAGCAACTACCCATAAAGAAGATGTATGAGATATCATTATTCTAATGTTTGGAATTTGCACGTAAATGTTAAATTTTGCGGACTGTTCGATTATTAAATCATTATCCGGGGAAACGAGTTGACTAGTCTTGGATATAATAATTTTATTATTTAGGAATACTTTCTTTTTCCTTATTATATTTGTAGGCAGCCGCCTAGTGATACTTGAAAATTTGAAAGGAGGCATTTGCGGATAGCTTGGATAGTTTAATTGGGAAAGCACCAGCCTGGCAAGCGAAAGATTTGGGTTCGAATCCAGGTCCAGTAACTCAATCGGTTGAATATTTACCAGTGTATAATTTCAGAAGTGTGATGTATCCCAACGCGATATCCAACGTTAATGATTTGTGTATTTGTGCTTTGTGCGTGACCGGGAGCGGGTTACAATTGTCGGGCTGACCGAGTTGTAGGCGAACCGCCCGGTAATACTTCGGAATTTGAGAGAAGATATTCGCTGACAGCCTGGGTAGCTTAACTGGGAAAGCACTCATATGCAACGTGTGTTATATTCCCTGACTACCAATACCAAAGCAAACCAATCGAAGGCAAACCTATGTAGTACAATGCCACATAGAGTTATAGTCGTAGTATAAAAGCACATTACCATAAGTTTATGCATGTCATAGATTAGGAATCAATGTTAAAACGGCGCATGCTTTGATTCATTGTTTGTCATTGTTTTCGTTAACTTTTAGTTATTTTAGTTGTTCTATCTTTCTGTTATTACAATATTACTCTTTTTGACGCAATAAAACGATCGTTACGAAAAAAAATTGTTAAAGTACCCGTCCAGAAAGCGAAAGATCCGGCTTCAAATCCTGATCCAGCAATATTTCTGTTCCTACATATTAATACTAACTAACGTATATTTAGATACGCAAATTCAAATATTTATGAATACAATTAAAGAATGGAACCAAAACAGAGATTTGTTTTACCCAATAGTCAAATATTATAACGAGTATTATATTTTTTTAAATATATTTTTTAGATATTTCATGTATTTTTGCTTATTATGTGAATTATGTGTAAATCTAAACATCCGCGGTATAATCATTACAACCTAAATGATTATAGAATATGTGCATATGTATCAGAATGCAGGCAAAAACTTTGTAATAAAACATATTTCGAGTTTTAAGAAGTGTTCTAATAAAGCTGTTACTTTCTTACTTCGCACCGTGAAACAATGCATTTTTATGAGTTGAAACTTGGAAAAATGTATCACAAAAGCCGCGGGAGGCATGAATTTAACATTCAAAGAAGCTTATGTAAATATTAGGCAAATTCAATAGATATTGGTTCGTGAAATTCAAGACTGATAACGTTTTATTACAAAAATACCAAAAGAGAAATAATATCCTAAGAGGAATTATTGAAAATAACCAACGTCAGAGAGAAAGTGAGATAATATTTCAAATAAAATTAAATTATGGCACAGATTATTCGTTGGTTAGCATAAATAACAAAGCAACGCAAATACATAAATGGCCTTTAGATAAGTTAAACGACAAAAGCAGGCGACAAGATAAATGGAAGTTGTTACTTTACTATTTCAGCGAAATAAATAGAAATATACATAATACATAGAATACATAATAAATATAAAATTCCGCCTTGGCCTTATAGATCACTATCTTGCCAAATATTAATTAAACAATTTTTTCTTAATTAAACTATTTCAAAACAAAAAAATGATAAAAAGCTCGATTCAAAGATTTTTAAAATTTTCGAGCTTTAGATTTCTATTAATTTCAAATAATGAAATAAAATAATAATATTAATGTAATGTAATGTAAGAACAGTCTGGAACACTTTGGAACCTTCTAGAGTCGTCGTTATGAATATTCTTTTGTTTCTTACCATTTAGACATTATCTATATCTTAATATATATTTGTGATTCTCTGAATAATATGCCTACATATGCCTTATTTTATTTTTCTTTAGTTAATTTGATTATATATGATATATTATTATCTTTGATTGGCAATTATTAGAGTAAGCAACGTAATAACGCGCTGGGTAATTCTTATTTTACTAGGATATGTGGCTGCAGCGTTACAATGATAGAAATTTCGTTTTCTTACATGTATTATTGAACAATTCTCTGAGACTTTTTACTGTAAGCTTTCAATCTATAGCATGATACAATCGTTGTGGTTAAAAAGTTTTTAAACTATTATGTTTTTATTTATTTTATTGCACATAGAAGTATCTATGCGTTTTTGGGACACATAGATTGCCCCATTAGATACTTCTATTCCTATGCCTGAATACGATCGAAGTTATAATTCCTGTTAAGTCTTACTTTAATCAGAAATATCATAAGCGTGTTGATATAAGTTTCACAAAGAAAGAACCAAAAGTGAAAAAATTTCATCATTTGCACTGTTTCACATCCGACCTCGAATCGAGTTACGCTATTGTTTGACGAACATTGAGCATTGGTGACTCTTAGAACCAATGTAGATGTGCGACTTTTTTCGTTGCGATCTCGCGGCGATTATATGTCTCACTTTGTCCTTACAGATAGAAACAATGAAGACAAACATATGGTCGCACGTCTGCACCAGCGACGTATATTCCCCTAAAAATTGGTAAAAAGCGGTTCGTTTCCATTTATCAGTGTTTTAGTTTTTGTTTCTATTTTTCAGTAATCTACTTAACTTTTCCAAGACATATATATACCACTCAAAAAAATTTGCTGGGACACATATTTCCCAATTTTTTAAATTGACATAAAATTTTCAAATTTGGTCCTGTACCTATCCGTAGTTTATTGTTAAATTTCTATAAGAAAATATAATAAAATCCAAATATAGATAAGTCGACTCGAAAGGATTAACGTTCGCGCACGTGTCAGACACGAGGACAAATAATTCTTTTTATTTTCTTTTATTTTTCTTTTATTTTCTTTTTAACTTGTGTTTCGTACCTTATTGTATTAAAAGCGTAGGATATAGCATTAGAATTATATTAGATATATTATTATGCAGCTATGCCGTTAAAAATAAAATCGTGCATTTTTTACCAATTAGGTTGAAAAAAAATTGTGCGTTGAGGGGTTAAAAGTAGAGAAGAGTGGAAAAGAGAAGTGTTCTATGAGCGACAAATACGAACAGAATAGTATAGTATTTTATGTTTCATCATTGTATTTTATACTTTTTATAGCTTATACATCTCACTCCGAAATTAATATCGTTCACATTATTATTTTATCCATTATTGGGATCGTTTATCATACGATTAAATATCAGTACATATTTGTGTCGGTCTGATTAAAGATTATCCGTTTCTACTCGTTAGCTCAAATGTTGACCCATTCATTTTGTCTGACCACGCGGTGTCCAATTCTACTTGTCTAATGAAGCACCATCCCGTTGTGCGTGCATGACAAGTATACATTACACGTATCCATTCTGTATATGCAAATTAATGCGTATCATGGTACTTTAGTTAATATAGGATATCAAGTAAAATATTTAACGTAAACTTTCAATTTCTATAAATAATGATATAAAAGGCTAAAATTGTTTTAACAATTTTTATTCTAAAATTTAAACAGAAATATAATGTTTAGCATTTTATTTTTCGATATATGAAATAATATAGATCTAATTTCTCTAAATTAACTGTTTTATATGTTTTATATGTCATATAAATGTATGTGGACGTATACAACAATTTTCAATTAAATGCTACAATATAGAGATTTAAAATTTAATAATAAACCAATTATTATATAATATAAATGAGTAGAACCCACGTTTTGCCTAATCTGCCTAAGTTTTAAGAAAAATTTGTTCTATCAGTTATTAATAATAAAAACGTAGTGTTTCTGAGACATAATGCAGCAAAACTATAAGTCAATTTAGCCAACACCAGATATGTTTATTGCTTATTTAGTTAATAATTTGTAAACTATAATGTTACGTATATAAATTATATTATTATATTATAGTATTGCAAATTAATATAAGCTCAAAAAATCAATATCGAAAAGCAATGCTATACACCAAAACAAAATTGAAGATCTTTAAGTCTAATGGGGTAGTATGATCAAAGAGTTACTGTTAGTTAACGTTAACTTTTAGAAAAATTACTGGATTCTTATCATTTTTCTGACATTGCTGAGACTTATTGGAACATAGGATTTAAGTTAGTCTATTTTGTGTGCTCTTCTTTCATTTTATTAAATGTACAGCATAACATTTGTTTATTATCATACATAATTCATTACTTTATTTCTTTGATTGTTGTTCCGAATAGTCCCACTGGCCGATCGAGACAAAATTTGGAGGATACCGTGGAATGAGATACTAGATCTGAAATATAAAATCTGTATCTTCAGAACGCATGATTTCCCGAGGCTAAGATTTTATATTTCAGGTCTACTGCCTCATCCCATGATATCCACCAAATTTCGTCCCGATCGAGCGCAGCTGCCATTCGGAGCTTTAGACTTGAATTAAACCTGTATCTTACGAACGTGTATGATTTCCCGAAGCTAAGATTTTATATTTGGGGTCTTCTCACATCCCTATAGCATCGACCAAGTTTCACCTCGATCGACCACTGCGGCTATTTTGAACAATATCCCTTTCTTTTTTTATGTAGATGTGAAAATATAAAACTTTATCAAAAATATTGTAACTACTTCGTTGTGGTTTTCGCGTAGTATGGTTTGTTTTTGTTCGTTACTGTAGTCTACCGGCGGATCTTATCCAAATATTAATTTAATTCGTTGTTAAGAATCTTAGCATGAGTTGAATGTTTATCTCTTCTAACGTGCTGAAGCTATTATCGTTTATTCCTATTTGTAAGCGCTCAGTTTGGCGTTTAGTAAAGTATTTAGTTAATTGATATAACCAGTGTTGTTCGTTAAAGTCTTCTAGTTCGGTTTTTGTAATTTGTTTAAAGTGTGGCCTGTTAGGTTTTTGAATTATTGGAGCTGGGGCGATATTAGCTTTCCAGTCGATATATTTGTCATAATAGTCTGGTTATAATAGTTATTTAGGTCGGATACTATGGATTGAATTTCTTCGTCGGTGCAGCTGTATTTTCCTTTCCTCTTTTGTATTCAATTTCATAATTGTTAGAAAAATTTACCAAATACCCAGTTGGACAAATTGTAAAGTACAAATTAAATAATAAAAAAAATTTCATAATCGTACTTTTCGAGTCTCAAACGCCATCGCATGAGTCTCGATGAGGGATCCTTGACATTTTTTAACCATTTTAAAGCTTGATGATCACTTTAAATCTTAAATTTTAGGTATTGTCTTAGTCCTTTGATTGACTATATTATTGCTTGTAACTCTTTCTCAGTTGTGGAATAGTTTTTCTCAGCAGGGTTCAAGGTTCGGGATATGTAACAGCAATCCTTCGTTATTTGCGTCTGTTATTAATGTAAATGTTTTTTTCAAAGTCTGGGTATTATAGTACAGAAGCCTCACAGAGTTTTCGTTTTAGTGTGTCAATAGAGTGTCTTTCTTTGTGAGATTTGTCAATGGTTTGGCGATTTTAGAAAAGTTGCGTAAAAGTTCTTTGTAGTACCCAACGAGCTCTAAGAATGATTTCATGTGAGTTGTGGTTTTGGGTATTTTAAAATCTTTCACAGCCTGAATCTTTTTGGGATTAGGGTTTACTCCTTCCTTTGTTACTACGTGTCCTAGATATTATAACTTTGATTTCAAAAACTCGCATTTGTTCGGTTATATTTTTAATCCTAAATTTCGTAATCTGTCTAATACAATAGCTAGATTTCGGTTATGTCTTTGGATGGTGCTTTCGAATGTTATGATGTCGTCTAGGTATACGAAAGTTATTTCCTACTAATTCCTGTAGCGCGGTATCTATCATGCGTTGGAACGTTGTCGGTGCGTTTTTGAGTCCGAAGGACATGCGATTATAGCGGAAGTGACCTTGTGCCGTTAGGAATGCAGCATATTTTTTAGATTTTTATTCTGTAAGTATTTGGTGAAATCCTGACAAGAGGTTTAGGACTGAGAAAAATTTAGCTTTGCCTATGTGATCGAGTATTTCGTCTGAATTTGGTAGAGGATACGCGTCTTGATCTGTTTGCTCATTTAATTTTCTGAAATCTATAACGATTCTCCATATTTGTTTGCCTGATACGTCTAACTTCCTTGGAACCGCCCAAATTGGCGCGTTATAAGGACTATCTGATGTTCGTTTAACATGTCATTGATTTGAGTTTCAATTTCTTTTTTATGACATTCGGGAGGTCTATGAGATTTGATGTTCATAGGTTCGTCTGTTTTGAGTGTGATTACATATTCGGCTAGTGTTACGTCGCATGAGATGGTTTGCGCGACGTCCTTCATTGCCTGTCAGCCTACGGTCCATGTACCGTCATTCCGACCCTCAATAAACCTAAGGACCCACCATAAACCTTAACTTTTTAACTTAATTATTAACATATGTTTTCGAGTTAATGTGCTTGTCCGGAAGGATTTTCTAATCCTATAAGTGTTTTCGGTTTATGCCTGGTACTTAGAAAAGTCCCTAGGTTTATTAGGCGCTCTTAAAAATCACGGAGAAAGCGGGTAGTCACCTAATGGGAAAAACGAATATTTGTCTAACGAAAACGCTGGTTTTTCCCATGAACAAGGTCACCCACGAGCCACATTGGTAGGAAGCTTCCTCCTCATACCTTCATGCATTAACGTTGGTCATAACCAATCGGCATCGCGGATCGTTACCCTCACTTTCCTGACGAAAAGTGTGAACAACGAATCCGCGTTCTTCGTTCAAAGGGCACACTCACGCCGAACTATCTTCCGTAACAATATAAGAGTGACCAGCTAGTCTACATTATCTCGAGTCAAGGGACAGTGTAAGGAACAGCCAGAGTCAGAAGTCAAGCAGAATCTACAAGTCGAAGACAGTCAATCGACAGAAGATATATTATCCTAGTCGCCAACACGAAAGGAGTGTCAGGTCGTACTCATTCCGAGTTGTCATTTCACATACGCAATCTTGTATTACATTGAAGTTGTTGGATCATTCAAATATATAATAATCTATTAGTAGCAGCGTTATATTGAATCAACCACCCTTATTATCCCACAAGAAATAAAGGATCGAACGATTCGTGGCGTAGATTAGTCAAATCGTAACGGGCGCGTTCTTCCTGTTCCCGTTGGCGCGCTTCTTCGAGATCGTGTCTCCCCTCGAACGTCCGAAAGTAGAGTTAGGTTGATGCACGGTAGTAAATCTGTTTCTATGTTAAAAACGTCCAGGTAATTGATAAGGATTTTCGCAAGGGATTCTCGAAGTTCTGGACCAATATGGTAAGTATTATTTGTGCAAAGTTATTGATTTGATTTAATTGGTCGGGTTTTTCTATTTCGTTTGTAATATGACAGATTTGCTTACCAGTGTTGATAAAACATATTGGCGCGGGCTTTCCTTCAATGTATTGAGTTGAGATTAGAGTTTGATCTGGTCCTATTTTGTTGTTGGTGTTCTGGAATGGTAATATAATTTCGTCTAGGGTTAGTTTGTCGTTAGTGACGTTGTATTGATATTTTGTAAGGAATGGGAGTCCGATTATTCCATCTTCGATTAGGAGAGAGTTGTTAGGAACTACGTAGAATTAGTGATTTTTCTTGAGCATGGTTAGATTGCAAATTTTGTTGGTGGTGTGTTTGTCATTTCCCATTAGGAAAGTCTTTGGGCTGGAGGTTTGGACGTTCAGTGATGCCCTTTATTTATGAGGTTTATTCCTGCTCCGGTATCAACAATAAGTCTGGCTCTTCCTCCGTCTCTTCGTTGCAATACGATTGATAATAATCTTCCGGTAGTGGTGCAGTTGACCCTTGGTACGTTTCTTCTGGATTCTCCGTTGTTTGGTTTGCTCGAGGTGGGATCTTTCCTTGGTTGGCGAATGGAAGATTTCGAGAGTAACAGATCTCGGCTGTGTGCCTGATTCGTGAACACTTGAGACATTTTAGTTTCATGCGGTAGCCTGATGGATGGTTGAAAGCCATCGTGGTTGTGGATCGGTAGCATTTCGTTTAGATACGGGCGTAGTGTTAACAGATTAATTCTTTGGGCGGTTGGCAACACGATTTTGTTTTTGTTCTTCCCCTCAGTCGTTTCTTGGTCTAATTTTGACTATTTCGTGGTCTTTGTAAAGCGTCTGGTCCGTCAGTTTCGTCATCTGTTACGTTATCGGCACCGGTTTTCATGCTCATCTGTGGCTGACCGGTTTCAGTGTCGTACTTCAGTTTTATAGCTTTGCAAGATCGCGTATTTCCTTGGTCTGATTTCTATCACTAGTTTCTATCACTACTTTACAATTTGTCCAGCTGGACATTTGGTAAATGTTTCTAAATTAATTGCTAAATAACATGTGGATGGCTACCCCCGTACCATCTTCGAGTTTGATTATTTTATTCCATAGTGAGGTCAGTGGAGTGTTTTCTTTTTAGTCTTCTTTCTATGAGAGTGTTGTTTGCTTCAGCAGCCAGCTGGTTTGGATGTGTTGCCGTTCTTTCCTTGCATTTTTCTGCGTACCTGCCGATTTCTTCTTTGACCGTTAGTATTTTTAAGTCTTTGCGTATATCCTTGTTTCTGACATACCATGGGGCGTTGACTATTGTTCTCAGTATCTTCGATTGTAGCGACTCTAGTTTATTTATGTGGCTCATTACTGCTGTACCCCATAGTGCAATTCCGTGCGTCCAGATTGGTTTTATGATCGTTTTGTATATTTTTAATTTATTTTCTATGCTTAATTTGGATTTTCGACTTGTTAGCCAATGCATTTGTCTCCTTGTTGTCTGTATTTTGTCTCTTATTGATTTAGTATGTTGTTTCCATGTAAGTTGTGTGTCTAAGTGGAGTCTTAGGTATTTAACTTGCCTTGTTTGTGTTATGTGCGTGCCATTCAATTGGATATTTGGTGGTTTCTGTTTTCCTAGTATAAAGCTTCCGCTTTACGCTATCGCTCTCTGTTTTCCTGGGGTTTGCTTTTATTTGTTTATTTTGTAGCTATTTTTCTGTTTTTGTGGTGTGCTCTTGTAGTAATGTGACTGCTGTGTCTGGATTGTTGTGCCTGACTAGTACAGCCATGTCGTCCGCAAATGTCAGTATTTTTCTGTTCGTAGTTGTTGGTATGTCGGCCGTGTATAGTGTGTATAATATTGGTCCTAAGACACTTGCTTGCGGTACCCCTGCCTTGATGTCTTTCACTTCAGAATATGTATCCTTTATTTTTACTACAAAGGTTCTGTTGCTTAGGCATGATTTGAGTAAGTGGTAGATTTATTCCGGGAAATGTTTCTTGATTGTTTGTAAGAGGCTTTCATGGTTCACTTTGTCAATTGCTTTCTCAATGTCCATGAAAAGGGCTGTACAGTATTCTTTCTTTTCTATTGCTAGTAAAATTTCGTTGACAAGCCTGTACATTTGCTCTATCGTGGAGTGCTTGTTTCTGAATCCAAATTGGTGATCTGCTATTAATTTTTCTATCTCTATTGTTGGTTTTAGACGATCGTATATTATTTTCTCTAGTATCTTAGAAAACACAGGAACTAGTGATATTGGTCTATAAGATGCAGTTTGGTGTGGGTCTTTGCCTGACTGAGGTAACATTATGATCTGTGCTAGCTTCCATAGATTAGGAAAGTATTGGATTCTTAAAATTGCATCGAATATTATTGTGATTAAACGTATTATTTTGGGGGGATGGTTTTTCAAGATTTTACCATTGATTAGGTCGATTCCTGGTGCTGTATTGTTTTTTTGTTTTCTCGATTATGATTCTAATTTCTTATATGATGTAGTGCTTGTTAGTTGGAGTACTAGTGTTTTGTGCATCTTCGTTTGAATGATATTTGGTTTTACTGTTGTTAATATTATACGGGGTAAATGTGTTACAATGGTGATTGGAGAATTCTACAGCTTGCCCTTCGTTGCTTCTGGGTCATGTGTTGTCTGTACCATATTTCTGATTGCTGGGATTAGTTTTATTTGCTTCTTTATTTTGTTCGTGGCTTTCCGTAGAGAGTAGTTGGCATTCTCGTTCTTAGAGAGTGTTTCTATGAATTTTGAGAATTCGTTATTATTATGATCTTTTATTTTACTTTTTGTTTCTTTTGCGAGTTTGTTTAGATGCTTTTTGTTTTCACGTGTTCTATGTTTCTGCCATTTTGCTTTCGCTTTCCTTATCTCTCTGATTTTGTCAAGGATATCTGTTGGAATTATTTTTGTTTGCCTGTTGTTTGGCTCATAATTAGTAGTTGCCCATGCTGCTTCTTGTATAATTTCTGTCAATGTTGTTACTGCCTGTTTGATGCGTTCGGGTGTCTTTAATGGAATATTATAGTTGATTTTGCTTTCGATTAGTTCTTTAAATGTTTGCCATTTGGTGCTTTTATTGCAAAGCGACTCTGGTTTGCTATAAAGTATTGGTTTGCTTGTGTATTCTATTATTATTGATGTATGGTCCGAGTTAAACTCAAGACTGGGTGTTATTTTTAATTTAATATCTCAGATGTTACTATTTTTTAATAATTAGGAGTTTCAAGTTGTTACGTCCGGTGACTCTCAACACAAACCAGACCGCGGGCAAAATGGCTGCCAGATGTCTATACACTCTCATTGCGTGCCCTTAATAATCTTAAGGATTTACTATAAATCTTGGCATTTTCATAGTTAAGGTCCTTCAGACCAAACAAGTATCTTTTTACTTGAAGTGTTCCTTAAATTTATTGTCCACTTCAGGATGGTACGAGAAATTTGGTTTTTATCACGTACGGTGTCCCGCGCTATCAACTTTCTCTCGGGGGCGGCTAGAACCCTTCCTCACCCACTTTCCTAGCCAAAATTACTATCAACGAACCAACGATCCCGTGCGCTAGACACACCTATGAATAGCTTTCCTCCGCCACAGCATCGTCACCAAACTTCACTGGTTTTCCATCTTTAAATCAGTCAACATCTCTTAACTGGTTTTTCATACGTTGGCCAGTCAATGACTGGTTTATCAGTTTTAGGTCAGTCATTTATTTAACTTATATCTATACGCAACGAGCGTAACTGTGTATATCTACAAAGTTGTTGGAATGAAGTGTACATTGTAACCTGTTACTTCAGTGTTATAATCAGTTCAACCACCTTTATTATCCTAAACGAATTAGGGGATCGATCATTTCGTGTCGTCAATTATCTAATCGTGACGGGAATTTACGACTTTTGTTGGCGCGCTTCCTCGTGATCGCGTCTCTCCCCGAACGGTCGAACACAAGTTATGAATATAAAAATAAAACATATATAAAAATACAAATAAGAATAAAAGAAGATATATGAAAAAATATATATTGGTGGATATGACCTAACAGAGATATAAAAGGTTATTTTATTTTTCTTGATAAACATCATAATTATTATTATTTTATCTTTCAATAATAGAGCACATATTAATATGTATCACTAAGTAATATTTACGTGACTCACGAGCTCAGTTTGGTACTACTGGAAATCTTAAGTTCTACGATATTGTAGTTAATAACAATTTTAATATTCATGAGTATGTAGAACCGAATAAAAAATTTTTCGATTTTGTAGAATGATTCTGTGGTATAATTGGATGCAGTATACAGTCAAGGAATGTTGATTATGTATCACGGACCATGAAATTGTGGGACAATTTCCTAAATTAGGGGCCTGTGCAATGTTTTTACATTATATATATGCATGCTGCATGCGGTAGATTTGTAGAATATGTATGTAAATTTCAGAAAACCGTTCGTATAGCCTTGTTATCTCTACAATTCATCAAGATCATCTGGCAACAAAAATTAGATCGCTCTTTATTGTGAATCTCAAATCTCTTTTTATTCATCTTCCGCTTATTAAATTTTTCTCACTTGATTGATCTAGCTCTGAAATATTTTGAACTATTATACCTGTGATGATCGACTTTCATTATTTGGATTTTTTGAAACTTGGAAATGATAGTTTCGAGTTACGATAACTAGTTTTAGGATACTTAATTATAATTTGTATTCTATATGCAATTTATAGTGAAATTTTTACTTTTATTTTACTGCTTAGCATTACTGCTTGCAAAAATAAAGGACAAACATGAAATATGTACAATGCAAAAATTTTCCAATAGATCCATTGAGAGCAAGAATAAATGAAATTATTTTTTATAACATTTTTAATATGAAAATTTCTATATCTTAGAAAATTTGTTAAAATTCAGTTCGTAAAACTCGTTCACACTCGCTCATAATCATACAGTCTCATCTCTTTCACACAATTCACTCTTTCACAAAATTCTCTAGAATTATACTAAAATGATATTCTATTATATACAATTACGAGCATCATAACTCGATAGACATCTGTTAAAAAAAGGCACCCTGAAAATTATTTTTTATTCTTTTCTGTTTATATCATACTTTATTTTTTGTTCGTATTATATTCTACTTATCAGGAAGAGTAATCTTGTCAGAGGAACCACGCATCGCAAATAAACCGTTCCCTTGAAAACTGATATTAAAATCCCATTATCTCTCACACTGACTTTACATAAACAGAATGAGGCATCCTAATCTCTTTAAGTTATTTGAAGATTGTTTATAGTATGAAAAAATGTTTCAAATAAAAGTTGAATGATGTCGAAGGAAATACGATCTAATGCTATTAGTTCTTTTGCAGGTAGATTTCTAGAGGATATATGAAGATAAATTACGTTTTTGTAAATATTAATATGAAATATATACTGTATATATTAATATATAAAATATATTAATATGCCTCAACATTCAGTAGGGCTATCTTTCACACTAATATATCTTTAAAGATGGATATTCATGTTATATACTAATTTTTTACTAAATATGTGTGCATATGTTTGTAGTAAATATATTGTAACTTCTATATAAATTTTCAGACTGGTTTCAAATTTGATCAATGTAAACATGTAGATATTTTACTAGCTATGTCTCATTTCAGCGCTAATGAAATTTCAAGATATTTTCTATTATTACACAATATAGCACATTAAAGTTTTCGATGGATAGTGTCCAAATATTTTCACGAGCCCACATAGAAGAAACCGTAAAAAAAATCGCTGTCATTTCATTGAATTCAAGCGTATACATTTGATGATGTTTCAAAGGTTGAAAGTTCAAGAGAAGATGTTTTCAAAGGTGCAATTAAAAAATTGATTCTTTGATCTTCCTAAATTGGAATACTTTCTTAAATATGCTGGCGTCTCATTTTATAATCTTTGTAATATTAGCTACATCTTCTTAACTCTACAACTATATGTATGCTTTCATCTTGTTCCTTCAAAGCGAGTCAACAATAGCCTTAATAACACCGTGAAAAAGAGTTTCATATTCAGTAAACTATCCTCCAAAAGGATCTTGAGATCCTCTACGCTGTAGATCTACCCTCCAGTTGCTGATCGCAAAAAATTTCTCCGCTAAATCTCTCTTTTCAGTGATGCTCCAACAGTTTCATTTAATGTGACTATGTCACCGACGGCGAAGGAACGATGGAAAAAAACGCGAAACGCAATAAAATGTACAATCGGTAAGACGGAAACGGAAGGGCTTCGAAAAGATGGGGTGGGAAAACATCGGTGCAAATTAATTATGTTGTTACATACAAAGGGTGGGTCGCGTGCGTAAAGTTCTCTTCGACAAGAACGACGTCTCCCGATGACTAATCTTGCCGTTGTCATGGCACAATGAAAATCACTGTCCAGATTCCATAAGCTTTAATCGAACTTCAACCTCAACCTTCAATTTCAACCTTCGCGACAGGAGCGACGCAATCTTGCCGGTGTCATGAGCTTTGACGGGCTGTCGGATTGAAAGTGGTCCGTCATGCTGCCAATAAAAGCCGTAGCTGAGATCTTCTCACGGAGGAAGAAGTGGATCGTTCTAATCCTGTTCGATCGATCGAGCAGATACGATTCAACAGCGAGTTTAGTTATTGATTTTGTGGCGAGCTTTGTGGATGTTGTATCGAATGAAATCTTGATGAAAGATGTTGACAAAATTGATATATGGTTTTTGAACAGTGGATGGTATTGGTGTACGTTAAGAGAGCATGCGTAAAATATTGTTACTAGTATTATTTACTTTTTTAATATTTTATATATATTGTGCCAATGCTCTACAACTTTGTATTATGAAAGTAAGCGATGCAAATTAAATATCATACAATAAAATTAATAATAAGATTATTAGAGTAAAATAAGTATAAATTAACATATGTAATAAGCTTTTTTTATTCTCCAGCAATTTCTTGGAGTATAGTATAAAGTATAAATTACCACATGCAATAAGCTTTTTTTATTCTCCAGGAATTTTTAGGAAACTTTATTTATTGACTTAATTTCTCATATTTTTTCTACACATTAAGTACACTTGTACATGAATGAGAAAAATAGGGAATGAGGGTCGAAGTGATTTATTTTGTTTTATATTATTTTTTTAAACAGATGATTTGCTGATATAAAATGAATACTAAATTGGTATATTCGTTGGAAAAAGCGTTGTATGAAATGAAACAAAACATAGGTAATTTTTTATGAAATTCAATTAAAATAATTAATTGAATTGTTTATAGAATTGTTTACCGAGTTATTAATTTGATTATTCTTCATTTACACAAATCTTTAGATTCCCGAAAGTAAGCTTCCAAAATTCTTGAATTGAGAAAGTATTCGAATGCTGTTTTTGTAGTTTCTTGTGTTTACTGTTTTATATATATTTTATCAAAAAATTTTTTGTCATATTTTGCTGTATTTTTTCTAAGCTTAATTTTATATAAAGAAACACACAAATATCTAACACTTTTATTACAAATTTTCTTAATGCTGCTCAATATAGTTAATGATAATTGATAAGAAAACAAAGTTTAATAGGCGAAATTAATCCATAACATTGAAACTCTGAAGAAACGGTATTTGAAAAGAAGAAATAGGAAACAACAATAAAAGGATTGTACAAGATGACGAATATAATAAAAAAATATGATAAAATTGAGACTATGGGCTTATGACAAGACAAGAATTATAAAAGGAATGGAAAAGATATATGATAAATAAAGTGCGTTATGATATTCATTTACACGAGATGAGCTTGAATATGAAATAATTGTGTTAAAAAATTTTAGTAGTGGTATATCTGTTCGTATTAGAGGGTACACTATTTGTGAAATATACACTTACCATTTATAGAAATTCAAACCCGTTTTGAAATATTGAAATTCTGTTTTAAATAAATATTTGTTAAGTATTATCTAAAGAATCATTTTTTTGAATAATGGGTGGATTTCATAAATTATGATTTCAACGTCCATAAATTTGATGCAAAACAATGACAGGAATTGAAAATTCTTTTTTCAATTGGGACGTGGTTATACGTGGCTCGAGTCACACAGTAAGTACAATAAAAACAGGGAATAGAAATAATGATAACGTACAATCACAGTAAAAGCAGCAATTCTTGTTATCTCTCACTTTTGTCCTATACACGACGGTTCAGCACTTTTTACTCATGAATTTTTATCACGCACATATGCATGTTTGGTGCTCCTCCTTTGTGGATAATTTAGCAAAAATGTGCAAAAGCGTAATTCTCTCTTTCTCCTGGAAATTAAAACTGGACGTTCACAACATGAAATTGACACTGACAAGATTTTGTAATGTTAAACGTTTTTAAAAAATATTTAATGTTTATTGACCAATTAAAACTATTTATTGTTCCACTTTGGGAAAATATTATAATTTTGTATCAAAATACTATAAAACTGCGACAATTTTATGCTGGAATATTGAGATGAAGCAGAATTTTGAAAATTTAAAAGTTGAAAGTTAAAGGTTTTAAGAATGAAAAATTACAAAAATTATGTATAACGGAATTAGGAAAATAAACCGTCAAATACATGAATTAATAATTAGAAAACTAATTAAAATTTTTACAAAGAATTAAAAAATTAGATAGTAAATATTAGGAAATTTAGGAGAAGATACTGATATTTTAGAAACATTAGAACTATCTACTATAATCAGACGTTTCTTCAAATGTTTATATTATACATATAATATGTATATCATCTGAAATATTTTCTTAAGAACCTTGCACATGGATCTACTAATAGTATACACCGAATTTGGATTAAAATCTTACTATTCTTCATTTTTAACATTTCCACCGATTTCTCTTATACATTGCAGTTCACATTTACTAATTTAGTGATAAATCTGTCCAAATTGCACAAAGTTAAAGTACAATAGCATAAAGAACGAAGTTCGAATCGTCAGTTTCTTAGGCTCCTTAATATCAGAATCTTCAGTTAGTAGAACGTATGATCCCAATAAAAATAGATCCAAGAAAAAAATGTCGCTTGCAGCCAGAGCTTCCTAACTCAAATATATAGCAATGGATGGTCGCTTGTAATATTCTTAGTGCATCTGGTTAAATTGGAAAAGTTGGTCAGCCAGTCTCTAAAACTCGTTAAAAGCTGTGCTGTACGAAGGTATGGCTGGGAAGTGCATTCTCATTTCCGGTGTTCCTTCTGAAAATCCTGATATTTGGCATCGCTACGCTCTCGACTTTCATGACCTTCTGTTTGCGATTGCTTCAACTGAAATTTCTCGCCTCAAATTTCCAATTAACTTGAACTAATCTACTTACTAATTAATAGGAAATTAGTTGGAAAATTTACAAATGATTAAAGTTTTGACAGAATTACAGCATTAATAGTATAGTATAAATTCGACAGTACACAAACTATATAACACGGTCGGGAACGATTGCTATTTTTGAGAGATTCAATTTTTCTATCAGTTGAATAATAGCAGTTAGATGATATGTGACTTTGCAGTAACTCAACGAACAGCATGTATTTTCAACTGCTCTACTTCCACTTTTTCCGGGACTCTAATAGTGAACATCGTATTATGAGTCCCTACGATTCATGGAGAGACGGAATCAATCTAGGTAATAAAAAATCACAATCATCAGAGTCAACATTGGTCGTAGGCATGCCTGGCAGCCAGTAACCAAGTGAAAGAACACACAGACTATCTTCCTGCAAACTTCGTTGTCTAGTTACATCTTTTCTATTTCTACACATTTCATTTCCACAGCTATACTTCTTAAAACACATTGACACAGCCATCATTCGAAACACAACCAATAGGGAAACAACTGTTTTTATCGAACTATGGACTACCAACAAGAATTTATTAAAAAGTATGTATAAAATAAAAAAAAGATCGTACATGCTGAAAATTCTATATAGAATAAAATTTTCGGAATTTTAGATAACATCACATCATATTTTTTTTTAAACACATCGTGCAAGCATGAAACAAATATATATCGTGAAATTATCTATCAGTTTATTAAGTACTATATCTATCACTATGCATTATCAACTATATTAAACATATCTATCGACATATCTGTTACATCTGTATTCCAGCATCAGAAACTATTTTGGCGACAACAAACAGTAAAAAATGTACAATTTTTCGCTTAGAACAGATATTGTCCAGACATAGAACAAAGACATTGTAATATTATAAAACCCCCCTCCCCACCACCAAAAAAAAGGAGAAGACAAAAGAGAAATAAAAGCAAAATGGAAAGCTCACATTCACGAGGATTAATACTCGACTGTTTATTACATCTTTATTTCGAAAATTTCGACGACATCAATCAGGTAGAGAAGAAAGACATATCGTGACAGTATCTAATTCTGAGAATAGAAGAACATAAAACGAAAAGCTCTACTTCCACTTAAAGTGATTGATACTATCTATCAGCCTATTATATCTTTGACGGTGTTTCATTGCAGCGTAATCTATCTTAGAAATGGCCGGATCAAATCGCTGGCAGCACTGGGAGCTCTATGCTCTATGTTCACGTCGGGCACGCTTCCATTAAGGACAAATGGTACGAGTGCTTTAGTCGCGTTCAATCCGTTAAGTGCGCCGCTAATTACGTCGTCTATTTCGGCCTAGTGTCCCTAATGAGCGGCCATGCACTCCACAATTGAATAGCCCCTTGTTAAATTGCGAATAAAAGACGGGTGCACGAGGCAACTGGCTTCTCACGATCGTCATGGCTAAGTCGTTAAAATCGCTTTCATTTCATCGATGGATCGAAGATTTCCCGCAATCTAGATCTTACCAAGCTCATATTCGTCGAATTCGTTAAACTTCTATAATTAGAATACTCTTTTTTAATATGGTTAGTAATTGACGTTAGGATGAAATTTAATGGTGTAGTGCATAAATGTAGATATATGATAGATCAAGTATTGATCCATCAAATTCAAACTTGGAAGAAATGACATTTCATGTGCATCAATCCTTAATGATATGTATTAAGAGATTGAAATATTGAAGTGATTAGGGAACGTTAATAAGAGTGATTTATTTTAAGTATTACTTAAAGTATTACTTACTGAGTATTACTTAAAGAATTGATATCTGAGTTTTCTTGTACGATTGTAGTGGTACTGTTAGCGAAATTTAATGTTTCAAGTTGCAAGTAATGAATGTTAATAAATTGCTCTGACGAAATAAGTAGATTGCAGAAGTAAATTTTACAAACTGCATTGTCTTATTCGACGTAAAATTATACAAAATAATTATACAACACAAGTCTATAATCTAAATAAATAATTTACATAAAAAGATAACGAATACTCTTATAGTATTTACGGCAAAATATCTTGATTTGTTTTACGATTTTTAATTACAAAAATAAATTTACTGAACAATAGCTAAACATAATGTATCAATAATGTGGTGTGTTTATCCATTGCAATGTTTATCTATTTGCAATTGCAAATTATATTTTCATTGGGGCTAATTAATAACGATCAAATAAATTTCATATTTTATAGTTTAACAAAATATAATTAAATATTAAAGGATAACAGAATCGTATATTATCGTCAATATTTATCATGACTATATTGTGGACATTTATGTATATTAATAATTATGCAAAAAGCATGTGATATTTAGGTATGCAAAATATGTAAAATATCCGAGAGCGAGAGAGAGAGAGAGAGAGAGAGAGTTGAAGTACATGCTACTAAATCTTATGTTTAATTAATATTTAACAATCGTAAATGTATCGTCTGATGTGATTTATAGTTTTCATATTATTAACATAAATATGCAAAACATGCATTATATAAAGATGCAAAATTATATTGCATTCTTTATATTATTAAATATCAATGTTTATTTAATAATTTATTCAATTATCAGTGTAGTTTAGCAATTATCGACTGTTAAAGGTTAAACTCTTTCTAATTATGCTAGAACTTGAGGTACGCATTGATCGTGTTCAATCGAGTCGCATCAAAGGGATACATCCGATTCGACGAGGTTGCATTACCTTAAGCTAAGCTCGCGGCAGTTACACTCAGTAATTATTCACTTTGGATCCTGCTAGGAATTACACGTTCCGATTATTTGGTCCAGAATTCACGACAATTGCAATTTCGTTTCCACTTCTAATAATATCTTCCAGTCTCCCTGACAATCTTTACCCAAACGTCACGAAACGTGCTTTAGTTTTTCAGTTAGTTAGACACTGTGATACAGTACTTTCTGGGCAAAATTATAAGACAGTTTACATATTTGTATATTTCGTATATTTAAAAAAAAGAAATGTACATTTTATATACCCTATATGTTGCGTACCATCTCCAGAGTGAACATACAAGCTCTTAAGTTCATATGATATACGACAAAAGGGTTAGAAAGAAAAATGTAAATATGAACTGATTTTGATTGGACAAAATTATGAAAGACGGCTTATTTTGCATTCTTATGCCAGTATACTATATATCATAGTTATTCAATTGCGAGCAAGATATAGAAGTGAAAATATATCACTTACTTATAACATTAGAAGATTTATTTAACACTAAACCTACCGACACTTCGTGTATACCTATTCCTATCGTATGCGGTAAAGATGATCGATGATTAAAGAAGTAATAGTTTTTATGATTTCACTTAAATAATGGTTAATTTATAACTAAATGTATCTAAAATGATAAACTTTCATATAATTTTGTCCAAATTTACTTTTGTTTAATTTCAATTATAGACTTAAATAAAATTACTCTTTTATTTATATAGAGATATATCTTATTCAACTTCGCTACATTTTTTACAAATTATCTTATTATCAAATGTATATTTGGTGCATAAATATTTCCCGCATCTTAAACAAATTTTCGTAATTTTGTAACCTTTACAATTTTTTACTTGACAAGTTTTTTGTCGTAATGAATTTGAACTTGCTGATAGTTTTATTGCATGGTCTTTTCCCGCGATTCTTTATATAAAAGTAACGTATGCACCAGGTTCATAACAATTTTGTGAATTCTCTGTAAATTGGCCCCATACTGTAGATACCATTGCAAATTTATTGGTTCGTAAATGTTGGCTTCTTTAGCTCTACTTATCAAAACGTGTAAACCTCAAAATTTCTGCAAAGTCATTCCTGTTCATTGTTTTTGAAAAAAAAGGAGGTCTTCAAAATTTAATCCACAAATATGAGACATTTAAATTTTTTGCCCGATATGTACCGCGGGCATATATCAAAGCAATAAATGCATCTAGTTTTGTTGTATCTTTTTTTGTTTCTTTTTTTTTTGTGTGAGGAGGATAAAATGCTGTTACGCATGCCCAGACTGGGCTGTGTGGGACTCGGCGTTACCGTACCCATTAAATACCCTTCCTCTCTCCGCTTCTCTTCTGTGCAAGCATCAACCTCGGAACCACCTTACAGTATTACTTCAGGGTTGGGTTTAACTACGCATCGCTTGAGTCCCGTTTCTTCTTCTTCTTTCCCTAGTTCCTCCTCTCTTCGAATTTTTCTTGCGTCATTCTTGCTAACATGATTTTTCTGCACAAGGCCTAAAACCTTGCCGAGTTGTCTTCCTTCTTCACCACTAGCTCCATTAGATTTTCCCTTGTTAGTGGTGTGCCGACGTAATGTTCAAACTCCGTCCTCTCACGTATACATCTTGGGCAGTGAAAAAGCGCATATTCAACGTTATCATCTTCACCATTGCAGTCCCAACATTTGGATTGGTCTTCCTTACTAATCATTTTACGATACATATTAAAAATCCCATGCCCCGTCAGGATCTTTGTGGAGCAGTGATCAATATTCCTCCTATATTTTCTAAATAATCATACATCCGCTACCAGTCTCTTCGTCCAATTGTCTTCTCTCTAAATTCGCCATTCCTCTTTCCATTTATCCATGATGTGTTCCTCCACTGCCATAATCCTCTCTTGATAGACCGAAACGGCCCCAGCTCTTGAACGGGTGTTGTACTGCCACTGCTGATCCTCCTTTTCATTACGATATTTCTCTGCCCGAAGCTCCGCTGTGAAATAATTGGGCATAATGCCCATAAGCACGCACAATGCTGTATAGTTTTGTTGCATCTAGCTCCCTCGTAGTCCTTAATATTTTAAATGCTTCTTCTTCCGTACATTTTATTATATGATCCCTTATACGGTGATCAATGATAAGATAAAATGCCGTCTTTACTTGTCCTTTCATTATGTGCCGTTTAGCATATTCCCTAAAAATATTATGAACTGATGTCCTGCCATGTATGGGACTTGCATCTATTTCTCTCCAAACTGTCCCATCGGGCGCAGTTTTGATACATTGGTTCTCTACATCAATCTCACCCTTTGCTGTCAACGATAATTTCTTTCCTTTTTGCCCTTACGTAAACGCTTATTTATATTCATCTCTGATTCGGTTGTAAATAGCTTTTCCTGTGTTTCCATGCCGTTGTTAGATACTGAAGTTTCTTGTTCATCGCACTGAACAAGTCTTCCTCTATGTCTATTATTTTCTTTTTAAAGTCGTGACATTTCTAGGATAAATATTTATTACAGAATAATACCATGTACGGAATACAAAATTATTGTCAAATTTGATATGCTTTACTTTTCCTTTTCTAACAACTGTATACAAAACGCTCTAGGATGCTTTCTCAATAAATATATAATAAATATGTTCAACAATAATGCTTTCTCAAAGATAACAAGTTTAGATGTGAAC
The DNA here is from genome assembly GCF_011952205.1 of Bombus bifarius. Taxonomy (NCBI): domain Eukaryota; kingdom Metazoa; phylum Arthropoda; class Insecta; order Hymenoptera; family Apidae; genus Bombus; species Bombus bifarius. The sequence continues at coordinate 221,175 of NW_022884592.1, forward strand.
TAATTGACTAGCACACTGAGATGTATTCTAGTCAAAAGGACAATAGCAAGTAAGAATATGGTCTGTATATAATATCTGACGGCGATATTTATACGAAAATATTGATGAGTATTGGCCGTTCTCCACTAATTACTCGAGGATGGGATTGGGAAAGCTTTTTCCGTGTTTTATCGCAATGAGCGATAACCCTAAAAACTTCTCGACTTTTAAAATGCTTGTAACAATGGACTGTAAAAAATGCTAAATGTTATAGTGGTTCCTATGGGTGTAATAGCTGTTATTATTTGTTATTACTGATTTTGTTTATTATTTGACCTTGAAATAGCCTTTTCTTTGTACTGATTGCATTTATTTTAAAAGTAACTAAAATATCTTGTTGGGCGGTCAAAATGACCGCTCGCGATAGGTAAGGCAGAGTACAAATTTTTCTCAGAAAGTAAAAGAGCAAACTAAAAGTAAATACGAAAAAATATATTGTATGCATGTTTTAGGAGAAGTCAGAAATTATAAAGCGATATGATAAAGTTTCAATATGATTAAATTTACGTAGAAGTTCCAGAGCGGTCAATTTGACCGCAGCTGGTAGGTTTAGTGTTAAAAGGCAATAAAGTAGTGAGTTGAGGGGTGTTAGACAGGAATGTAGTTGACCGAATCGTATTGTTGCGGATAGAAAAGTATTGCAATAGCAAAATTGAAAGAAATAGAAAATATTGCGGCATATACTGAGTGAGTCAGAAGATGTGGAAAGGATAGCAGGGATTATTTCAGCACATTACAATATGACGAAATATTCATATAAACACACGTCCGATATGATCTTGTTTTCGAGTTACAGCTTATTTTGTGATATTAGACATTTGTCAGACGAATTAGATCAACGATTTCCTGGAAAATGGATAGGTCGTACTGGCCTAATTTCCTGGTCAGCTCGCTCTCTGGGTCTGAATCCATCCGATTATTAGTTATGAGGGCATTTAAAATCTCTTGCTTATAGAACGCCAATTGACATTGTTGAAATTCTTCATCATCTTGACGATCAAAGTTGTTGACAAATCTATACTGTTCGAACAAATTCGACAATTTATGATGCCATGTATTCACGCTTTTGGTAAAGCTGGCCTGATCATCTCAAGCAATTTCTCAGAAGTTAGGTAAGCAACTACTACAACTGCTAAAACAGTTAAACAAGTCATTATTTTAAACTAAGGTCAAACTTTTCTACTTATTGTGCTGTGTTCCTACTATCAGCTCACCTTGTATAATATACTGTAAAATCTGGAAGTTTATGGAAAAATTAAGAAGATTTCGTATCGATCTAAACGCAAGTATGCAATATGTTACAAAAAAGAATTTAAAATTATATGAGATTGTATTACCTTCTTTAGCTTAGTTGTCGGAACTTACCTAATTCTAGTATGTAAATAACTACTACAACAGAATTCAACGAAATCGTAAACGGTAGCGATCGCAACAACATAGTTCACCCTCTTACTGCATTCAATTAAGTAACAAGGTAAACAGTATGAAACACCGAGGACGCTGTTCTGCGCGCTATAAAGCGGAATTAGGCGTGTTTACACGAAACAGCGGACTTACATACTTCAAAAGGCGGATGCTCTTGGCGCTTGTACAATGCAACAAAGAAGTATTGTACGCGAGAACGAACCCGAGAGACCGTTGGAGGCTCCCAGAAATTACTAGCTCTACCATGGAAATTATCGCGATAAGTCGCGTCCTAACTACAATGGAGATCCCGAAATATCTGTAGCGCTCCTTTGTTAGGCCGTCATTTCGAGCGTCCGTTACCTGGATTTACAAGCTACGAATTTTTCTAATTCTTGCTTTTCTATCATAGTACAAACGGTGTGGTTACCTTGATGCAAGGCTGTTTGAGATAGTTTTGAACATGTTTGGAGATGTTTGGGTGCAAGGTAGGAGTATTGTATCTATTGTAAAGGGTTAGGGAATGGAAATACGTAATTGAAATTTTTGAATGATATATTAGGTATATTATTGAATATATAATACAATTGTATTGTACGTACGAGAGTGAGGGAACGTAGAGCAAAAACGCACACAAGTATATATCTTCTCCCTAGTATGTACATATGTGAACGTCGCATGATGGCTTAGGCCTTTGTTGAGAAGAAAGAGCGATGAGCAGTGTAAAATCTCGTGCCCTAGGCCTCCGACGAGTAGCCCACGTGGCGAGCAAAGTTATGTGAATATTCGAATAAAGTTCTTTGTAATATCTCTTCAAATTGTCTCCATAGTTTAACATGTATAAATAAATTTGATATTTTTGGCAACAAAAAGTTCGGTAATCATTTACAAGAAGGTACTCTCCATTGACTTCGATGACCTTATGCATCATTAAGGTCATCATTCCGGACTTTTCCCTATACATATCATTGTTCCGTCTTAAATTTCGAGATATCCTCAAAAAACTTTTATTAAATTTAATTTCGATTACACTCCATTCTGACATAGACGTGTTTATACAGTATACCCAAAATTCAACTCACTGCGGCTAATCATCTCTAATATAAATAAGAAATGGGTTATGGGTTGCATTAAATGGAAAGTAATGCTATCATTACTTAATTTTTAATTTATTTGATTTTATAAATGTGTCGTAAATTCGATTATTACCGTTTATTGTTATTTTTATGTACTACCAAACATATTTTTGTGTATAGCTCAAAAACTAAGACCGTGTATGATTATTACTAGTTTGCGAGTGAGAAACATGTATACATATATATCTGCTGACTCATACACATCTGCTAATTGTTAATACATATATAGGTGCTGAGTAGATAGTTAAGATTTACAGAACTCATAAACAATATTACGTTGGTTACATTGCAGAGTTTTTATTTCTACGCCGACATAATTTTACTAATCAAATAACTGCGTTTTTCGATACAATGACAGAAATATTTCTGATTATATAATATCAATTTTAATATGTAGCAATAAATTTAGTAATTATAAATTATAATACATTGATTTCTTACTGATGAGTCCTAATTTAAGCGAAATTTTTAAGAAATATATGGTATTAAAAGTACATAGTGATAAAAATTATTTTTACATATAGCTCGGAAACTAAGGCCGAGCGACGGTAACATGTATAGGGAGAAATTGTTCAGAATCATGTGCCCGACAACATATTTCAAGGTCATTAAAATCAGTGGGGATTTTCTTTCTGTAAATAATTACTAAAAATTCAAATATTATTCACGTGTACAATAATAAACTTAATTTAAAATGCCTATTCTATTTAAATAAATTCAAACAATCTTGCAAATGGTGTTTCTCTTAAATTGTTGTAAGGTAGGAAAATATTTGAAATGATAATAAAACATTTTGAAAATCGATTATGTGTCAATAATCTACGGAGTAGGTGCGTCAGCTAAAACACCAGACTCTATCCGAGATATGGGCCTTCGTATTTTGCTAGGTGCATTTTCTACCAGTCCAATTTCAAGCCTTCTAGCTGAATAACATTGCCCGTTGATTTAGGAAGAATGAAACCAACATGTAACCGACATATATGCGAAAACTCACATTTCGTAATAACTTAAAAACCATTTATAACGAAGCTAAAAAACAACGTATGCCACTCATAAATAGAATAGAAAATGTTTGTAAGCAACTACAGCAAGGAGCATAATTGAATCAATAATCATAGTTTCTGAATAAATCATTTTTCATCATTATAAATAATAACAAAAATGAAAAACAAATTTTATGTACAATTTTTATGTTTACAGTAAACGTAAAAATTTTTTCGGCATTATAATTTATTTTCTAATCTGTAAAAAAATTAATAGATCATATTTTTCACCTTTTTAATAATGCAATATTTTAGCATAAATACGTTCTCAATATTTTGTCCACAACTGTTTCTCCTTTAGGAGAGTATTAATTAGTCTTGGAATACTTTCAACTAGTGTTTCACAATATTCTGGACATATTTGCCCCCATTGTTCATGAATTCTGTTTCCCAATTTTGTAATTGACGTTGGCGGTGCATTGTATGAAGCTCACAATCGTCTCTTCATTAATCTTCTCAACTGGGTTGAGGTGGAGGTTGAGTAGCCCATTCCAAAAATCTTTACGTTTTTAGCCACTCCTGGCTATGTTTGTGGCTGTATGTTTCGAGCCTCGATCATGTTGGAATATTACATTTTCCTTAGCAATTTGCATATTATCAATAGCATCTATTCTCACAGAGATACCACTGCAAAATATTTTTGTATAAGTGTTAATTCACAATTCATTAATTCGATTTAATGAACCAACGCCAAAACCACGAGGCACTCCGAGAACATAATGGAGCCACCTCCATGCTTCATTGTCTGAGAGATTAAGGAAGTTGGTCTTTGCGAATCCAGCGTCAGGAGATTCTATCGAAGTGCATTCTGTTAATTTTTGTTATGTGCGACCAAATAACCCGTTTCCAATCAGCAATTGTCCATCTTTGTCATTTTTTGGCAAATGATAAACGAAGTCTGATATTTTTCTCCGACAACATTGAGTTCTTTTTCTTTCAATAGCTTTAAAATCAGTCTTAACATTTTTTTAAGTGTCCTTTGAGCTGTTCATTTACTTATCCGTATTTCTGTGTCTTATTTCAATAACTCTGCAGCTATACTATGGCAGGTGAAATATCATCGGATCCGATAAGATACACAATTCTTCCTTCGTTTTGTGGTGATAATATCTTCGGTCGTCCTCTCACCTTTAATAATATATTTTTACAATATTGTTATCTTAGTCTTTGCATTTTTTGCTGGATAACATTACATTTTCTCGCAACATTTCGTGTAGATAACCCATCGTTCAAAAAAGTAATAAGTTTATTAACAAATTTTGAACAAATTGACCCCATATTTATTTTTATTTTTCTCTTTCTATGACTGAATGCAACAAACTGAATACTAAGACGTAGAATTCCTTTATGTAAACCAATGAAACTACTGCATGTAAACAAACTGCAAAGCCACACGAGGTATATTTCTTTTCTATGTGCGGTGCACAACTGAGTCAATTATTTTCTTTTGTCGACTATGAACAGAAAGGAATTTTCAAATAAAACAGATTGTCTTGTATAAACTGAAACCACAACGAAAATATATATAATAATTTTTTTCACATTACTTATTATTTCAAGCAAAAAATAATGATTTACGTAAAATTTCCTAATATTGATACAGTTTTGTTCTTCATTGTAAATGTAACGTTTCCCAACATAAAAAAAGTAACCTCAACTTCTTGATAAATTGTAAAGTAGAAAATATATTTAATATAGAAGTGTAAGTACAAGTAGAATTTGAGCTGATCCCGATCCGCACGCTAGCAGTGTTTCCCTATAACTGAAAGCCCCGAAGCCATCGTCGCCTGTCTACTGCCTATGGTCTACCTTCGTTCCAGTCTATTGTCTATACCCTGTTGATGACTTCAGTGCTTGAGAAAACTACAAAGACCAGATGTAGAGTTTTCTTAGAAGTGGTGACCACTTCAGCAATAACTATTAAATTATCGTACCATCTAACTAGTGACAACTCAATTTTTTCATATATTTATGCATTCATAAAAGTGGTTAGTGACAATGTAATTAAAGGTGAAGCATAAAAGACAACATAAGAATCATATATACCTTCTGCAAGTTAAATTCAATGAAAACGTGATATACTTAGAGCATTTTAATCGCAATAAAAAATTCAAAATTCACCCCCAAAACTATCTACAGAATATCACAGCTAACCTATAATTATTTAGAGAAATTTCTAATCTTTACAGTTTATATTCCTGAATAAACAATCTCCAATATATATATATATCAACATTATCATAATATATTATACCTATACCTATTCGAGAAAAATTGCGACAACATAACTTGTATATTTAAGAAAATAAGAGAAAATATCTATTCTCCAAATCGGTCTCTATCTGAATCAAGGAAGATATAAAAAATTATAACGAAACTGAGAATAAGACACATAATGAAAAAAATATATTAAAAAAATGAAATACAAATACTCCCGTCAATGCTTAATAACGAAATCCGGTCAGCCATTCTGCAACAATTGTAATACTAAACTGTGCATAAAACATACTTTAAGCTTTCAGAGCCTTAAGAGAAAAAGGAAAACCCCCTCCTACGATCAAAGAATATATATGAGAAATATAGTATCCTTCTTAGAACAACTTAAAGTAATAAACGAAGTATATACTAGCAATAAGAATCCATTTTTTGCTTACATTTGTCAAAAACTAAAGATCTAGAAGAGAATCTAGCTCTTATGCTCGATAGAACAGATATTTTTGCTGTGAGAAACATCAAGGAGAACTAGAAAATCATGTTTTGTTTTCAATATAAAAATGAAATAGAATCTGACAAAATTTGACAATGAAATTTGACAAAATACACGCCGGTGGCAGTGGTACTCAACCCTTAACGCTCCGACCTTTAATTGTGAATATCGACCGGCAATTCCAACTCATCATACTTCGACTTGCAAGTTTTTAAGTGTCAGATTTTAAATGCTACAATGACGTGTAAATAATAATATTAAAGTCATTCAAAACAATCTTTAGTCATCTTAGAAGTAATATAATTTTAATTACAATATTTATATTAATTATAATTGATTGTGTGGAATTTTTTAAAACATTCATTGGGATGTAAACTAGGTTTGCGTTCGCGAGTCTTACAGTAGTAAACTGTTTGTTTTTTTACCTCATTACTTCCTTGTGGTGAACAAACAAGACACTTTCCTCCCCCTTTCGGCAACTGATTTATTATATGGAGTTTCCCATCTAAACGTTGTTCCTTATCTGTTCCGGAAGGCCTGCCATACACATTGTTATTCCGAAAGTTACTTGCGAGCTGACTTACTAATAATTTGACAAACTTATAGTGTGACAAAGCGCTTCCTCCTTTCCTTTCCTGAGAAATCATGTACATTTAAGCATTCATTACGCTTGTTTCTAGTCCCCAAAAGAACAATTTCCACCACCATTTTAACGATTTTCTCAGGAAATAATATGTTGATGCATATTGATCGGCTTTATCTACAGTGCTTAAGAGGCACGCTTGGAGCATTAACCCCTTCCCGTACTTTAGCGAATCAGACTCGCGATGACGATTTTGGCCCAAACATGAATATCGCGAGTCTGAGTCTCGACCAGATACTTGGGCCAAACGTAAACATGACAAGCCGAGCTCGCAGACTGTTTTTTTGCCCGTTACGATTGTAGCTGAATGTTAGTTCCTGTTTACGAGCATCAGTCTGGTCTGTTTTGTCGAACTAAATGGTACGGTAAGGGGTTAACGGTCAATATTGCCTTACATGCCGGTCAGCACAGCAAAACTGCTAAACGCGCGGCCATTATCTGTCAGCATAGAGTATCATTGCTATCGCCGCGCGTTCTGCTAAATCTTTTCGCTTTTACATTGGAATCAAAAGATGATTTTCTAATTTTTCTTCATGCTTTTCTTAGCAAAAATATCTGCTTTATCGCTTGTTAGGGTTAAATTTTCTCCTAGATTTCTAGCTTTTGAAACACAATTGGAAATTATAAGTAAAAAATGGTACGCTTTTGGTGCTCGTTTCATTTTGAATGCTATTTAAACACGTTTAAATGCTTATAATGCAATAGCAATACATATCATTTTATTTGGGTGAATAAACGGAATTTTCCAACCGGAACTCGAGAACCGCTACTGTAAAAGCATTAAAAACATCTCCGATGTTGAAAATTCGCAATTGTATCCAAAATTTATTTTTTCAAAAACTATAGATTCTAAGAAAAGACGAGTTGCAGATTCCTGTTTAGCTTACAAAAGTACACAAGTACCACCTGCTGAAGGTTTCAAAATCGAAAAAAAAGATAAAATTTATTGTACATGTATATTTGTGATTAAACATATAATTCATAAGTATTGTTTAAATAACGCGTCCTAGTTCATAAGTATTCGGGCCTAAGATATACAATATTAAGTAAAAATAAGGAAATATATGTTGCAACCTTGTATAATAATATATTGTAATGCAATATAATAGTGGCCGTTAATAGCGTTAAAATCTGATGCGACATAAAATAAACAATTTAAAAGAAAATATGAAAGTATTATTTTAAATATTTGGATTTGATACTTCGTATCTCGATAGCGGATGGTATGAAAGATGCAAGTTTTGTAATGTTCTGAGAAAGTGTGTAGTGTTCAATGTCAGTTACAACAACATGTAATAAACTGTGCAGCTTCTCATTTGAAAATTCTAATATAATTTTCACAGAACACTTCAATGTCATCGCAAGGTCAAATAAATAGGAGCATAGTATATCGTCCTCCATATCATATAATTTTTATCCGACACATTTTTTCGTGCCATTTATATTTTTCGAGATATTTAAATGTCAGATAAACCGGGCATGCTGTATATATTTAATTTTGGTAAATTATTGTTGAAGCGTTAGTTCAAAAAGTGGAGATTTATACAGAATTTAAGAAGTTCATTGTTTGCATGGAAAAAGCAGTATATTTATTCAGCTTTGCTTTCGTAAGTATGGTCATGGAGTTTCGTTGTTACCGTAGAACATCCGAGCCAAATACTTCAGCAGCCATTCATATATTATCATCGTATATACTTCTGGACAAAAAGATAACACATGGTACAAATTCGGGAAATTTTATTGAATAACAAATAAAAATGCAAAAATATAATTCATTAACTTAACAATTAGTTTTTAATATATAATTAAATAATTTTCAAATGAAAATAAATATCTTTTCCTATAAAATTAGAAATATGGCAAGAATTCAGTCGGACAAAATGATATGACATTATATGCATGAAAATGAAAATTTATTCATATTTACCAAAAATACTATTATGTAATATTTCACAACTGTTGGCATTCATTTTGGTAATGATTTAGATTTATCATTTTTCTAAACTTATTCTTTGTTATTCTTTGACAATGCAATTTTCTAAGACATTTACACTTTGAAATTGCCGTCTATTTTCATAAACTGCTCTTGGTAGCTCATCCCAACAATTTTGTATTTAGATCGGGAGACGTTGCTGACAGTTGTAAAACATCGATCTTTTTCTCAAAACGGTACTTCTTCACCGACTGTACAGAATGGATCGCATTATCCTGTTAGAATACGAAGTTCTCCCCTGCAATATGCACTACATATGCCTGTATTTGTTTATTGATAAGTCGATATGCTGCATACATTAAACTTTCCCTTGTACGACTGAATTCTTGTCATATTTCTATTTTTGCAGGAAAAGATATTCGTTTTCTCTTCGGAACTATATAGTGGTACAATAAAAACTAGATGTTAAATTAATGAAATATATCTTTGCATTTTTGTTTACTATTCAATAAAATTTTCCGCATTTATGCCATGTGCTATCTTTTTGTTCGGAAGTGTACATATAGGGATGTAAATAAGACGTGCTTTTTTATGAGTTCATGCAGACTTTCATTGCATTCAAGGTTTTCTACGAAGTATACAATGTTGGAAAGGAAAAGAAGAGCGCTTTGCATTGTAGCTTCCGACAACAAGATTAAATTTCGTTGGACTGAGTTTTTAGTAACACGATGATAGTGTATAAAATTATTATAGAGAAATATTAGAAGAAGAATCTTCCTAAATTATGTGTATTAAAAAGTTCCTGGATAATAGCATTCTTCTATAATTAAAAAGCCAATAGTAATCTCCATAACTTAAAAAGTCCTTTTATGCAAAGAATGGAAATTTCATTTAAAGTATTTAGATAGATGTAGAATATGAACTTTAAAAGAATTATACTTCCTTTTTAGCTAAAAGGCGTTTCTTTTTTACCAAGACAAGACTAAAATTCATTAAATTCAAATTTATAATATTCGACATGACAAACTGTAATTAACTATTTTATGTTTTACGTCGACCTGTACATTATTACGGAATAACTATTGTGCTAATCTAAAAACAAGCTCAATTCGTCATCTACTATTGACAATACAAACATCGTTATATTCTGTTACAAAAGAATACTAGCAAGGAACTACCAAGTTGTTTTTAAGAATCTCTCGATTCGTTCCATGCATAATTCCTTTGATTTAAAAGAAATATCACCTTCGTTTTCCTTTCCGTAGAGCGAGATACAGATCCCATTTGCGTAACAAAGCATAGTAAAGATTGCGAAACAGTTTCGAAAGGGACCCAGACGAAGAAGTTATTTCGGCAGCGTTCGCCGCGGGGCGAAATAAATTCCTTAGATTAGCCGAATCGTCTGAGCCGTGTAAAATATGGTCGTTGAACGCGTTTTAATACCTTGGCCGATCTAAATTCAGCTTAAGTAGGTGAGAAGATAACGACTTTCGTACAAATCAAACGAAATCTCCTTTCGTATCGACTTTTCTCCGTTATTTTACTTTCCCAACTGAAATATTGCCTTACGTATGTTCCTTGGCAGTTTCTAACGATATTTTAGTGTTTTATTTAATTTAAAGTGTGAGTTTTGGCAACTTGGATGTATTAAGATTGTATTACATACTCGTCCTTTGTAAAGAAAGAGTTGTATCTGTGTAAAGGTGAATCACGCCATACTTTCTCTGAATTTGTGAATTTATAAACTTAATTTATTCCAATGGGCTAAATTGATCATATAAAAGTGAAAGAATTCATTTGCTTCAAATCAAATCTTTATTTTTCTTTTGTACGTGGAGAAACCCTCATGGACACTCCGCTGTTCTAATAATCGCATAACAGCAGAGTAGTGTCGGACTCCTACCGACTAAAACTCCACGATGACCATCCTACGCGTATGACAGGAGTGCTCCAGGAACCTCTTATGAATTAACTTCTGTTGCATCCCCTTCCCGCGCCCTCTTGTACAAGCGAGTCCTAATAATTCCTGACAATTGAATCTGGCGTGGGGGGGGGGGCGTATTGCCCCTAGTTCTATCGCTCCTTCTAGTCGTCGGTCTGTTGGGACGGCGGTGGAGCGGCTCTAGGTCGCCATACTACCATTCTCCTCCATCGTCTTATCCTACACGGGTGAGAGTTTATCTTTCTCTCCCTATCTGCTCGCTCCTTTGCGAGCATAAGTCGCTCGCAGAAGAGGCGGACGGCCTCGTATTCCTGTGATTACACAACTCTCAACATTGCTTCTACAATCGCTGAGGGGGTCAATCTTCCTCCTATGGCATGCCGCAGAGTGTAATGGGGCATCTCCCACGCCGGACAGAGCTCCAGCGTGTGCTGCGCTGTGTCGCTGCTCTCTCCGCAGTGGTGACAGGTTTCCGTTCCGTCACCTCCCGTCTCCATGTCTCCCAGTTTAGAAGGACCGCCTTTGCGCCTCGATGTTCGCCTCCCTCGTTGATAAGCTGGAATCGCCACTGATGCCACGCGTCCTCCTCGACGGTTCCTAGGTCTTTTGAGGCCACCTGCTCGGTCAGATGTTCTCCCGGATGCCATACTCTCCAGCGGGCGTATTTTCTTTTGAGCGTCAGCTCCCGAAGCTCCCACGAGGGGGAACGCGGCTAGACCGGTCGCTGACGCGTGGGACACCGTTCGGTATCCCTGATGATTCTGATGGCGGTGACCCTCTGCAGCCTCAGCCCGCCACGCAAGGCATTGGCAGCCGCCGACACCTTCGGAATCAGGGAGTCAAAGTGCGGCTCGAACTGACTGTCGATGACGAGACCCAGGTATTTCATCCGCGATCCCACCCGGGCGGTTTCGCCTGCCATGTTTATGCTTAGGCCGGGCGGTGGAGTCTCTCGCCTTTTCTTGTCATAAAACCAGATGGCCTCCGACTTCGCAGGGAAGACCCTCAAGCCCAGCCTGCGCACAGCACGGGTCGCGCAGGCCGTTGCGATTTCGCCGATGCGCAGTGTCTTGTGCCAACCACGACCTCCGACCTGGACCAGAATGTCGTCCGCATAGCACACCATGGCCGCGCCTGGGGGCAGCGGGCATCGCAGTACCTCGTCGTACGCGACGTTCCACAGGATCGGTCCCAACACCGAGCCATGCGGAACGCCGCGCTCGACGGGCCGCCTTTTCTCCTCTTCCATGCTGGCGTAGCATACCCAACTGTCGTCGAGGTAAGCTCGGGTGAGCCGGACGAGGTATTCTCATCTTTGGTTTCGGGTTCTTTCTTGAACGTATATTTAGCGCTATACAATACTCAGGCACCCCATAGGGCCACAGGAGTTGGGGTTATGCCCAACCAGCGCACAAGGCACCCAGTGCCTTGCTACCTCGATTTGCTATGCCTGCAAGGGCTGTCGCTCGTCTCAGGTCGAACGGGGCGCTTTCTAAGCCCTACCGTCTCTCCAGGACGTTTCCGGAGCAGGTGGGACGCTGCTCACCCGCCGAAGGCCATCCGGGGGAGCAATACCCCCTAAATCGGCCCTCTTACTGGCATCTTGGCCACCAACAACTATCACCACGAGTCCAAACCCATAATTGGCCGAGCAGAGGGGTCGCTACTCCCTTCGGGCTTACACTCTGCCCTCGTGGTACCATCCTAAAACATTGGTGGCACTATCGTGTGGATGTACGGCCAGGTCACTGCCGGCCGGGTACCTACTAATCGTGTTCGGCAGTTCCAGATGGGACTCACGTAAGCGGGAGGGGGGGGGGGTACAAAGTACCCGGGAACTTCGGGACGGCATCAGGATCGTGGGTGCGATAATACCCAAAGCCACATAGATAGAGTGTAACCGTACTTAAACGCCTTACACTCTCGGCGACCTCCCCTACAGTGTATATAGAGGACTCACGTAAGCGGGACGCTTGTCCCGACGGTCCCCCCTCGCTGCGGGAACATAGGTTTGCCAGCCCCCATAGACTTACATAAGCAAGTCCTCCCTGCGGGAAGCCGGACGAGGGAGCTGGGAACCTCGAAGTGCTCCAGGGCCGCCACTATTCTGTCCCATGGCATGGAGTTGAACGCGTTGACGATGTCCAAAGAGACCGCCAGCACCACGCCGTTCCGGGAAACCATGTCCTCTGTGAGTGCTCCTTCTCTCGAGGAGTTTGCGGGCCTCGTGTTGCACGCATATCGGCCGGTGCGCCGACGGCGAGGTCGTCGGTCGGCCCTCTCTGCGGAGCAAGACCAGCCTCGCCGTCCACCATGCCCGAGGGTAAATTTCCTCTCTCAGGCATCTTGTGTAGAGACGCCAAAATCTGGGCGCCATGACCCCCATCACATCCCCCCAGATCTGGCTCGAAATTCCGTCCGGGCCCGGCGCTACGTCGCGGGAGGCCATTCTTCTGGTCGCCTCCCACATCACTTCCTCCGTGACTTCCCAGTCATCTCTCCATTCCATCGGCCGTGTCGTTTCCCGCGACTGTTCTGCCGCAATGTCTTCTTGCGGGGGGAAAAGCGTCCCGATGATCTGTAGCAGCAGAGCAGGTTCCATCTTCATCGTTGCCAGGGGGCCCTTCGCGAGAAGTTTTCGCGTCACCGTCCTGTATGGCCTTCCCCATGGGATGTAGGGGGGCAGCTTGCCACCCCTTTTTCGCGTGTTCTCCGATTATCCCTCTGGTGCTTTCCTCGGGCTCTTCGACCCTGTCCCGGGGGTTAGCTTCGCCGGTTGTTTCTTCTCTGCCTCCTTTTTCTTTCTATTTTTTCTTTCGACGGTCTGCCATTCCATGGCAGCCGCTTGACCTCCCTTGGTCACTGAAGTGTTTGGAACTTCAGGCTCTATCCTTCTCGTGTTCTCGTCGGGACCGACCTCCTTTTCTTTCCTTCTTTCTATGTCTTGAAGGCGTTCTTCCATCAACTGGAGCAGCGAGGGTCCTAGCTAGCTCCTCCATCTTGCGTTCGATTGCGGCGAGACGCGTTGTCTCACTGCCGTTCTCTGCGGTGGAGCGCAAGACCAGCTCTTTTCGGAGCGCCTCGTTCTCCACCTGTAGTGTCGCTATGCGTCCTTCCATTATAGAGAGGGTGCCAGAAGCGGGATCCATTCTTCTCACCATCTCGGTTGCGCCAGCAGCAATTGTCCTCGCCGCTTCACCTCAGAGGCTTGACGGTTCAGATCCGCTCCTATATCCGCCGTAGTAGATGTTCACATCTCTTCGGCTAGGTTCGTGGGGAGCTCGGGGGATCCGCCGGCCTTCCTTTCCCTCGCGCGAGGCGCTTCGCCGGCGGGAGTTTCCTCTTCCTCCGTAGGTCCCCCGCGTTCAGCGTGGAGTAGGAGAACCCCTCTTTAGGAGGGACCGCCTTCTTCATGCTTCTTGTACTGACGTGTGTCGGCTCAGCAGCCAACTCCGCTTCGCCCCCTCCTCTCACGGTTTTCTCTACCTCCTTATTTTTCCCCGCGGTTGCGTCCTTTTTCCCCATCGGACGCAAAAATGGCCACTTCTTCCGCATTTGTCACTCCACCAGTCACTGCCACTTTCGAATGGCCTGCTCGGCGCGCTTCCGACGCGTGTGCCAAAATGGCTGCGTCCGTGTAGTTCCTCGGGTAGCTCGTGTAGCGGCGCTGTTGTCACGCGTCCTAATATGGCTTCCTCATCGTCATAACCTCACACTCGGTTTAATTTCGCCCTTAACGTCTTTCCAGACCAGATTTCGTTAGTTCCTACACTCGCTTTTCTTTTACAGGCACTAATCCGTCACTCTGGGTACCTTCCTTGCCCGAATTCTCCAGTTTTCCGGAGATTTCGATCACGCTCACTGGTGCGTCCTCTCTACGTCTGCTCCTCGTGGATGCCCCAATGGAACCCGCTCCAAATCAAATCTAGACGATATAACGAAATCAGTTATTGCACTCAATATTTTCTGTTAACATCTATTTTACACGGCGAATTAATCGGTTTGTTAAAGATGATACATATTATTTTATATGTCAGAGATGAAAAGAACACCGGAGCCTTTGGAATTTTGGATAATCCCGCAATATTGTAATCTAGAGTCTACTATAGCTGTAATTAAACAATTGTAGTTATTCAATCCGATTGTAATTGTTCGCGAGTTATGATAATGAGCTTGGGCTCAAGGCGACAGCCAGTCGCCGAACGTAGCCGCGGTTACGGGATGAACGCTTTGTCCAACAAAGGTATGGAGTAATTCTATAGCTCTCCTTAAAAGAAATATTTGTGGCAGCACGCGACAGTAAACATTCCAACGGTTTCTGTCCCGTGGCTCGCCACACGCAGACCCTATTTTTCGAGCAAGATGATTGCCAGATGTCGATGCGTCTCCGGAGTACATGTTCAACTAGCCTGAGGGCCCGTTATAAATCTTAAGATTTAGTTGACTAAAGTCCTTCAGACAGACAAACAATCTTTCTCCCAGCTACGGGAAGATAGGAGAGACCTATTTTTCAACGAACGGCGTCTCCCACTAGCAACTTTCCCTCGAGGGCGGCTAGCATCTTTTTCTAACCACCGATATGAAGATTGACCAATTAGCAGCAACGCCAAATTCCCTCGCCTTCTGAACGAAGGGTATCCTCGACGAATCCGATGATCTCGTGTCCTCAGACACACCCCATCATAGTTTTCCTCTGCAGCATCATCGCGACGGAGAGTCATTCTCTCGTGAGGTCGTATTAGCGAGTTACTTAGAGTCTGTACGCTCGGTGGATATTCCGCAAAGAGTCCGACTTAGATTTTTCTGAGCACGTACATCTGTCATCCCGTTGACCGCGGATTCGTTATTGAACCTAAGACCAACATCACTAGTATCGCAAGTGTCCAACCGCCGCGGTTGATTGTCGAGTCGGTAGGATCCATACTCGTATTAACAGACCGTACCTTCGTTATAACATGACGAAGGCCGATTCCTATGAAGATTCATCAAACGCCCACAACATTATTCCTGACCCTTCTCCGACATATATATATATGTCGGAGATAAAAGGACATCGGGGCCTCCCTTTTGAAATATTGGGAAAAGCCCCAATACCCTAGTCCAGACTTTTACTATAGCTACACTTAAGTAATAAAACTAAGAAATAGTTGTGCTCAAGGTTTATGACGATGGGCTTGGGCTCGAAGTGACATAACGGGTCACTGAACGTAGCCACGGTCACGGGAGGGACGTGTACCTGACAGAGGTATGGAATATTTATATAGCTCTCCTTAAAATCAAAGATTGACCCGAGAGGTAGGGAGAAGAATATATAAGGGCAGTTTCACTTGGACTGCAGGTCAGTTTATTCAGGCAAGTTTTCCTTGTACGTTGAATCATACGTGTTTCACATCACATTCGTCATTCCGTTGACCGTGGATTCGTTGTTGCATCTAGATTCATTGTCATCAACATCTCGACCATTCGATTGCCGCTATTATTTGCAGTCTCTTATAATAACCACATTTGTATTAATAAACATCAGCTATAACCGCGATGGCAAATTCGAGTGAAGATTCGTCCAACGCCCAAAATTCCAACATTAACCCGACATATATATACATGTTATAATTAGGGTTAGGGGCGTGAAATGAATCTTCAAGTGGATTACACATTGTCGTTATGCAATAGAAAAGACATTGACTAGTGCAAATACGATTATTACAGAACTTGACAAGTAATCGTGGTACTTAGATACTCGGGAAGCTAATGACAATGATCCTAGGTTCAATAACGAATCCGCGCTCAACGGGATAACAGAATGCGCTTTATTCCATAGTCCAAGTTGTACCCAACTTCCTTGTCTACGTTACAAGTATTGCTGAACTAACTCTTTGTTACAACATAAAATAACCGCCCAAGCGTAAAGACGCTGTGTAACTCGCTAATGTGACCTCACGAGGGAATGACTTTCCGTCACGATGATGCTGCAGAGGAAAACTATGGTGGGGTGTGGCTAAGGACACGTGATCATCGGATTCGTGGAAAAATGCCTTCGTTCGGAAAGTGAAGGAAATTGACGTTACTGGCCAATTTTCATGTTGGTGGTTAGAGAAGGATGCTAGCCGCCCTTGAGGGAAAGTTGCTAGTAGGAAGCGCCGATCGCGAGAAAAATAGATTTCACGTATCTTCCCATAACTATGGAACAAAGACTGTTTGTCTGTTTGAAGGACCTTAGTTACCTAAATCTTAGGATTTATAGCGGATCCTCAGGCTAGCTAATCATGTACTGTCGAAGATGCCTCAACATCTGTTAATCATCTTGCCCGAAGAATAGGGTCTGCGTGTGGTGAGCCACGGGACAGAAGCCGTTGGAATGTTTACTGTCGAGTGCCGCTACAACTATTTTTTTAAGGAGAGCTATACTATTACTCCATATCTTTGTTAGGCAAAACGTTCATTGACCGCGGCTACGTTCGGCGACTGGTTGCCGCCTCGAGCCCAAGTTCATTATCGCAAGTCTTGAACAAATACAATCGGAATGACGACAATTGCTTAATTACGGCAATGGTAGAGTCTAGATTAAAGTGTAAGGGATTTTCCCAAAATTCCAAAGGGAAGGCTCCGGTGTCCTGTTATATCCGACATCCTGACTATCACACGTCCCCGGCTATAACTGAAATATTGGGTTTTCCCAACATTAGACTCGATACAATTAACCATTTATTTTTACCATTATACCATTTAACCATTTACCATTTAACTAAATGTTCCAATAAGCCAAGGGTCCAGTTCAACAACAAAAATTTTGATCGGATGTTTAACAACAAATAAAAAGAAAAAAAATCAGTAGCATTACGATTAGTATTCAAAGTACTAGTTACATCCTGTGGATTTCCAGTCCGATCGTAATGACATGATGGACCATTCTCGATTTCGTACTCAAATGAATCTCGTTTTTCTAAATCGCACGAGCACACAGAGCTTCGTTCCACGGTCTGACTGAGCTTCCTTACATTATCGCCCCAAAATGCATGTGAACTCACTCCGCCACATGTTATAGTCATAGTTTTTTTTTTTTTTTTTTATTTACTTTACAATCAATTCTCACATTAAGTATTTTGATTAAGATTCTCTGGCCTGGCGCAGTGACATGGCTAATTATTTATAATAAGTTTATTTCTATCTGAATCTAGTGCTAAGGTCTAACGGATACTGTTTTGTTAGCCTGCGGATCTAGTCCGACGTATTAAGTAATTTAGTAATTAGGGGGTTTCAATGTTTGTTTACTCTTTTGATACATCTATTACTACATTTTGTTATTTCTTCTTTGACTGTGGGTATCTTGAGGTCGCGATCTATTGCTTCATTGGTAACATGCCAGGGTGCATCTATTAGGGATCTTAGTGTTTTCGATTGGAAGCGTTGGAGTATTTCTATGTTGGAACTACTCGCTGTTCTCCATAGTTGGATCCCATAGATCCAAACAGGTTTTAATATGGCTTTATATAGCATTATTTTACTCTGCATGTTTATGTTGGAGCGTCTGCCAATGAGTCAGTAGAATTTTTTTATTTTTGATTTCAGTTGTTTGGATTTATCTACGATGTGTCGTTTCCATGTCATTCTTCTGTCCAGAATCATGCCCAGATATTTGTCTGAATCTTTGTTTGGAATTGGAATATTATTTATGGTCACCCGTTGTCAGGATTGTTTCCGCAGCGTGAAGGTTATGACTGGATTTATTTTCATTTATTTTGAAGCGCTATTTGTGGAACCACTTTTCCATAGAGTCGAGTCCTCGCTATAGAGTTGAGGAGGCAATTATCGGGTCTGAGTGGAATGCTAATAAAGCTGTATCGTCAGCAAATGTCGCTGTGACTATCTCTGTTAAAGTTGGTAAATCGGCAGTGTAGATGGTGAACAGCAGAGGTCCGAGTATACTGCCTTGGGGTATGCCAGCTTCTATTGGAAACGTTGCGGTTAAGCGTCTAAGTATTTAATCATGAACAGCCTATTGCTCTATTGCCGAATTTGCTCTATCGTAGAATGTTGCTTCCGAAAACCGAATTGATGATCTGGCATTGTTTTTAAATCCTCTAAGAGTGGAAGGAGTCGTTTCCTTAGCATCTTCTCAAATAGTTTGGTCAAGGTGGGTAGAAGACTAATTGGGCAATAAGAGCTAGTTTCGTGTATTGGTTTACCGGGTTTAGGGATGACAGTAATCAGTGATATTTTCCAGCACTTAGGATAGTATTCAAGGCAAAGAATTGCATTAAAAATTGATGTGATGAGTGCAATACCTTTTATGGGAAGTTCCTTGATTGCTTTATTACATATTTGGTCATGCCCCAATACTTTCCTGGGATTTAGGCGACGGATTAATTCTGTAACTTCTACAGAAGTGAAGGGTTCAATAGGAGAAGACATTTGGAAGGAAGAATGCAGGTATTCCGTTATTTCCACAGCAATATTGGAAGAGTGAGGGTTCAATACGTTAGATAGGTGATTAGCAAATAGGTTGGCTTTTTCTGTAGGGCTACGCGTCCATCCACCTTGCGGACAGCAGATTTGAGGGATTATTTGTTGCTTGGAGGTAGTCGTTCTGGAACGATGGAAGTTGGGTATGGTAGAAGTTATATGGACTTCCTCCTCCTATCTTCATTCATTAACGCTGGCCATAACCAATGGGTATCGCGGATCATTACCCTCACTTTTCATAACGAAAAGTGTAAACAACGAATCCGCTTCCTTCGTTCAAAAAATACCTACACACCGAGCTTTCCTCCGTAATTACGTGAGAGCAGACGTTCAGTTAACTCTCAATTCGAACAGACTCAACATCTCAAGACTTCTTCGATGACTACATATCTACCAGGACTCGAGCTCTATCTTCAAATCAGTCATCATCTCTACACTGATTCTCTCATCTAAGTGCAATCCATTTATTCTTCACTTACCTCTTACGCATCGGCTTTATTATCTTGTGCAAAGTTGTTGGAAATACATAGTTTATAACCCTGTTAATTGCAGCGTTATACTAACTCAACCACCCCTATTATCTCAACGGAAATCAGGGGATCGATCTGTTCGCGACGTCGATTATTACAATCGTAACGGGAATTTACTGCTCCCATTGATACGTTTCCCCGCGAACGCGTCTCCCCGCGACTGGTCGAAAATACAGTCTTTCTTGCTTAAGTTGATAAGTGTGGAAGTTTGTGTTCAAGGTTATTAGTAGCTTTGTTAGTTTTCTATAGAAGTCTGGGTTAGTCGGCAGAATTTTAACTTGGTTATTATTTACTTTTAATTTGTCATCCTCTTTGTTGATATCTTTCTCAATGGACTTTATCATTGTTTGAATGTCGATGATATCATCAATGAAGATAGGTGGGAGAGGGGGATTTTTTGTGTATGTTGGTTAGTTAGTGTTTCAGCTACGTCCATGGAGTCGTTTGTGGATTCTAATATTCCATATCTATTGTAGATAGTTCCACGCCTTGTTGACTGTTCGTTCTGGCAAATGTTTGCGTTTGTTTTAACTGTTTCAAGCTTATGCTTTTTTATGTTTTTAGTGTCGATTGTAAGGAGGGATATATTGTCCTTTTGCCACGGAGGAGGTGGAGCAGTGCAGTTATGGTTTTTCTCAAGAGAGCCTGATCGAGATACTTGAGCCATCTTCGAGCTAGTTAATTCAATTTGAAATAATTACCGGAGAGACTATGATTCGAGTCAGAGATTAGGAGCGTTGGATTTTCCACTAGTAAGTTAAGAAACACTTGGTTGTGTCTGTTTCGATTCATTTTCGACGGATGGGCGTCACGTGCTTCCTTGTCTTTTTTTTTTTTGTGAACTTCACAGAGCACTAGACACACGTCTGCACGCTTCAGCACTCAACAGGAAACAGGGATGGTCATAGAGCTACTGATCTTCTGAGATCGAGGTACTCACTGTTCTCGCTACCACTACAGACATCCAATTTAGCAGGAATGCAACTATCTGGCATTTTTCTCAGTCTATCATGGCTGTATTTGTATGATTTTTCCCATCTAGCGTTTTTAGAGTATATATATCTCCTTCCAGAACCTCTGTTATTACAAATGGGCCCTTGAATTTTGGATCTAATTTAGTTTGATTTCTTTCCTCATTTTCGGATTATATAAGTAATTATAACTAGAAATTAGAGAGAATAAAAAGGAGTAATAAAAGTAGGTGATTTAATAGAGAATAAAATTTGTGAGAGAAGGAAATAAGAACGTATAAGGGAGGTTTGCAAACAGAGAGGATTGTAGGAAAAATTCAAGAGAAAGGGTAATAATAATGGAAATAAATCGAAGATAGCTGTTTGATTTAAGATGACTCGTTTATTAGTTTTTTGGAAATTTCAAATTTACCTTGGCTTATGATTTTATGGCCTCTCCTTCGTCCGCTCTGTTCAGTACAGGAAAATGATTAACCGATTCCACATCCACTCTTCTCACTTTACATCTCTTCAAATTTTCCAATTATCCCAACATACTCACATCTAAGAACGAAATCTTCGTTCTATAAAACCAGACGAAGTATAATCGAGCACCCAATTACCATACCTAACCTATATCGGTCTCGAGCAAGCTGAAACTTATTTCCCTATTTTCGCGTGGTTGAGCATTCGAACTCATTACGAATTCCATCCTTTCTATCTCAGCCAGCAAGATTCTCGCATCCGGAAAACTATGGCATTTATTTTGCAATCGAATAGCCCCACTCGTTATTCGTTCTATTTGGCGTGCTCGAGGCTCCACGCAAACCGGAAGGCAGCCGAAGGATCTGAATGGAAACGTCGTCAGGAGAGAGGATAGAGTGGAAGGGAGGATAATTTAACGCTGAAAGCTCGTGAACCATTATGTCAGAGAGAAAACGCGAAGAATATATGTATGTATATATGTATATATATGTCGGGTTAGGTTGGAATTTTGGGCGTTTGGCGAATCTTCACTCGAATTTGCCATCGCGGTTATAGCTGATATTTATTGGTACAAATGTGGTTATTACAAGAGGCTACAAGTAATAGCGGCGATCGGATGGTCGAGATGTTGATGACAATGAATTCATGTTCGATAACGAATCCACGGTCAACGGGATGACGAATGTGATGTGATACACGTATGATTCAACGTACAAGTAAAACTTGTCTGAATAAACTGACCTGCAGTCCGAGTGAAACTGCCTTTATATATTCTTCTCCCTACCTCTCGGGTCAATCTTTGTTTTTAAGGAGAGCTATAAATTATTCCATATCTCTGTCAGGTACACGTCCCTCCCGTGACCGTGGCTACGTTCAGTGACCCGTTATGTCACTTCGAGCCCAAGCCCATCGTCATAAAATCGGATTAGGACATTAAAACTATTTCTTAGTTTTATTACGTAAGTGTAACTATAGTAAAAGTCTGGGCTAGGGTATTGGGGTTTTTCCCAGCATTGCAAAAGGGAAGCCCCGATGTCCTTTCATCTCCGACATATATATGTGTGTGTACATATACATTCCGCCATTATCGAAATTCTATTATAAAACAAACGTCGTTTGTCATTAGCATTAAAGAATGAGGTTTTCTTTAAAGACAATAATTTTTGTCACTTTTATTGCGTTATTGGGTTTGGTTTTTTGTGAATATTGGGTGAGGCAAATTTTGCGAGAGATATTTCAAAAGATTTATGGCTATTTCGAAATAGAAACATATTTTAATAGAATTTTAGGATATTTTTCTTGTAAATTGAAAAGATATAAACCTCTCTGGATATTTAAATGTAATCTCCCTGGATAACCAACATTTTTAATTCTTAGTTACTAATATCCATTTTTTCTCATTACTACAAACGTATAGCTTATCAGATTACCTGGTTACTTAGTATAAAGTAATAGAAATTAAATTATTCTATTTTATTTACCTATACATACATATGTGTCTATTAATATGGATACATTCAGTATTTATGTAATTTATGTAGCATCATTGACGGAATAGTTAAAGTTCGATTGAAATTGTTTGAGAACTTTGAAAATGTGGGTTATAAAATACGAAACTTTCCCTTAAGGATAGAACTTGCTTGTGGGTTGTCCTAAGGATTAATTTTGAGTGATTGCATGTGGTTGAGTGACAATATTTCAGATTTGGCAAATGACGATACAGGCTTCAAATTCTACAGTGAATTAATATTCTAGAGTAAATTTAGTAGAAATATTAGATAGTATCGAATCAATCAGGAAATAAATATTAAATAATTCGATAGATAGCAATAAAACAATATATATTATTACCTATACTATAAAATAAGTAAAAATCATAATAAACTTTAAGTTTTTTGTACTGTCAACAAGAAAAATTCTAATTATAAAGGGTTGGAAAATTTATTTCTTAACTATACTCGCTTCTATTTAATTCATTCAAGATTCTATTTACTATTCCAAAGTTTATATTTTAAATAATATTTCGTTAGCTGTACTAAAATTGACATATACTATATTTCAGATTCCTTTACTATTTTGACATTTATATTATTCAAACACCTTGAAAACTTTGGTAAACAAAATTTTCTTTTAAATTATCATATTCTATACGAAGAAGGTAAAAACGCTAATGCACTCGTTTTTCGTTGACATCAACCGTTTAGCAATATTTCTAATGGCAGTTATTTATGGGCATTCTGTACATATGTATTTACTATATCAAAATTTAATTTCCGTAAATAATTATACATTATACTACAATATTCGGAATTTCGATGGCACAGATAGAAATTCATTAATAATGTGATGAGGGAGTTTTAAAATTTCCTTATGAATAAGCGAAATCTACGAATCACCTTATCAATGAAAGGAATTTCCAAAGTTTGAAGTATTTAACTGGAAGGAACATTTACGCGCAGTCTGCTTCATAATTTCGAATGGAAACGTTGCTGAGGTATTTAATGCCACTTCTGATCTACTCGTGCAGTAGTTTGCCCGAAATTTCTCGGAATTTTCGAAAATTTCATCCAGCTCATGGATTCTCGGTATCGCTTAGACGAATTCAGCATAGTCATGACAAAATTCCATGATATCTCCACGAAATTTTGATATATCCCGATATTTCACATATTGTGCATCGAAATAATATCCGGTAAGATTGGCGTATTTAATAAAATTAAACAAACATTTGATTACAAGACAATCTACATGCAAGTTAATCAACGTCAATTAACGAATCAATTCGTTTTCAATGAAAATATATGTTATTGTCAAACGCTCTAATTATGTTCTCTATTATCAACAATTGATCGTCGATGTGTTCATTTGCCCAGCTCGGCCAATTAATTTATTCACTCGATTCGCACCGGAATCGCTTATTATTTAACGAGTAATCTGATACGAGATATCGGATTGTGGGAATACTCCAATTAAAAGTATCAAATACAAGAGTGAATGATGTAATTAATAGATAATGTGGATAATGTAGCAACTCACAAAAGTATTTTCGGACATATACCACAGGACCTTTTTATGAGTTAGCGATATTATGTACATTATATGAAATCTTTTCAAGTTTTGTTAAGACCGTAGTGAGGCACTATCGTGACGATAATAATAAAATTCGAAACAAATCCAAAAATGTATACGAAAGTTACAAGATATTTATTGCTAATATACAGTCAGTGAAAAATTAGTATACAGCATAAATAATAGTCTTGAGTATACAATTAGTGCTAAAAATGAACTTACTACATGTTGTGGTTGATTAATATAGTAAATATTGACTGCTCAAATGCTTCAATCACCTTTGCGAAGTGTGCGCTTTCAATAAACATCTTTCTCTAAATATCTACCTGCTGTATAAATACAGTCATAGATTCATTTCAAATTTTACCAATACAATCATGGTAGTTGTGTTTCGTTCAAATGCTAATGAGATTTCAAATAGCTCTGTTAACTATACACATACAAAGTTAATAAATTATATTATTTACATTCAGTTATTTTTATTTTTTTCATTACATGAAGAAATATTTACTTTATTTAATCATTCTTAATAATATTAATTATATCTTTTGTATATTTTTATTTGACTGACATAATCAGGAAACTGTAACGAAGTTATTTTTACAGCTATCGTACAATTAAATGTTATTGTTCGGAAGAAATTGTTTCCGAAATTATTTTCAAGACACAATAAATGATTCATGTTTTCGTAAAACAAGTAACACGATATACATACATACATGTATACTACACATATCAACCTCTCTTATACAAAGCAACAAATGTAGCATTGTGACTGAATATTAATGTGAGTAATTGTATTTATATAAACATGTACAGCTCGATAATAGATAATCAGAGGTACACATCTTTACACAAAGAAAGTAGAAGTATACGTCTCAAGTGAGTTCAGACCTTAGAAGTGTTGGAGATTTCAGTAGAAGTCACAAGAGATTTATTTGGTCGTTTACGCGAATATTCGGTGGGTCATGAGGACACGTTCCGATTGGTTCGCGCCGGTTGCTCGAAGAAAATTGAATCCGTTTCCGGCCGTGGGCACCGCCATGAACGTCTCGATACTCGTTATCGGTTCTTACACGAGTACATAGAAGTAATGCCGAGCGACTGTCGTCGCCGCGTTGCGCCGGCAGAATTACTTCAGTGGAAAGCAGGGAAAGCCCGCAATGTCGTGTTTAAGAGCCGACCTCATAATTTCCATGCGAACTCCTTCGCGTTTATGTGCAATTCCCTTCCGCAGCGGTTTATCACAACACATGTTTTAAATTTCTACGTTGTTTTGATTGTTTTGTATATTCGTTCTGTCCACAAAACAAAATCCTCTCGTATCTTTAGAAATTTATTTTGCTGTAACATAAGTACAATACAGGCTATCCAATTGGGAGCATGTGGAGATGTTTGACTTTTATAGCTATTATATGTCATATACTTTCCTTGGGGAATTGATTGCAAATACCATTCTATGAATAAAAGAAGAACAAGTGTCATATACGGTTGTTGTTCAAATTATTATTGTAATTACAATTATTGTTTTATTATTAAATACCAAAACGATCATATATTGTATATCGTATAGATATAGACATAACAATCGCATCATTTATTTAATTTATTACTATGCCATATCAAAGAACATCTACATATTCTCTTAATTAGGTGAATCAATCAATCCGAACATTTGTCAACTCATCAACTCTACATTATCAAATTTGAAGACAAATATTCAGAATGTTTAGCAAAATAATGGGAACATGAAATACAGGTTGTCCTGTGACAAACTATAGCCCTGAAACTTTAGAAGACAGAAAAGAATTTCATGAGGAAAAATTAAACAATTTTAAATAATATATGATTTAGTGTAGGTGTCTACTCAGAAAGTGGCATTTTGAATATGCATAAGTCACCACTACTTTTTCAAATAGAATAGGCTCGGTTTTTTATACTCTAATTTATAACACTTAAAACATTTAGATGTTCTGTTTTTAGGTGCTATCAATAAAATAGAAGTCGACTTTGATTAAAATAAGAACATGTTTATACATACACATACCATAAGCGTTAAACTTGAAATCGAGTAACTTAACTTACATGAACTTAAAATCAGATAACTTAATCTCTATGAATATAATTTTGAAGTTGAGTAACTTGCATTATATGAACACAAAGTTGAAGTTAAACGATTTCGCTTGTATATATACAAACTCGAAATCAAACGATTAACTTGTATGAACACAAACGTGAAGTCAAGTAAATTATATTGCATGAACACAAACTCAAATTTAAATTATTTGAATTCTAGACACATAACTACAAGAAACTTGATTCATTTGTACAAGTTTGGTGAATAAAGCAGCACTTTTCTTTTCTGTTATAGACGATGTCAAGACTTTCATAATTATTCGATACAAAAAGATATTTAGCTTAGACATATAAAACGACGTACAGACTGCATATAAATTTTGTATCACGATGAGATGCAATATTCTCGATGCTTTCCGAGCCATCGCAATTAACATTTTCTTTTTTCTATACGAAGATAAAGAAGGGAGGTATTTTCCAAAGTATTTCTTCCGATTCAAGGTCCTCGATTATTTCACTGTGAAAACTGGTTCATTATTTGTGACTCGAACAAACTGTAAGTAGAGTTTACTGAAAGACCCGTAAGGAAGGCAGTCTCTTCGAGCATGACACGCTTATTGTGCTAGCTCCAACTGCGATTTTAATTTCCATAAGCAATGAGGTGTGCAAGAACGTAACTCATAATTGCAGTTCTGGAGTTAAAAAGTATTTAACGACCAATTAGAACTCTTCGAGCAATTCGACAATGAGTCGGATTTCTAGCGTAATTTATCAACATTTTACTTTGCCAGACTCGATAACGACTTAATCGAAGTATAATAGATCGACGGTATGAAGAGATTCGAAGATACGATAGTTCTTGGCAGTTTAGTTCGTTTCGTTGATGAGTTTCCTAAAAAAGTTTCTCAATGTGTCTTATTCGTTTCTAGATTTTAGGTTTACAATACAGATATAGGTATAAGAATAGGTACAAAGATCAGATTATATATACCGTGGACATGATTTAGTTTCATGAATTAATTCTAAAAGTGATTATTTTGATAAATTTATAAAGCTAATTATTTACATCAGGGCACACTTCACCGATTTTGATGAGCTTAAAACGTGTTGCCTCCACCTTAGTTAGGTATTCACATACAATCATCGACTAAATTCAGTTTCCCTTACACTTTATCCTGACGTATAGGTCACTCTGATTTTATATGGGCCCAAGTTAAACTTAATTCATTGCTAATTGCTTTTAATATAGATAAAGAAAGGTAAATCAGTTATAGGTTGGGTTAGATCAATATCCTGCTAACGATAATATCAGTATGATTTAATTCTTATTTTTTTCGATTGTATAAGTACAGCATAAATTCGATTACTACCACTTATTATTAATTATATACTGTAAGGAGAGAAATAATATTCGACCAATCTCGGTATGTTGGATCGAAATTCGAACCCTGATATTCCGCTTGTATGATGAGGGCTTTTCCAATTAAGCTACTTACGCTTAACAAGATATAACAAACATGTAACCTTTAACTTCTAAATCTCAATTAACTGCAGCCTACAATATACTACCTACTACTAAACATACTTTTGCATATAACTCAAAAACTAAGACCGTGAGCGATAATTACTAGATTGCGTGTGGGAGACACGTATGCATTTTGTACACATTATTCTGATCAATTGAAGATCAAAATCAAGTGCAACATTCGATACATCGATAAATTTGTAAGAAATTATTTTAAGCTAACATTGCTAGCCGCTAAACATTTATGAAGGCCAAATATTAGTGTGGCCCAAATCATAACGCATTATTTTTCCCTTTATTTATTCCCCCTCTTATTTATGCAATATTAAAAATGGCAATCAATCAACTAAGTTTAGGTTGGACTATATAAAAATGCTGCCACTTATTCCAGAACAAAGCGTAATCATAACTTAAATTGTGTTGAAGTTTTTGTAAATATCTCGGAAACTAAGACCGAGTAACGGTAACGTACATAGCGAAAAGGTGTTCGGAGTGATGATTTTGACAAAATATTTCAAGATCATCAAAATTAGTGAATTGTGCGCTGATGTAAATAATTACTTTTTTAAAAAATACATACTTATATTTTTAAAGTAAATTTTTGCTAAGTTAGATACTTATCAAGTACTATTTGCTAAATAATCTCATACACACATATTTCGTAAAGATTAAGATTAGAGCTGTGTTTATTGTACCATCTTCAACAAATTTGTGAACTAGAAACATGTAAATAAGAATCTGAAAATAATAATCATTATATACGATGCTTCAAAATGGAGTAAAATGTTATATAACAAAAAGATATCTAACAGAATTTTTGGAAAAACTATGATAAGTGAACTGAAATGTCTATAAATATTTCATTAAATAATTATATCGTTTACAAAATAAAAATTCTTTCTATAAATTTTCAATTTCTTTTCGTCTCAGCATTTTATATGCCTTCGATATAATTAAAAAGTCGATTATGACAATTTATTGGCAATTATGAAAAGTTAGAAGGAACAAGATAAGAAAATGATAAAATATGAAAGAATTGGCAACTTAAATTCAGAATCCTAGATGGAACTGATGTTCTACTTCTTTACCTGAATGAACTATATCAAAAGATAAAAATCAGTAGATATGGACGATATGGCAATACGGAAATGAAAAATCTTCGGCCTGAATTACTTCGGGAATCAACTATGGAGAAATCTATTAAGGTGTTTCCGACAAATATCCGCCTGATACACATTTCATTGTTCCATGAAAATATCCAATTTCTTTCTTCACCGTAAAATGTCTATCGATATTGTTGTGTACACAATTTGCGAACTTTTATAGTATTTATATAGTATAGTAGTATCGTGCAAAAATTTAAATCACCTATCAAATAAATATAAAGATACTTGATGTTATTTTTAATTTATTGCTAACTCTTAAGAAATTTTTAATTCGAGATTTTGAACACTATTCTCTTCTCTCTTTCTATTAGTTCTAAAATTTCTCCTCTCTCGCTCCCGTGAACGCTTTCCTCGTCATCTTCATCTATTACAACGGTATCCTGTTTCTTAGTCCTCTTATTAAGGAACTCCGCTATATCAGGCATATCCTTAGCCACTTTGCTTCCTCAAGTCCTTCATCTTCAATAGGTATTCGCTAGCCATAATCTTTCTCTGTATTTCGATATTATATCTGCCTGCTTTCACCTGTTAGATATACGATTTATAACCCCATGCAATTTTTTATGAAATTATTTTAAACTTTTGATATTTTGTCCACACTCACGCTGCATACATTAATCGCGCTGCAATCAATATGTTCATCAGCTATTCTCTTCTTTCTAATGAACAAATAATATGTAGCGCTATAAGAGAAATATCAAAATATTCCTTCCTACGTATTTTCTAAAAATATGATTGTTGCATCATGGGAGAATGGGTCAAAATTGTTATTATTGAAGATGGCCCAAGATTTCTTACATAGTAATGTGGGTACATAGAAAGACAGAAATTGTCTAACTATAGGTTGTCCGAAAAGTTTCTTTCGTTTTATGAGGAAATAATAGACGCACAACGTTTTCTGTTTTATATTATTTCGTCGAATTACGTACGATCCATTTTGTTCTGTTGAGATAAACACCACGATATTCCACGTTTGTATAGAGGTGCACTGTTGTAAAAAACACGTTTGCGAAAGAAAGACACTTTTCGGACAACCTAATATAAACGGTTCTATTTCACTTGCTCACTTGCGCTTGTTCATTCTTTCCTTCTATTACATATCTTATTTTTTACGCTATTTGAAGTTGTCATTTTCAATAAATACATAATATCTTTATATTAGAAATGGCACAATTTAAAAAATATTAATTTCAAAAAAAGAATCTTTAAATATACCAGCAAATTAATTTATTAATTAAATTTATCAGCTAGAAGAATATTGTTCATAAAATAAAATCAAGTGTCTTTTTGTCATTTTCGGTTTGTCATGCTAAATGACCATCAATAATAATTATCTAATTTCCTCAAAAATACATTCTGCGAGATTTTTTCTCACTTTCGGATGGAATATCATTACGAAGGTAATTATACAAATTCGAAAATTACGAGTATATTGATTAAAGTACAAAATATTAATTTAATGAAAATTTTCAATAATATACATTTAATTAATAATTATTTTATATAATAATGATGACATTATACATACAATTCATGATTGGGTGATGAATTTGAAAATTACTTAAATGTTTTTTCTAATTTTAAAGTAGCAAATGTTTTTTTCGTATTGTAAACTTGGGATAGGGAGGTTTTCTAAATATGCATTATTTTACTCCACAATTTTTATAATTTTAAAACAAATGCTATTAATTTACTAACGTAACTCAAAAACTGTTTATTGTAGTCAAATAAAACCACATTCACATTAGTACTACATACATTCTTATTGCAAGCTTTACATGCATTCTTATTATCATATTGATCAATCTTGGAAATTAATTTACTTCCTACTATTAATAATTAATACTTTGTTTTTTCTATGCTTTAGTATCACATATTTTATACATTATCGATAAGGATTGCTACGTGCAATTCTGAAAATCAGTGCAATATTGGGTTTGTTATCTTACACCGTGTATACAGACAGTCTCGCTGTACTTTTTATCATTATCCACTTGCATTATTCAATCATCATTTTTTTTTTTACGGAATTGTCTCCTAGTTGAAAACAAATCTATAGTAAACGCTTTCAATAAATGCCTAGTATCCTAATCATGTTCAAATTATATATACTTCTGTACTTAAAGTTCTCTTACATTTAAAGGCCATAGGGTCACGTTTCTATTTCTACACAACTGTTTGAAAATATATTGCCATCAATATTCCATGCTATCTTAATTGTCTTTTTATCTGGCTTTGAAACTAAATAGGATCTCATCACAATATTAAAATATCGTTTATTATAATTTTTAATCATATTATGTAATTAAAATTGAAAAGTCAATAAAAATGTACTTATTATGTTTTCTTTCTATGAGTTTAATATATTAATTATAATATATTGTATTAATGTATATTTATATTTAATCCAAGCGATCCTCATGTATGTTCTGTACCTATAAATTACCGTTGCAGGTTTATGTATTATACGAAATTTTAAGTAATGTTTTTGAAGTCTATAAGAACTACGTATGTATAATGGTTGATGATGAGGAAAAGAGAGTGCAAAAACGCCGCTGGCGTTCCCTGGCTGCCTCTGATATCGCCTTAAGTCTGAGTTTTATGGGGGTACTTGACAAACGAGAAGGCTTTCAGCCTGGAAACCCCCAAAAGCTTCCTACTCAACGAGTTTCAGGAAGTTTGTCCAACTAGGAAACGTTTCAGCAAGTTTTTCTCTTTGCTGATTCGAATATCGTTGCTATTCATTCCAGTAAAATAAATCGCTAATTGGGTTGTATGGCTATACAGTTCGAGGACACATTTTGAATTAGAGACCTGACAGATAAATTTTCTCGAGTGGTAAATCTGTAAATACATAGCCTCAATGCGAGAAGTTTGTGCCATTAAATGAGTATCGATGAAATGCAGTGGTATATGTGTCGTTCGAGTAATTAATTAACATTTGTATTTTATATTTCAAGGCACGAGGATGCTTCCGTAGATTTTCGGTAAGTTTTCTGGGAAATATTTGCTGAAAATAAATTTTACTTTTGCGTTTGTAAATCAATAGCTTTTATTTTTATCTAATATTAATGAGTAATTACTACTACTGTTATAGAGATTATTTGCATGAGATACAAATACAAATAATTCGTAAAAACCTTCAGGATTATTATATAGGATATTGATACTGTAATAATATTGTATGTGTTTTATAGGTACGTAACAATATGTAATTACATTATTATATGACCCATAGACATCACAAGAAGAACATACATGATAAATATATTTTTGGTGATTCTCCTTTTCTAGTGATATATTTGCAACCAAAAAGGAATACTTTGATATAAAATAATTAAAGATGGAAAATATCTGTTATGTTTAAAGATATAGTCGATAAAGTGTAATAGTATTGTAACTATTGAAACAAACAATATTTGAATATGATGACAAGTATATATCATGTTTAGTCCGAAAATCAAATAAAATAATTTTGATAACATGGGATTAACTGATAGCTATTGAACTTAATATACTGAATTTAAAAACTGCTTCCTTGTAAAAAATGGAACATGGACTTATCCTGTTGTTCGTCTATACATAATGTTTATACATTATATTATACAATTATATAACATTTTATATAAAATTATAATTATTAATTATTGTATTTATATAAAATTATATATTATATAATACTAAAATTAATATTGTATAATAATATTAATATACAGGGTTCATAAAAGTATTTGAATGCTTAATGCGGGAAACTTTTATGTTCATTGTCCAAATTGTATGTGTCATATGAAACGCTTTTATAGAAAAGATTATATTATTGTAAAATGTGCATAATTTATAATAGATAATAAAATAAACGTAGATGTATATACAAATTACAACATATTTATTTTAAAGACATGTATTTAGTAAACATGCTAGAAATGCATTAATACTAATAAACTAATGCTAGAAATGGTATCATTAAATATTGAAGCTTACCAATATAATGGATAATTAACTATTTATATAATTTTGTAATTTTTATCAAGTGTATGTTTACGATAAATATCTTGCTATAAATAACTTCAATGTACATTTTCGGGCTTATTTTAAACTTTACCAATGTTATTGTGTTAAACCAATTGTATCGTTCATGTGATATAAAATATATAACATATTCAAAATGAATTTTCACAAATGTTTGAACATTTACGTGAGCCTCTACATGTATACGTGTACTTATGTATTTGTATATGGTATATTTTTTTATTAACTCAAGAAGATTAAAGACCTAATATAGTAGAAAATCCACAATACTAACAAATCCACAGGTCAGAAATGCATATTTCCTAAATTTTTTATTAAAAAAAAAGAAAAAATCATTGAAATTCTATAAAGCTCTGAAAAACATAACAATACATACATATTCTTGTAAACCATAATTCGTGATTTTATTTCTTTTACATCTTTTCATAAACTCTAGTATAGTTCCTGTTCCTATCTTTTAGATAAACGTTGCTGCGTGTCGTAGCGTTGCACACATGGAACAAGGAGATTTAATTTGACGGATTTGTATGCAGGAAATTTGTCGGATTACGCGCGGCTCTGGTCGCTGTTTTAATTACGCTCGCTCTGCCATTAGTGTCAGAGTAATTGCTTATTTAAAAGTAATTTTATTTGCGTCCAATTTAGTTTAGCAAAGAGTTTGGATGTGATGGCATCGTGATGCGAACAACGTCGGTCAAAGTAATTGCATAATCGAACGCAGTTGTTTTGTCTAATAATCGTGGCTATAATAATAGTGGCTATTTTCCAGAATGCAAAGAATTTTCGTTTTAGACCATTGCAAAATTTCATTCTTACAGAATATTCTGTATGACTGGGACATGTTATATGTTTAACGTAATATTATGTGTTCGTACAAAAATTTTTGTGGTTTAAGTCCTATATTTTACATTTCTAATATTTTCATTATTTTTTACATTTTTTAATGCAATTCTTATATAATTAAAACAATTCTTATATAATTTATATTTATACTAGCGACATACATAGCGATATATTAAGATACAAAAGGTAATTGAATTGAAAAGTAGTTAAAGTAGTTACAGATGGAAAATAGATGTTATAGGGCAAAATGATATAGAATAAAATATATTCTTATTAGATTAGAACAGAAAGAAACTATATTGGAATGAAATGTTATGTTTTATTAATTAATAAATTCTTTACATCCGGAATGCTTAATTTCGTAATTATGAATTAGAATGAAATTATGAATTAGATAGCAAATAAAGTAAATAAATAAAATGATTCCATTAATCCGATAAAAAAGTTATTCTAATAAATTCGCGATAGTATTTAGAACGGTGGGTCTATATGTAAATTTCTAATATTAATATTGTAGTATCGTGGAAATTAAGATATAAATTTTTTTCCCAATTACTTACAATTTATTAATAATGAATTAAATATAGAGGTATTAATTGGACAGAAAACGATGTTTGTTTAACCGAAACTAAATGTGATACTCGTATCTATCTCAAAT
The DNA here is from genome assembly GCF_011952205.1 of Bombus bifarius. NCBI lineage: Eukaryota > Metazoa > Arthropoda > Insecta > Hymenoptera > Apidae > Bombus > Bombus bifarius. The sequence goes on from NW_022884592.1 coordinate 255,814, forward strand.
AACTTTACAGTTATTTGGCAACTCTCGTTACAACCAATCTAACTCTCTCTCTCTCTCTCTCTCTCTCCCTCCCTCTCTCTCTCTCTCTCTCTCTCTCTCTCTCTCTCTCTCTCTCTCTCTCTCTCAACTCCACACACTGACAACTCGATCGATTCTCTCAACTCTACTCTTCGATGTCTCGATCAACCTGACTTTCGCAACACACTGACTTTTCGTCTCGCATACTCTGACGTCCTTCTGCTCTAACGTTGTTGTTTTTCTCATATCTCTGTAGGAACTAGGTGACTTTAGCCACATAGGCGCTCTTAAATGTAAGCGAACCACAGAAGGACGACGTATACGGTTTTTTTTTATTTTCAACCGATCTCTAATTCAAATTACTTTACTATATTACAATATACCTGATTATTGAATATCTTATAAAGAAATAATTAAGATATGTAATCTATTGATTCAGAAAGAAAGTAATAAAGCTATATTTAGTTATTTCTTTGTCAACAATTAATGCATTTTAATAACACTCATATATTGTGATAACTTATAGATTGTTGAGTTTGGATACTAATAATGGTACTTGTATATAATATATAGGAACTGTACTTTCAAGTTGCATAACTCTTTGTAATTACAAATTGAAGGTTATATCTAGAATTAGTCTTTTCTTTAATTAAAGTGATAAAGGAAGTTTAAAGACTAAAGTAACATTTGTTCGATACATTTTCCTATAAATAATCTTTTCTCATGTTAACTTCTTCCATATCTGAATCATACTTTTCCGTTTAATTTACGTTAGTCGTGTAATGTTATTAATTGCTACATTCTCAATAACTCAAATAAGTACGTGATTGCTACTGATACAATTTTCAAATAAAACCAAGCTTTTAACACAATATTAATCTATCGAAATCTATGTTAAATTGTTAAATCAAATTTTGAATTTTTATATATTCAACTTGAATGCAAATTTCGAAAAACTAAATTATATATGTGTATGACTTTAAATTCATATATTTTCATTCAATCCCAAATACTTCCAAATTTTAAAACCGATCTTTCTGATTTAGTAAATATATCACTTACAAGAAACAATAAGAAAATTGACATCGATTCACGAAAATGATACAATGAGAAACATATGAAACATATACAGCTGGAAAATTTGTTCATTGCAAAATACAAAAAAAGATAGAAAAATAAAAGAATTTGATATGATCGTAGGCGTTCGATTGCTGTCGATAACTTTCAGCGATATCTAACATTGCAGTGCATTTCTAGTAAGAGGATGCGAACAAATTGAAAGTGGATTTGTTTATAGACCATAAACCACAACTCCGTTTTTGGCTCGCGACAAATTGTGAACACGTTGCCAGCTCGATCGATGGATTTCAATGTACGAACGCGATATCCCAGGCAGCGTGAAATGTAAACTTTCATCGTTTTAGAATAGGTATTTCTCGAATAACCTTTGAAAAAATCACGAACGAACGAACATATCACTCACTCGAGTTATGAATCGAAGTTTGTATGAAATTTTTCAAACTTGTGCTATTTGTTCAAGAAACTAAACAACATTCGTTTCCAATCGTTTATTCGTATAAAAAATGTCTATATTTGTTTTTGAAATTCGCGAATATTGTACGCCATTTTGCTAAAATTTTACTATAAATCGTTTTATTACGTTTGTAAGTTACGTTAATAAATTTCATACTTTTGAATTTAACATTTTAACAAAATTAGAAAATAAACAGAAAAGTACTTTCAAAAATAAGCCTCAAACAACATTTTTGCACATGTCATACAATACAATACAATAAAATCATACCTTATACACACATCGTTCACTCTTTTTTAATACTTTGTATATCCTAGGTAGTTAAAATTATTTGCTGGTTCTGTATTATTGTAAGAGTGCCCTCATTACTTACCTTTTTACAGTGTAAAATAAAATAATAATATAATATAATATAATATAAAATATAATATTTTAATATAATATAATTTTATAAATATAATATAATATAATATAATATTTTAATATAATATAATATAAGGCCGGCGCCTTTGAAGATTACTGTAGTGAGAAGGGCATACAACACATTCGGATTACAACTGGAATTCCGCGAGCAAACGGTCAAGTGGAAAGAGTGAACCGGACGCTTATTCCGCTGCTGACGATGCTATCTGCGCCAACGCCGGGCGAGTGGTACAAACATCTAGAAACAGCGCAGAGGTACTTGAACGCGACTCCCAGTAGGAGTACGAACGTTACCCCGTTTCAGTTGTTGTTCGGAACACGGATGAGAATGCAAGATGATCCTCAGATCAGGCAGCTGATCGAGGATGAGCAGGCCGCGATGTTCCAGGAGGAGCGACATCAGTTGCGCACAGAAGCAAGGAAACGGATCTAGGAGATCCAAGCCCAAAACAGACAGGCGTTTAACAAGAGACGCAAGAAGGCGACAGCTTACAAAATGGGGGATCTGGTGGCAATCAAAAGGGCGCAGGGCGGTCCAGGGCTAAAGTTGCATTCGAAGTTCCTTGGGCCGTACCGCGTGGTGAAGGTCTTGCGGAATAATCGCTACATGGTGCAACGTGAAGGCGAACACGAGGGATCGCAAACGACCTCTACGGCGGCTGATCATATGAAGCGGTGGAACATTGATAGTGTTAGTGACGCAAGTGAAAGTAGCGATGGTGAGCACATCTGAGCGCAGATGTGATTGTCAGGTATGGCCGAGTTGTGGGATAGTGTGACATCAGGGAAGGACGTGGCGTAAGGGGTAATTGTTTATTAACGTTGTTAAGATATGTTGACGTTGTCAAAGAGTGTTGTGAGCGTTACCAAGGTATGCTTGAAAAAAAGTGAACATGGAAAACATTGTAACGAGAGTTGAGAGAGTCAGAGTTGAATTTATCGTCGTCGTGTGAAGATCGCATTATTGTGTCGTAGAAGTAGTAAGTAACGAATACGTGAAACGGGGTTTTATATTCGATTTTGTGTTAGTGCAAACGACATTGTATCAACCATACTGTTACCTACAAACTAATAATATAACATTTCTACATAAATAATTTTTCTTCAAATTGTAATATTTTTTTAATTATGCTGTTATTACATAAAATGTAATTGAATTAAATTGAAATACTTCATTTTTAGTTACATGCTTGAATTATCTACAATAACGTTGACGTATAGAGTAATTGTCCTTTCATTCACGCCTTAACCACAAGCGACGAATCTTTTTAATATTTACATTATTTATGTAATAAAGCGGATACTGCTAGGACGATACTAGATTAAGCTCTTATGTAGATGTATATAATATATTACAATATATTATACAGGATGGTTGGTAACTGGTGGTACAAGCGGAAAGGGGGTGATTCTACGCGAAAAAAGAAGTCGAAAATATAGAATAAAAATATTTTTTTTTTATTTTTCTTTTTTTTTAATTCTTCTATCGAGACAACGATCTACAGTGAGATCCGTTATAACGAGACGTGATAAAGTGCACGCGTACCGAGCAAAAATTCAAAGTCGATTTTCCCGAAAACAAAGCCTCAAACGAAAAATTTATATTCTATATTTTCGACTTCTTTTTTCGCGTAGAATCACCCCCTTTCCGCTTGTACCACCAGTTACCAACCATCCTGTATATTATATTATATATGTCGAAGATGAGAGGACATCGGAGCCTTCCCTTTGGAACTTCGGGAAAATTCCTTAACACCGTAATCTAGATTCTATCATAGGCATAATTAAACAATTGTCGCCATTCGATCCGATTGTAATTGTTCGAGATTTGTGGTAACGAGCTTGAACTCGAGGCGACAACCAGTCGCCGATCGTAGCCGCGGTCACGGGATGAACGCTTTGTCTAACAAAGGTATGGAGCAATTCTATAGCTCTCCTTAAAAGAAATATTTGTAGCGGCACGCGACAGTAAACATTCCAACGGTTTCTGTCCCGTGGCTCGCCACATGCAGACCCTATTCTTCGAGTAAGAAGATTGCCAGATGTCGATGCGTCTCCGCAGTACATGTTCAGCTAGCCTGAGGGCCCGTTATATATCTTAAGATTTAGTTGATTAAAGTCCTTCAGACAGACAAACAATCTTTCTCCCAGCTACGGGAAGATAGGAGAGACCTATTTTTCAACGAACGGCGTCTCCCACTAACAACTTTCACTCGAGGGCGGTTAGCACCTTTTTCTAACCACCGATATGGAGATTGACCAATTAGCAGCAACGCCAATTTCCCTCACCTTCTGAACGAAGGCTATCCTCGACGAATCCGATGATCTCGTGTCCTCAGACACTCCCCATCATAGTTTTCCTCTCCAGCATCATCGTGACGGAAAGTAATTTTCTCGTGAGGTCGTATTAGCGAGTTACTTAGCGTCTTTACGCTCGTTGGATATTCCAAGTTTTAACAAAGAGTTAGTTTATACTTCCACCGTAGCCAAACAAGTCGAGTACGATTTGAGCTTTAGAAGAAAGAGCATCCTGTTATCCCGTTGACCGCGGATTCGTTATTGAACCTAGAATCATTGTCATTAGCTTTTCGAGTATCTAATTACCACGGTTACTTTTCAAATTCTGTAATAATCGTATTTGCACTAGTCAATGTCTTCTCTATTGCATAACGACAATGTGTAATCCAAATGAAGATTCGTTTCACGCCCCTAACCCTAATTCTAATGTAAACCCGACATATATATGATATATATTTCAGTCTCCAGTTCTTTTGGAGATTTATATACATTATTGATTGTAATGTTTCCGAGAGTTTCATCTCTGTCAGCTGTACTCATCATTGTTGTGTATTCTTAATTACATTTTTTAGAGATAATTCTTCTAACGGATAAAGCTTTTGTAAATAGTATACAGCCGCACTGTAGATGTGTCCCAAATATAAACATGCTTTGATCGAACAGGCTTTAATTCGAAAATTCCTTTCAGGAAACGGGCACTTTATCCTCTTTGAGCTTGTGACTTCAAATACGGAAAATTGCAAATCTGTGAGGTTTCAACGTTCCATAAGGTGCTGTTGCGTTAAAACAGCCCATTAGGAAACCTAGGGCGCTATTACGTACAGGGTTGATGATGTCTCTATTGAATCTTCCTGCAAAAACTTGCCATTGATGCAAAGGTGAATCGTACTGCTTCACAGTTGCGTCGGCCAGTGTCGCTACCATAATATCTGCTGCTGTCTGGTTCGCCCCACCCTTCGTAAATGCTTGGCAGATAATCTCCTTGCTATTAAACTTAGATGCTCTGTCCGGGGAAGGTTCCTCAATCTACATGGGGACAAAACGAGATCAGAATTGAGACTTCTGCGAGGAATCACTTGAAAATCGGATATTAGTTTTGATTCGACCAATTTGGGCCGATCAAAATCCTTAACGCCCTCTGCTTTTGCCTTATTTTATTTTACTAAGGTTTTTAATAGTAACATAAGGAAAAATGAGAAAAATCAAATAACCTCAGATCGGATCACGACCTTGTAGACGAATCTAGACCTTTTACTTTTTTCTCAGGTAACAAGGAACAGAAACAAGTAACATTTGCTATTTACTTTTATACCGAATAAATCTATTTCTCCGTTACCAAATTTTCGAATGTGGAAAGCGTAGTTGCTGTCAGGTGAAAAGAGAGTTTGAAAAGAGAGTACGGTATTTGTATCATGCGCCCGTATATTCGACCGCTAGCGAGACAGACAGACTCGCTGTCGTCGTAGTAGCCCTCTGGTGTTAGCGGTTGGTACTCGCGGATTGTCCAGGAGGTATTACGACCACGTTGATGCCTCGACCTGTCGGCGTCCTGTTGGTACCGATCCGCCACATAACCACGCGAATGATTTGCGAGAAAAGACATTAACATGACACTCGCAGATCGCTCGGCGCTCGATGTAAAATGCAAACATAGCTGTTCTTTTTGATTTCGTTATCGAAAAATTTATTCGTCAAGTAACATCAAGTGCACCCAATAGGTAACAATATGTCACATGGTACATGTGGTTTGCAGTAAGAACCGATTTACTCACAACTTACGTATGCAAAGCATTGTAAAATCCACCTGGATTGTCTACGTAACATTTTTTATTATTACACATGAAAAAATATATGTTATATTATGCAAAATCTGAAAAATTTGAATTTTTGGCCATGAACAGCGGCTTTTCTCTAAAATTTAACTTCTTCTTTCCTTTCCTACTTTCAACGACAGCGAAAGGGTTTTAAAGGAAATGCTAATGAAAGGAGCACATAAACAGAAATTAATCGACTGTTTTCAATTCAGATAGTGGTCCTTAGAGGCGATTCCAATTTATCTAAAAGCGCGAACAGAAGTGCCAAAAAAATACTTCTGCCTCTTCACGTGACGGTGGTAAAAAATAAGGGTGGACGTTCACCGTATGACAAAGGCTCGCTCGCCCAGTTCATGCTGCCGAACGCCTTGATAGCACTTTAACAGCGAAGCCATGTTAATTAAATAGATTGAACGGTGGGATGCAGTTTGGAAGCGTGCACCGTTTACCTTCGTGTCGTTCCAGTAACGGTCCCCTCTATGCCTCGGTGATTCGACGACATAAGGATACAGGGATCATTATTAACCGCCGGTTAATCATGATAACATAATCGGCGCTGGCGTTATTAGCATCACCATCGTTGTGATTATTATTGTTACTAGGATATTATTACTAGGTCGGTTGTATGGGTGCCGGAGATCGTGTTATTCGATATTCGTTACTTGAGATACTGTACGCATTAAAGCTAGAATCTATATTGAAATTAGGGTACGTTGTCGTTAGATTCGAGTTTCAGCTGAATTCTATCGATTTAGTGCAGGGATGGCGCAATGAAATGAAGTTTGGAATGAAAGTATCAATTCGAGTTTTGGGAAAAAGGAAGAAAAATTGAAGTCGTGTGAACTTCTGCTTATTTCATTAGTTTTGAGAGTTTTAGAAGATCGATCTTCTAAAATTTACAATGTGAAAGGAATAAGCATAAGAGCATTTCAGTATTTTTACGGAAAACAATTTTAGCGTATTATATAAGTAAAAATGAAAAAAAAAAAAATATGGTATGACTGTAGTGCGGTATAATTAGACGTGAGATTTATCAAGAATTTCATTTTGTGTAGTAGAATCAACTCATTAAACTAATTATTTAATTAAAGCAATTGGAACTCGTTTATTCGTCAAAGAAGTTCCAAAATATTATATATTATAATAATATTAAAAGGATCATATTAGTAATTATCATGTAAATATTTTATATTATTTCTATATTATAACAAATTTATTTATATATTATTATGTTTCATTATTATTACCTTATTATTATTAGTAAACTATTATTATCTTACTATAATAAGAAGTATTAAATACTAGAAATATGTGAACAAGAAAAAAATTAAGCCTAAACAGATAATAATTACTGTGGAAGAAATAGAAATAAAGTGAATCACAACAAAATTAATATTCCAATATCCAAACTTTTTCTCAGTTTATATAACGTACCAAATAAAAACCATCGAATTTATACTAACTTCGCTGGATTAACATATGCATATTTTGTTCCAAGTCAAATGCTTTTGGCAGAAATTCTAAAAGGCTTTTTTGTTCATTTCTGGTCTTCAATATTATAATAGTGCTGCGAATCGAACAACGATGACTGGTCGATTAATTATCGATCTCCCCTTAAATGAATCGGAAATCAATCGAAGCTGCTGTATAATTAAATTCCTCTCATACGGGGATTGTTCTTAAATTCCAATTTAATTGCCACACAACGTATGGCATGGCTAATGAATAACACATTATAATTGCTGATCGCATTCGCGACCATTCGAGCGTTTTAATTAAATAGACAGATGCAAAGAGGCGACTTTGAAAGATCGCTCCTTCGATGCGTATCACAATTTCTATCAGAAGCATTATTAATGGTAGGCATAATACTTTAATTTCGATTTCTTAATTAGTATAAATAATATAATAGTAATCTATAATAGTTACTTACATTAATATGTTTATATGACAAGTTTGTTGAAAATGACAACGTGAGTTCTCGCTCACCATCTATATGCTGACGGCTAGTTACAAAAAGGAGTACCTAGAAGATATTACTAGACACGGTCGATAGACCCGATCGATAGTTTAAGACTCTCTTTTCGTTCATTCGTTTGTGTCCCTTCCAAGTGTATGCAATAAAGGTTTTTCGGCTCCGAGAAGTGTGGTGTTTTTCATCCAAATAATAAAGTAATAACTAACGCGACCCTACCTCTGAATATAAATATAACAACAGGTTATGGGCCCAGGTTCAATAATTAGTTATTATTTTTATTGAAAATATCATAAATAGTAAGAATATTAAGGGGCGCAGAAGATAACCTAAAAAAACAAAAAAAGGCGCGTGATCGGTGATTCAGTGTGAATACTATAAGGGCGTTTTATCGAATACGTAATAATTGCTCACGTAATAATATAGTTATCAAAATAATATAAAATATAACAAAATGTCGAGTGGCGTGAGTTCAAATATCGAAAAACTCAATAGAGAAAATTACGACACGTGGAAAATGCAAATGAAGGTAATTCTCATTAAAGATGACTTATGGGAATATGCGAATGATACAATAAGTAAACCCCAAACAGCGGATGAAGCCTCTTTATGGAATAAAAGGGATCGTAAAGCCCAAGTCGATATTATTCTTGCCATGAGTTCGAGTGAGCTATGTCATGTGAAGCATTGCAAAACTTCACATGAAATATGGAATAAATTAAAGGAGGTTTACAAATCCAAAGGACCTGCGAGAAAGGCTACGCTTCTGAAGCAATTATTATTCACGAAAATGTCCGGTAGTGAAAATATGTCTGATCACGTAAATAATTTTTTCAGCCACGTAGATAAACTAAAGGAAATGGATATTGAAATCGCTGATGATTTACTGTCAATCCTATTATTATACAGCGTCCCGAATACACATGAAAACTTTAGATGTAATAATTGAAAAACCGAAGAATGGAAGATTTCTATAGACGAAAATCTACCGTCTCTCTCTTTACTTTTCATGTTCTTTCTTGTTGTATAAAATTCTCTCCCCTTTCCCTACTTCTGATTTGTGTCTGCCACCGTCGCGTTTACGCATCCAATTTTTCTTGCAATTCATTAATTTGCCACTGCGTTCTTTATACGCAGGCAATAAATTGAAAGATGTAACAAGCTCTTGTTGTAATAATTATTTCTTTATTTAATTTATATTCGAAGAAAGAACGTCTGTAGTTTAGACTGAACTCTTAAAAATTAACCGCCAGAAACGAAAGAAAGGAAAAAAATATTGACATCCATTGATACTAAACAAATGGTTGGTATATCTATATAATCTATGTATAAAGATAGCTTATTTTCAATATGTTGAATAATTTTTACTGTCGCATACTATCACATACACACTCATTTCCCATAATAATCCAACAGCTTTCATATTGCATATTTTCTCGGTTACAATTTAGCCATGGATGCGATAATCCGTTACCAAAATCATTAAAAAATGTATTTTCTTTATATGTGTTATTTAAAAGTATATCAATCTACTGCGAAAAGGAGATAGTGGGCACATTTCTTCACTAGTATCAGGTTTTTCAAAGACGCATTTACTTTCATGTTTATATTATGTATTATCGATTTGAGAGAAAAGGAACATTTTTTAATTATTTTCGTATCACCGTGAAATCTTTTGATGAATCTAGTGCAAAAGAACAATGAAAATTTGATATAGTGTCCAATTTCTGCAAATCGCTCGTGTGAATTGGATTATATATAAATAATACAGTGCTTCACTGCCGGGCGCCAGCATTCCACTCGTGTACACTCACAGTACAAGCGTCCGTTTTGACGAACACGAACTTACCACGTAGTTGCCGCAGCGTTGCCGCTGCTTAAAAAAAAGAAGGCACAGGCAGAAGATAGACACCTCTGCATGTAAACAGAAAAATTTTATAAGAAAATACAAAAATAGAAAAGAAGAAGAGATTTCACAAAGTCAATGACGAAAAAAGAGAGAATCAAAGAAGCTGTGATGAATCCTGCATGATAGAAAATATAAAAAATTTCATAAATGGATCACAAAAAGAGAAAATAATGAGAGAAAAAAGAAAGAGGAAAAGGATAGTCTGTGAGAACATCGTTCCTTTGAAAGGCAATTGAAAATTTTCATAATACATAGCTCCAATAAACTGAACGAGGAGACAATGAACGACAAAGACGAGTAGAAAAAACAATTTCTCGATTGCTTCGCGAGAAGTGGATGATTCGTCGTAGTCGCTTATTCAGCTAATTAATTAGTTACGCCACAGTATAGGACGTTGGCGATAAATTAATTTGAATAGAGAAATTAATTATCTGATATGCGACCGATAGGTCGGAACGCCATTTCCAATGATTTCGCGGATTATGTGGTACCATGATTATATACATAATAAATGATTTTAATAAGGATACGTATCATCGTGATTATAAATCATTCTTTTATCCTATTCGTTTAATTGTTAGCCCGCCAACAAGCTATTATTAACTAGTAGCATCTCGAGAATAAAGGTGGAGAATAAATGTTTCTTTGTTATCTTGGTACTAATAGTATCTTTTGATTTCATTTCAGATTTTTGATATCGTAATTATAATTTCTAGATATTTTAAAGTATACTTGTACATATAAAATGGAATACCTTTAAAAGCTTTCTTGTTAAGCATTTTGTGTTTATTTCAAGCATTGAGTGCGTACTATTTCGTTAGAGATAACTGAATTTGCTTTCAAATGTATGAGAGATATGTTATATTGATTCTTTCATACTTATTCGTTTCATGTAAAATCCGATAATTGATCGAGATTATTTATTACGTAATTTATTGCGTAATCTGTATTAGCTCTTATAGAATTATGGAATGATCATTTTTTTATTATAGATTCATAATTTTTTCGAATATCCAAATTAATTTTTTCATTTCTAATTTTATATGCATAATTTTGAATTCATCATTCGCTTATATGTTACACATATCGCACATATTTACATATTCTAGTAAAATTTAAAAGATTCATTTAATGCATTCGCTGCTACTAAGTTATGATTATTTTATTTCTAATATTATACATTCTTTTTCATCAAAAATTTCAATAACAATAAATTCATATCTGTTTTCAGACTTATGAGTTATCTTGTCAAAACATACAGAACGCAAAAACGCGGATGTACAAAACGAAACAACGAGTAATTAACGCGACATACCATGCATGTCAATAGCAACTAAAATGCTAATTTATTATTTTATTTGTAAAAAATGTAATTTCTCTACCACTTTCTTCATTTACTCATCATTAACGACAGAATAGTAATGCAAATACTCTATGTGAAAAATCACAAATCATTCTATAAAAGAAATTATTGCATATCAAAATTAGTAAATATTAGGATTGAGCATTAGCGAAATAAATTTATATTCAAATAACTATCCAAATAACATTTTTATTTTATCTGCCACTCGCTTTCTTATTTTTTCTTAAGTACGTTACATTATTTTAGTTATTATTTTACATTACTTTATATATATATTATATAATGCAATACATATATTACATTATTATTTGAATAATAAAAATAAATTATTATAATACTTGTTATTAGTATATAATGTAGTATGTTATAACATAATATAATACTTGTTATTATTTGTTATGTTGTATAATACTTGTTATATTTATGGTCGACGGAATTTTTACTCTAAAATTCTATGCATAAGTCTACTTTTTGAAGCATACATAACTTTCCTAACTTTCACGCTGATCTAGTCTGATGATATGTTCCTATTCTAAGGTGAACATTTCACACCAATAAATGAATTCCTTATACATAAAACAATTATCTGTTATCCTTTATCTTGTATCTAATATTATTTGAAATGATCAAATATTTGGTAAATAAATAATTTGGAAACAATTTATTTCTCAAATTAAATTTCGAAATCTATCTTATTTAAACAGCTTTATTTTCAATTAGATTCTTTTGTTACATTATTTGGAATAATTATTCGATATATTTATTCATTATTTTTATTTCAAGTAAAAGGTAATTACCCTGAAATTTAGTAATCGAATGAAAATGGAAAAATATTAATAATATCAATATTAGTAATCGATCAGAAGAAACACTTACTTCAACTGCAAACGACCGTACGTAAACAATTCAAAGAGGAATCGTCATTTCTACGATCGAAACAACATCCGCGGTTCGCGGAGTTAATATCCGTGCACAGTTTGATTGTTGCCTAATCAAACAGAGTGGATTAATTAGATTCACCACTTTTCGCATAGCATAACTTCTGCTAGTCGTTTAAAATGTGCAAACACCATGGTCACGTGAACTCTTTTTCGTGACGATGAGAGGTGTCGGTACTTAAATCGATATTCCCTTCGAGTCTCAATTATTCGATGGCCACGAACGACAGGAAATCACGAGCCTGCCACCGTTTAATCGTCGCAAAATGTTAATTTCCCTGGGGCAAAGTCTAATTGATTACGTCTTGTGCTTCGATGCACAGAAATCGTTAAATAGACCCACGGTTAGGGACGGAAATAACAAGATTCGTATTAAGATAAATATTGCAAATTTACAACTTAGTTTATATACATTTACGTAGGGTGCTGTTATTCTTTAGTTATCTGTTCTATTTCCAGAGATTTTATTTTTTTTTCTAATTACATCTCTAATAAACCTATTTCTTTATCAATTGTTATGTATTATACTTACAATTGAAATGGAATAAGTTTTAAAAGAATATAATTTGATCGAGCAAAAGTGACGTTCGTGGAAGGAGATACATTCAAGAAGTGGGAGGAGAATTTGTAAGATATCTTTGAACGTTAGCTAGCTAAACGTGAAGCAAGACTTCTAGGCTCGTAATAAATTGCAGCAGTGAAGACAATTTCTGTAAGACAACTTAACCAAAAGCACTATGTAAGCTACATTGAAACTTCAGTATTACTCGGTTAAACCGTATATACATTGATTACACAAAGTTTCATACGAAGCGCTTTTTTTATCAAGTTCTATATTTCATTTTTAAAGTGTCAAATTTTTGCAGTCGTATTAAGGTATTACCAAATAATACGAAATTTAATATATTTTGATGTAAGTAATTCGTATGTAAATAAATAGAAAGTTGTGTCAATACTTTTTGTAGTTACTGTATATATTGTCCGTTTTCTGCTATTAGTGTAGGAATAGTATCCGGATAGTTCCGGTATTGAACTATATCCACACAATTGGAGATATTGACATAAGGTTTAAAATATTACGTTTCTTGTATCGAATGGATTTGAAAATTCTGGAAGTGTAAAACATTGAATACTTTATATTAGATTTATCACTTATATTAAACTTATCATATGTACGTTAATAAACTAATTCCTATTCTTGTATTCTCGAGACCTTGGAGGTAGTCATCTTAGTAGTTGCAGTTTGGATCATTAAACCTCTAAATTTATTCTCGAGGCGCTTGAAATCTTTAACTACTAGCTTATCAGATCTTTAGACTCCTCCAATCTTCCAATCGATTTTGGGTTCCTAGATTTTATTTTTGGCGGTTGAAATGGTAGGTCCTCAAATTTTTACAATGTCCGATCCTTCGAATCTTTTTATTTTTTTGAATTTTCGGATTCTTTAGCGTTTTGACTTCTGAAGCCCGGAATCGCTGGATTTCTGGATTCTTCAATTCTTCCAACTTTAGATCCTTGAATGCAATAACTGTGAATTCGGTATTCAATTTCTATTGATTATTCGATCTTCTATCTATGTAATTGTTTCTAATTTTCATATATCAAATTTTTGTTATTATTGATATGCATTGTGGATTTCTTAAACTTTGCATTTTCAAATAAATCAATTAAACTTCATTTCCTGGATACATACTGCGTTTCATTTTATTTATCATATAATTGAGTAATAAAAGTTATACTCAAACAAACAAAACAAATATCAACAGGAAAGGATAAGATAAAAGAAGTTTCATAGGATGTGAATAACGGGGTGGATTGATACAGGTGTTTTGTAGATTTATTGGTCTCTAAATCCGATACTCGTTTTCCATTGAAGTCTTCTCTTTTTTCCAGTGTTTTAGTCTTTGTATCTTTTCTCTCGCCCTCCCTCCTTCCCACAACCATTTGATTATTTTGCCACTGTATAAGTACAGTACCGTAAAAAAATTTTTAACGATCTAACATTAGATAGAAGTCAAATACATTTAATCAATATCGTTGAATATTAGTATGTGAAAATTAATTGTTAAATATCTCCTGCATATTATTGCATTCTTTCTTGATTTCCCTGACTCATAAATTTTTTGAAATGCTATCGTAAATAGATCTCTGCTCTGAATGTTTTAAAACATTTATTAAATTTTTTAGATTAAATTAGAAAAGGGAAAAAGTAAAAAATGTAAATTAGTTATTTGAGTTTATTAAAAAATGTATCTTATACTTTATTACCACACTATTTTTCTTTCCTCCTTCCAAAAAAAACACATTATAAAAAGATAAAAATATTAAATATTTCAAATTTTCCATCTTTGGATTTTATAATTAAATATTATATTTTTAGACGTGATTGTAGAATTGATAATAATAAAATTAGAATAATTTCAACTACTCTCAAATTTATTTTTAAAGAGAAAAACATTTTCATCTTGCATCTGAGATTTTTGCATATAACTGTAAGTCCGTGGGTGTGGAAATAATGAGTTCTTGCGAGAGTGAATGCCTTATGTAAAAGTATTCATAGCTGCATTGTGGTTTAAATGAGCCTCAAGATATCACGAACATAGGAGGTGATGGTTATAATCATACTAAATTAAAGTTTTAAAGTGGCCAAATTCTAGAGATGTATATTTATTATGGTAAAAGGACACGGATTTAGAATCTTTTTAAAATATAAACGCTCCTTTTTGTTTGCATCATAATATCGTAATAGTATTATATTAACATCATATATAATATACTATTACGTTGAAAAATATTTACTTTTCTACAATTGTATGGTAGAGTACATAACTTGATTGTTATTTATAAACATTTAATATTTCTATTGTTTAGGACTTACAGTAACTTGTGTATTTAATGATTTTTAAATTTCTAATATTTCATTCTGTCAAAGACGGAATTGTAAATGAAAGATTTCAGCATAATTATTCCGTTCTTAACAAAATTTTAATTATATGTAGAATAATTTGTTGTTATTACTGTATTGTATATAAATTTTAAAATTTTCTGGATCACATTCTATCAACTGTTAAATGTATAAAACATGCACCATATTTTTCAATCTTCTAATATCAAAATGAAAATATCTGATTTTATATATTCAGATATAAATATCTGATTATATTATTATATAATAAACCTACTAATATTAAATTTAGATTAATATTAAATTTTACAGCAAATGAAGAATGCAAAAGCAATAAAAGGATTATTCTACTATCAATGTAAAATCTTGGGTATTCATGCAACCTGAATGCTATTATACTCAGATGTTTATTTTTCATCCTGTAATTCCATTTATTCTAAAGATTCAACTACATTCAGGCATTGCTGCTGATAGAAAAAGAGTATCAAGAAAAAGTTAAAATACGGTGCGTGAAATGAAATAGACAGCAGTGGATGAAAGGGGATGGAATTTGGCCGTGTGTAGATACAGTTCATAACTGTATAGAATGCTCGCATTGTCCGTGATTGCAGTGGAGTGCAGAGTGTTCGCCTTGTCGACGTAATATGAAATACCAGGATGAAATATGGCCGACCGAAATTTACGATCCCGCCTTGCTTCAGAAATTCAAGAAACCTTTGTCGTTCTTTCGGTTCTATTCATGACAATCGTGCAAAACGAGAAAATGTTTTCAGATCCCCGTACCTCTCGATTCCCTCGCATTTTTGACATCTTGAGGAATGGTTTACGAGTATTTTTGGATTTATTAAACGTTGAATCCTTTCAGGATAATATCGGAATATTGTATAGAGTGTAGAATTCTTGTGTTATAATATAATAGATGAAGGATGATCTTAGTTTTGTGAAAAATGGGAACAGATTTTTCAATTTCTTAGTTTCTCGTGAATTGATACTCCAAAGGTATAGTTTAATGTAATCCTTTTCTTGTGGTATTGTTTTCAGTTAAGAATATCGCTAAAATAAAAGATGTATTAATATCATTAATTAATAATGATATAGCTTGTGGAATTTGTGGATTAATTTTTATTAATAACTTTCTTAGATAATCAAAATAAACGCGTCAAGTATGAACGATAGACGTAACTAGTAGACTGAAAATATATATTGTTATATAACGCAATGACTTTATTTTACACAACACGTTTTGCGTATTTAAATCTAAAGCTCAACCTGCCAAATAGCTGTCTCTCATCGATTTCAATGCTCTTGAAATATTTTATTAAAGTCATCATCCTGAACAACTTTTTCCTATACATGACGGATGTTCGATCTTAGTTTTCGAGTTATATATACAAAAGTATGTTTCGTACCATATGTTGTATGAAACATGTCGATGTTTTACCTCCTCACGAATTTTCATAGAACCCTTTTTAATATGTTCATAGTAGCGTATAGACAATAAAAAAATAAGAAACATTCCAGTCACTGAATTCCAAATGGAGAGGAATAGGTAGGGTTAGGTATATAAGTGTCAGACCACGTAATTGAGCCGCGTGGACGGTGGCGATAATGGTGCCATTACGTCATACATTACATACATTATAATTTGGATACGCAATAATCATAATATCTAATGTACAATTTTGTATAAAACATAGAAAGAAAATACACGTGTATATGATATCAAACATACTTTTCTGTATAATTCGAAGACTAAGATCGAGTATCCGAGTAAATAATTATAAAACTCAATCCTTTCTTTAAGTTTCTCGTAATATTAAAACAAAAATTAACAAGATCGTTTATATAATTTCATGATATAATAGAAGGCAAAACAAAAGATACAACAAACGAAAATTTCCTTCTTTTGAAGTCTGGGAAAAATTAAATTTTCTCCTAGAATTGTGTTCTTAGCTGTGAAAAAAAAATAAATTCAATGTTAAGTTTGTTACGTTTTCAGTTTCCACTCTTCAGTCTTCAGTCAGTACTTCTAGTAATCTGCTGGGTAGACTATCCATTAACTGATTTAAAGTTTTGTTTTGAAAATCCACCCACGTGGGTTTCATCCTTTTTTTAAGTTCAGCGATATTTTCTATAGGTAGCTTCTCTGATCGTAAACGTGTCTTGCTAGAATTCTCCACAGGTTCTCAATCGATTCCAGGTCAGGATTCAATGCAATCCAAGGTAATAATTTTATTCCGAAATCATGAAACCACTTTTTTATGAATGTATGAATGGGAACATTGTCTTCTTGAAAAATTGTCTGTTTGTCTTCTATTTAAGTTATAAAAAGCAATAATTCAACATATAGCGTCTCCTGATATTCTAGAGCGTTCGATTTACTCTTTGGAAAAACAATTTCTCTTAACATATCCAAGCATGATCACTGTTTTCCTAGAAAAATTAAGGAAATAATGCAGAAAATGTGTTTAAGTCTATAATTACTCACAGTACTGTATATATTGAAAAAAGTTGTTTGAAATAATGGCCATGATGACATATTTCAACGGTATTGGAATCGGCGAGGAAATAGCTATTCGACAGTTTCATTTTGTTACATATCTTGTGCTTATGTGACATATTTATCTCAAATTTATTTAATTTCATCATAACCGTGTTACAAAACGCAAAACGTAATAATTTACGTTTCTGATTAGGATCAGTTTGTTGAATTTATTGCTGCTACGTGAATTATATTGTGAATAAGAAGCAAACGTACTAAAAGTTTTCTTAAATATGTGTAAGATTGAATATTTAACTTGGATCGACCTATTTTGAAGAAAGTTTTTCACACAGGCAAACAGAGGGCTGTGTATCTGAAGTGCTGCGAGTGTTTTGAGAATTTTTGAACTCTCTATCGAATCGTATGGTTTCTCTACATATATCCAGGCATATTTGTACCAAGTATTCATTTTTCAAGAACGCATCGCAAATGTTCTATTCGATATTAATGAGGACATTTACAGTTGATTGATGCTAGTGCAATCCACATCGATAGGCAATCAAGATGTTATTTGTTCCCAGCAACCATCTCAGTCGGTAAGTCATCGGTAATTTTCTCAAGTAGTTTACACATGGAGTAATAGGTCTAGTAATCCTCCGCTTTGTGTCTGTGCTTGTTCGATTTAAGCATGAGAACAATAACTGCTTTTCTCCATTCATCCGGAAACACTTGGTATGTCCATATGCAGTTATCGATTTTTAGGAGATATTTTAATCCAATTGAAAGTAGCTGTTTCAGGAGTGAATTAAGTATGTTATCTGGCCCTGGAGTTAAGTTAGAAAAATTTACCAAATGTCCAGCTGGACAAATTGTAAAGTACAAATTAAATAATAATAATAAAAGGATGTTTTAAGGATGATAAAAGGATGGAAAGGGATGTTTTGATATTTATAGAGTGGTTACTAAGTCTCCTAAAGTTATACTTGCGTTGAGAGTCGGATCTGTGATCAGATTTTTCGGGTAATTATTAGTCATTAGTAAGTTTGTACTGTTGACAAAATTTTTGAGAAAAAATTAACTGTTATTGTTATTAGCTGGATATCTGTAGAAAATTTCAACTAGCGTGTTAACTATTGTTTTTTGGTTGTACACGTAGTCGTTATTGTTTAAGATGAGGAATTTTTATTACTTTTCTTTTATTGGATACTTTTAATGCTTTTCCATACAGTCTTTTTGAAGTTTGTTTGGTTAACGTGGAAAGTTTACGTTATCCAGGATTTTGAATATCCAGCATCTTTTGTTTTCTTTTATTGTTTTACGGAATTTTGCTCGTATTTTTTTCCTTTTTTGAGTAAATTAGGTTCTATACTGTGGAATGTTTTTTTGGCTGTGTTGAGTGCATGATGACTTTCTGTTCGGGTGGTTTGGCACTTATTTTTTCCTCCACGGAGTGATATATTTTCTATTGATGTCTTTTTTTATGATTTTGAGCTTCATCAAACGAAAAACTGTGGCAATGGTCAAGTTGAAAATATCGTGTTTTCTTTTTTAATTTATTGCATGGCCCATAGTATAATCTTTCGAAGAGTGTCAATGATTGTTAGTTTGTAGTTGGTTCAGTCGATTCTATTTAAGTCTCGTATAATGGCAGGCAATTTTTATATCTGGGGAGTGTGGTCTTCAAATGATACTTTTATGGAGAAGTGGTTACTGTCATGGAGATCGTCGAAGGCTAGCCACTCACGGGTTAAGCTAGATTACTATTATAGATTGGTAAGTCTATTGCATTGAGGTTCAGTACTTACGGTGAAGTGGGTTGGGCTTTCTACTTTGGGAAGGTATGAGATATGGGTCTTCAAGTAGCTTTTCTATAGTTTTTCCACGGCTGTCTGTCTTGCCGGAGCCTCAAAGATGATAATGGCTGTTGAAGTCGTCCATGAGCAATAGAGCAAGCGGTATTTGATTGATGAGATTTTCTAAGCCTTTCAGGTTTAGCATTTGGCTGTTAGGAACGTAAACATAGTATACACACAATGTTTTCGATAGTGACACATTTACTGTTAATACTTGAACTGTATTTGAACTATATAAATACCGTAGAATCTCAGTTATTAGAGATCCATTATTCGAACATTCAATTGTCCGAACATATTACCTACTAGAATACTTTATATAAATATACACAGTTCATTTTCTTTCTGTCAGACGAAATCTATTTATCACGATTAAGTACGAGATTGATATACGCATAACAGTCGCGTTACGCATTAACATCTTAATGTCGCAAGACGAAAGCGTGTAATACTGATAACTGAATGCGAAATAATTAAGAAGCTTGAAAGTGGCGAACGCGTAACAATTACAGAAATATATTGGAAAATCAACTATGATTGGTTTGTAATAGAGTGGCTTCGATTCGATAAAAATTATAATAATCAATCCGATGATGTTACATTACAAAAGATATTAAATTATAATAACCACGAAATGGATAAAACAAACGGTGGCAGCAGTGATGAGGACATACTAAACAGAGCTTAGATGGTTTGAATGCTGATTTGGATGATGATTTGATAGTACTGAGAAAACTATGTGATTTAGTTGTCAGGAAAATTTGAGATCCATAAGTTTAATCTTTCTCCAATTTCACAAAAGAAAGTAAAATTAAGTTAAACACATAAATGCTTTTTAATTTTGTATTTAATTAATAAACTTATATACAAAGTAATATTTATTTTGTCTTAAGTATTTTACATAAAACTTGATGCTATACACTTGTTATTTCAGTTTCCGAAAATTCTCTTATCCGAACACTTTTGACCTCCAACTAGTTCATATAATACAAGTTCTACTCTTTATGACTGTATGTGAATGTAGTATATGTACAAGTTCGTGAAATTTTATTAACATTGTTATCAGACTGTCGTGATTACATTGATACAAAGTTTAGAATAAATATGGAAATTTATACAGAGAGAACATAATATTGATTATAAGTATACACTTCTAGCTTCGAAAAGAGCGACGAGTGCGAGTTTCAAAAAAACAAAAGCTTTGAAGCATTCATGCCGGAAAGCTCGAATAATCCGTGCAATAAAAATTCAAGAGACATTTTTTTTGCTGAATAATTTTTACATATAACAGAAGAATATCGCTTTTTGCCCAACATTAAATAATTCTGCTAAAAGGTCTGTAGCATAAAGTTTCATTGCAATTCGCAATTTTCTCGATGAGTTTTCCAATGAAAACTGCTTGAAAAACGATCTTTAACCATTTATTTGGACGAATGAAACGTCAAAATTTGATCCTCGTAAAAATTTTGAAACGACTTTTGCTTTACCTATTTCGACGTGAAACGATATGTATTTTCATGATTGTTCGTATCGATTTCAAGAAAACTATGATTTCGAAACCACGAAGAATTTGAAGTGGAAATATAGGAAAAGTTTTTTTTAAGTTATTGGTACGTTTTGGCATTGAAAAAAAACAAAGAAAAAGAATCTGAAGTATTAACAGAATTCTTTTGCAGTAAAGTAATAATGAAATTTCCCAAGTTAATCATAATGGATTATTTGTTATAAATATTTAAATTAGTTTAAATTTTATAAACATAAAAATAAATAAAGATATAAAAATATGGAAAGATAAATTTAAGTGCCAAAAAGTGGACAAAATAACGAGGTTGTGATTCGTGAAATATTATAAATATGACTTTCTAAACAAATATTTGTACGTAATTTATAAACAAAATATTATTTGCACTTGATGCGAATAAATGTATATACAGGATCCGATCCAATAACACATGAATGTGCGTACGACGTGATCCCCTATGGAAAAATAAGAAAAAAGTGTAGAATAACATTTTTTCATTCTCGGCTTAATTTTCGAGAAAATCGAGTTTGAAGTTCTGTACTGAGCAGGATTAAATAATCGATAGGAGATCATTCTATGTGTGAAAATAAGTCGTAAGTGTAGAATATAATTTTTTTCATACGGTGCTCGAGAAAAATAAATTAAAATATTTATCATATACATGTACAATACTAGGTAGATTCTTAACTAAACATATTCAAACTCTATTTTTTTAAAAATGGCACCTTAAACGGAAAAATTTTGTAGTATCGTAAATATATATGATTTATTTACAATGAATGGATTCATGGATACAGATCAATGGATACAGATGTTGATTAAACAGGGAACGATAGTTGTTTAACATGAACTAATTGCAATAACGTACTATAATTTAGACAACTCAATAGTTAATTTGCAACTCTCTTCACAACGGATGCAACGCTCTCTCTCTCTCTCTCTCACGCGGACCACACTCTTTCGCTAGTGTCAACGCTAGTGTCACGACCGGCACACTTCAAATCTGATGGACTGATGATGGAGATAAAGATGTGGCGGCACTCGGCGACAATGTATATCGCCGAAGTGCCTAATGAGCCATCGATATCCCAACGGTCCTTCCGCCGAATGTTCTAAAAGGCGTGCGTGGCAACGGTCGCGGACGCCTAACAAACGCGCGGATAGTGGGGATATTGAGGGTTTTTTTTTTTATTTATTTGTTGAAATTACAATCAATTCTCGCGTTGAGAATTTTCAGTAATTATATTGAGGGGTGACGAAGAAAAAAGAAACAGATCCAATTGAAAGTCAAATTGTAAGAGCTTCAGTCTTGGAAAGTCACGGCTGGAGTTCAGAACCAAATCGTAATTAGTGTAAACCAAGTGTTCAAAAATAAATTCTCTTTTTATATTTTTTATATTTTATTTTTCTTTTCATATGAGATTTCCTTTTTTTATTTTACGTATTTTAGCAACACTATCTCGACAACGCAACTCGCACTCTCTGACTTCTCGATTCATACTTTCTGGCTTCTCCACTGACACTGACTGTTCTAGTGTCACACGCTCAAGAAAGGCCATCCGCTCAGAAACAGTAATAAAGTAGACGAAACATCCTACATGCCACAGCTATCGAAATAATAACAAAACAGCAACTGAATAGCCGCATCTGATATACATCCGACGATAACCCCTCCAAAGGGACTAAAACCTCCATATAAAAACCCTCCTAAATTAGCGCTCAACACATTATTCTGTTGTAACACTTTGAATCGTCACTCTGTTGGATTTATATAATAAAATTTCCATCATCTTATACGAAGTTCGATTTCTTCACCTTATTCGTGAAACTTGTGTCTTCGACTTGACACTAGCATCCCTTTGTCTTTTCTTAGGCCCACCACGCACGTGTTCCGCAACCGCTCGTGGCCAGGATCACGTAGGCTTTTTCTACGAAACTATTCAATTGAAGGACCCGACGACACATTGATGGGCCGGACTGTGCTTCAGCTCTCGCGACACTGTTCATGGTCTACCCGATATCTCTTAGGCCTTTTGTCCACGATACTACAATTTTATTCTACATTTTCGTCTCATCTCTTTTCTTTATCTTTCCTCTTCTTACGTAGAATGTCTTATTGTCGATTATTTAGTCCTATCCAGTCCCGAATTAACACTACAACTACCACACCAGTAAAAATGACCAGTTTTACAATTTTATTTTAACATCTAGCGATCTAGTGATCGCTCTGGAATTTTCCTGTTAACTAACACCATCATATTAAATAATACGCAGTAAAAATTGTAAAAACGTGTGGTAAGTTGTACAAAACGAGGAAATTGCTTAATTCGAATTCGGTAAACAGATTCCAGGACCCTCTTACACTTCGACAAGTATTAGTCATTGTGACTGGTATTGGTATAAGTAGCCACGATACAATATTATTTTGATTTTAAATACATAAAAAAAATAAAATAAAATTCACTATATTATTCCTTTAGTTATCCTTGCAAAAGTCATTACATCATTGCTAAAAAAAAATTGTAATATGAAGTAGGAATGTTAACCACGTTCAAGTATATTTGATAGATTTTCAAATTCGGTTTTTCCGAAAACAATGCCGAAAATGAAAAATATGTTATTGTATATTCTTTTCTTATCCTTCCAGAAGGAATCGTGTTATGCTCACTTTTACATGTCATTGGCCTGGAGCCTGTATGTACTTGTAATGTCAATTCACATCAGAGACCAAGCCACACGCCGCGGACAGGATGGCACCCAGATATCTGCACATCCTTGGCACGTGCCCTCAATAGTCTTAAGTACCCACCAGGGGTCTTGGAATTTTCATAGTTAAGGTCCTTCGGACCAAGCGAGTATCTCTTGTCTTAGGTCCCCTTTTACGTTTATTCTTTACCATGTGTTAGCATAGAAAGTTGGTTTTCTTCACATCTGGTATGTTCCGTTAGCAACTTTCTCTCGATGACGGCTAGAACCCTTCCTGGCCCACCAACCTTTTTCTTATCCAACCAGAAGCAATGACTATTGCCCTCACTTTTCTAACCAAAATTGCCATCGACAAATCCGATGGTCCCGTGCGCTAGATACACCCATCAATAGATTTCCTCCGCCGCAGCTTTAAATCAGTCAACATCTCTTGATTGGATTTCAACCCTTAGTACAGTCATCTAGTTAACTTATATCTATACGCACTGAGTGTAACTGTCTATGTCTATAAAGTTGTTGGAATAAAGTGTAAATTGTAACCTGTTACTTCAGTGTTATAATCATTTCAACCACCTCTATCATCCTAAACGAATTAGGGGATCGATTATTTCGTAACATCGATTATCTAGTCGTAACGGGAATTTACGACTCTAGTTGGCGCGTCTCTCCGCGAACGGTCGAATATTTTGGTTCTTCAAGCGCAATTACGTGTCAAGTGAAAGTGCACACACCAATGACACCCACTACCATACAGTGTCACGTGAATCCATCACAACCTGCAGCGGAAGCTTTACTATCGCAAATATCGACTATCGCAAAGTCAGTGACGTCAGGAGCCGTCACCTTCGAAGAGGTATAACTCATTGGTCGGGGAATGCAACCACGCATGCAACCACGCTGGACAATCATCAGCGTAACGAGTTCCAACAACTTTAGTCTCACAACAAAACGAGTGACCTTCGGGAAGGAACATCTTCCTCGCGAAGCACACGCCAACAATATTCCGCTGCCCAGTGACGAGCGACAACTTGCAGCCGGAATAACTCCGCATCGTTAAATCACCGATCGCACATCACAAGTATCACTTTCGATAACGAAGTATCTTCATCACGAAGTAGCTTCATCACGAAGCATGCCAACCGCGTCAAAAATCAGCTCCCTGCAACGAAAACGCAATAAACATCTCGACAACATCCTAAACGTCATAAAGGAAGGCATCTACAATTACCAACAGTCCAACAATCATGACGTTGGTCTTTTCAAATTATGTCAACCCCAACTCGAGGAAGGATAGAAGCGGTTCGTACTCGTCCAAGAAGATTTAGATGACCTCGACGAAGAGGAGTACATTCAGGAATGCAAAGCGTTAAGAACTTACCTTTCTCTGGACAGTCAATAAAGATCCACAGGCAGTGAATTTCGTGCAACGAAAGTTCAATCACCAGAAATGCAGTTTCTCACATTCGACGGAAAATTGGAGATATAGAGCTCGTTCCATGACACTTTCTCCTCAACAATAGACAACAACCACCACCTCACGCCCGTACAAAAATTCCGATACCTGTGATCCGTCCTAATGGGAGAAACAGCGGACTGCATGCATGCATTAACCCTCAATAACGCAAATTACATTGACGCTATAGTCCTTCTCAAGCAGAGGTTGGAGTGTCCATGACACACCGCTTTATGCCACAGTCTCGAAATCATTAATTATCCAAAAATAACTAAAGAATCTCAAACAAAATCTCCACTCATTGAATAATTTAGGAGAATCCTATACCAATCAACCTAATCCGGTCCGTCAATGTGCGCCACGAGGACACAAGCTTCGTGGATATGTCCCACCTGCCGAGGACCACACACTATTTGGAGATGTTTTTTGCAAAGTTTCGTACGTGCGGAGAACGACTCCATGGAAAAGTGGTTTCACAAATGGGGCTTCAAAATCAACGAAAAGAAATCCTCACATGTAACCTTCACGCTCCGAAAACAAACCTGCCCCCAGGTCACCATCAACAATGCAACAGTTCCTAGCAGGGACACAGTCCGATACCTGGGCATGACCCTGGACAGGAGACTAACGTGGAAGAAACACATCTCAGATAAAACGAAGCAACTAAAGGACAAACTAAAAAAACTCTATTGGCTCACGGGCCGACGCACCAAACTAAGCATACAGAATAAAATTACCCTCTACAAGACCGTAATAAAACCTGTCTGGACCTACGGAATCCAACTGTGGGGAACAGCAAGTAACTCCAACATCGAAATACTACAACGATTCCAATCGAAAACGCTAAGATCCCTAATAGACGCACCTTGGTATGTTACCAACGAAACCATCTATCGCGACCTCAAGATACCCACAGTCAAAGAGGAAATAGCAAAATACAGCGACAGATATAGCAAAAGAGACAACAAACACCGAAACCCCCTTATCACTGGACTACTCGACACGACGGACCAGATTCGCAGGCTGAAGAGGCATTACCCGCTAGACCTAAACGCAAGATTCATTTAGTTATCCAAACTAAGCATATGCACTTACCTATAATACCTACAAATTATACCTATCTATAACAAGTATTAACTTATTGTAAATAAACAGCCATGTCACTGCGCCACGCCAGAAAAATTACTGAAAATTCTCAACGCGAGAATTGATTGTAATTTCAACAAATAAATAAAAAAAAAAAATCAACAAATCCGATAGTCCCGTGTCCTTAGACACACCCACCCCTAGCTTTCCTCAGACACAGTATCGTCAGTAAAACTTCACTTATTCTGTATCCTTAGAATAGTCAACATATCTATATCGGTCTCTACCCTTATAAGTCGCGTACTTAATGTATTGTTGTAACTAAGTCTTACATAACGTGGAGTGAATTGTGATTTATGTTAATTCAGTGCGTGTTACATTGTGATTGCTGAATTCATAATAAAGGTTGATTAAAACAAAGTTAATAGTTGTGTTACGATTCAACTATATTTTATTTTCACCAACCAACCCTAAAAATTACGTGACACGTGCGTGGTTGCATTTCCCGACCAACGAGTTATACCTCTTCGAAGGTGACGGCCCCTGACGTCACTGACTTTGCGATAGTGGTAAAGCTTCCGCTGCAGGTTGTGATGGATTCACGTGGCACTGTATGGTACTGGGTGTCATTGGTGTGTACATGGACGAAATAATAATTAATATTCAAATATGAAATAAAAATATGTCGGGTTTACATTGGAATTAGGGTTAGGGGCGTGAAACGAATCTTCGTTTGGGTTACACGTTGTCGTTATGCAATGGAGAAGACACTGACTAGTGCAAATACGATTATTATAGAACCGGACAAGTAACCGTGGTAGTTAGGTACTCGAGAAACTAATGACAATGATCCTAGGTTCAATAACGAATCCGCGGTCGACGGGATGATAGATGAACGTACTCACAAAATCTAAGTCGGACGCGTAATGTTCCCTGGTCGTAAGGGGTTACTCTTTTTCATCGATGAGATCGCGAGCGAGAATGACCTTTCCGTCCCGATGATGCCACAGAGGAAAACTATATTGGGGTGTGTCTAAGGACACGAGATCATCGGATTCGTCGAGAAAAGCCTTCGTTTAGAAAGTAAGGGAAATTGGCGTTGCTGCTAATTGGTCAATCTCCATACCGGTGGTTAGAAAGAGATGCTAGCCGCCCTCGAGGGAAAGTTGCTAGTGGGAGACGCCGCTCGTTGAAAAATATGTCTCCCCTATCTTCCCGTAGTTGGGACAAAGACTGTTTGTCTGTTTGAAGGACTTTAGTTAACTAAACCTTAAGATTTATAACGGGCCCTCGAGCTAGCCGAACATGTACTGCGGAGACGCATCGACATCTGGCAATCATCTTACTCGAAGAATAGGGTCTGCGTGTGGCGAGCCACAGGACAGAAACCGTTGGAATGTTTACTGTCGCGTGTCGCCACGAATATTTCTTTTAAGGAGAGCTATAGAATTACTCCATGCCTTTGTTAGACAAAGCGTTCATCCCGTGACCGCGGCTACGTTCGGCGACTGACTGTCGCCTCGAGCCCAAGCTCATTATCACGACTCTCGAACAATTACAATCGGGTTGAATAACTACAATTGTTCAATTACAGCTATAGTAGACTCTAGGTTACAATGTTGCGGGATTATCCAAAATTCCAAAGGCTCCGGTGTTCTTTCATCTCCGACAAATATAAATAAGCCTCAAATCAATCGCGATTTGTAGGAAATATATTTATTTCACTCAAGTCTATAACCACTCCGTAACTATCTTTCGATTATTTAGTTCGTACCAAACGCTAATTATTATGAAAACTAGCAGTATATTCGCCATTAAACCCTCCACTAATTCTCTCAAAGACCACTGCAACGAAAACAAATCAATATCACTCTCCTGTACAATACGCAACCATGCCACAATATTTTCCGTTTCTATGCTCTAATGCGAAAACCCTTTCTCCGTCCTCTTTAATTTATTCACATAAACCTGACGAGAGATCGTGTTCGTTTAACTTGACAGAGTAAAAAATGAAAAAGAAATGCTCGTTAAAATGACCGAGAAGAAAGATAAAGTGGATAAAAGCGCGGGAGGATTGGAAAAGGGAAAGAAGAAGGAAAGACAAAGAAAAGGGGATCCCTTTTCATTTTCACGTTGTATTTTAACTTTCGAGTTAAAAAGCTGAAGTGGCAAGGGAAAAATGCAGCCGGAGGACGAACAAATGTCACGAGGACGAGGAACGAAGGAAAGACGTCCCATTGTGTAGCTGGTACGCAGGACACTCTTTATACGACTTGAAAACTCTTTGTTCGGCCGTCGTCCATGGAACAATGACAGAGAACACAACCGTGAAAACGATGATACGCTTTGTCCGTATTCCATCCGTGAAACAATAATGGGAGACAACGGTGAAAACAGCTGTACCACGCACAGTACGTCAATTACACCATGCTACATATCCACATGAACTTGTCGTCTCGATGTTTCCCCAATGATCACTGATTTTCGAAAGAGCGTTAACTGTTCAAATACTTAGAGAAGCGCGACGATAAAAGATTGTTCAGTGTTTATCTACGCTTTCGTTCTCTTTTCTTTTCTTTTCCTTTGTGAACTTAAAAATTTATCTTTAGTTATACGGCATAGTCTCGCAGTTTGTTTCGCCGTCTTTCGTTTACGCTTGGAAATTTATTGATGTATTTTGCGAATATAATCGATGGTGACGTATTGCAGATAAAAGATACTATCGACTATTTTACGAAATTTGATTTCTTAGTCTTTTCAGAATCAAAAATTTTGTACATTGCGGGAAAATATTCCTCATGTCGGTTAGTACTAATAAAATAAGTTATACCTGATACTTTCGTAGACAAGATAGAATGTACTAAAATTAAGACCAGTATGATTGAAAATATACATATTCATCGATTACTTAGTTAATAACTTATTAAAACTCAGTGTTGCGTGTATGCAACATTAAATGTGAAACGCTTCGGGAGATTCGCATCTGGAGAGATAAAAGAAGATAATTTGATTGTATTTTCTTAGTCCTACTTTGTAAATGTGTTCTAATTTATATATTCAAATTCGATGAAATTGCAATAATTATATCGATTGTTACGTTTGCACAAATTTATCATCATCAAAATCGAATTTCATTTAGAACATTTATACGGATTAGATAATTAAAATTCAAAGAATAATCTCGCCCGGGAAGTTGTAGCAATAAAAAGTATTTACGCAAAGCGATTAGTTCTTTTCTTCGTGTTGTATATTGGATTTCCCAATGAGAATGTGTCTGTGATAGTGAACTAGCCGTTGGCAAATCTATATTACAAGTGGCACAAAAAAAGAATAGCAGTCTGCAGTTAAAAATCATTAAAGCTACCGAAAAATTGTCTATCATTAAATCGCAAATGAACAACAGTTTAACAGATCTAATGGAAATTGATACCTCGATAACTATAAACAACAATAACTATTCATCAAATAAAGGGAAAATCATTCCACCTGATAATTTGGTTAAAACAGTCCAACACACATATATATGTATAAACAACACGCACACGCACGCACGCACGCACGCACGCACGCACGCACGCACGCACGCACGCACACATCCCGTAACGGATGAATCTCTGAATTTTCGTAAAGAAAGATTAATCGACTTTTATCACTACCACGTACCTCATTGTCAACTTCATTGACATCGACCTCGTTTTCAGCGGTTTTATTAAGGGCATGAATTATTTTTGTTTTACACATAGCGAGGCTAGTTTGTGTAACATTACGTCAAGATCTTGGCTTAAAATTTGACGAGCAATCGCGATATCGTATTTTTAAATAACTATCAGCGAGGACATGAAAAATTTATCTCTAACCACTAACACCTGCAACGGACAAGATTTGAGCGATACGTTTAGTACCAATATCTCTTATTCCTCGCATTACTACCATATCAATCGTTCTTTTGCCAGAAATTTTCAAGACTACGGATTCTTTAATTAGCGAACACTCGGCTCCGAAATCGGGGTAAAATGGAAACGACTCACCCGGATGGCTTGATCTACCAGTTAGCGCCTCCACTACGTAGAAGTCGATTCGACACTCGGTATTGAAATTATATTCAGGGCACTGCTTTGTAAAGGATTTTCCTCCATAATCAGATTGGTAGCTGCGCACCATGCAGCGGAGTCGAAAAATTGTTAGGTTCCACACTCGATTTTTGCACTAGAGACGGAATTAACTCGCGCACGATGATCGTAAGCTCTTGCACTGTTATAACCGGCACTTCTGATGTCGGGTTTACATTAGAATTAGGGTTAGGGGCGTGAAACGAATCTTCGTTTGGGTTACACGTTGTCGTTATGCAATGGAGAAGACACTGACTAGTGCAAATACGATTATTATAGAACCGGACAAGTAACCGCGGTAGTTAGGTACTCGAGAAACTAATGACAATGATCCTAGGTTCAATAACGAATCCGCGGTCGACGGGATGATAGATGAACGTACTCACAAAATCTAAGTCGGATGCGTAATGTTCCCTGGTCGTAAGGGGTTACTCTTTTTCATCGATGAGATCGCGAGCGAGAATGACCTTTCCGTCCCGATGATGCCACAGAGGAAAACTATATTGGGGTGTGTCTAAGGACACGAGATCATCGGATTCGTCGAGAAAAGCCTTCGTTTAGAAAGTAAGGGAAATTGGCGTTGCTGCTAATTGGTCAATCTCCATACCGGTGGTTAGAAAGAGATGCTAACCGCCGCTTGTTGAAAAATAGGTCTCCCCTATTTTCCCGTAGTTGGGACAAAGACTGTTTGTCTGTTTGAAGGACTTTAGTTGACTAAATCTTAAGATTTATAATAGGCCCTCGGGCTAGCTGAACATGTACTGCGGAGACGCATCGACATCTGGCAATCATCTTACTCGAATAATAGGGTCTGCGTGTGGCGAGCTACGGGACAGAGACCGTTGGAATGTTTACTGTCGAGTGTTACAACTATTTCCTTTTCAAGGAGAGCTATAGAATTATTCCATGCCTTTGTTAGACAAAGCGTTCATCCCGTGACCGCGGCTACGTTCGGCGACTGGCTGTCGCCTCGAGCCCAAGCTCATTATCACGACTCTCGAACAATTACAATCGGATTGAATAACTACAATTGTTTAATTACAGCTATAGTAGACTCTAGGTTACAATGTTGCGGGATTAACCAAAATTCCAAAGACTCCGGTGTTCTTTCATCTCCGACATATATATATATATATATGTCGGGTTATCATTAGGATTTAAGTCGCGTAATGTTTCTTCATTTGAATTAGCCATTGTTTTACAAAACAGAGAATATATTTACACGAATAAACAAAATTTTACAAAATATTATGAATAATGAATTTTATAATTGATATGATTAATTAACAAATGATAAGTTAAATTATTAATTTAATTAAAGAATAATAAGTTTATCGAACAATAAGAGGAACGGACAATATATCTTACGAATAACAAATTTAACGAATAATAAAATTAACGATTGATAAATTTTACAAATAATGAATTTAATTTACGCTATTAACAATGATCCGGGGTTCAAACGAATCCACGGTCAACGGGATAACTTTTAATAATTTTATAACACAAAAATACGTTTGCTGAATCACTCGATAAATTACTTGATGTATCACTTTCCAAGGCGTTCACATGAATGAATATCTGATTAAAATCTTTTTCGTTATACGACTGCATTTGTTTGTTATATTCTCGCTGTAAACATCGAGAAGGTTCCAATCGTTGTTGCTAGGCAATATCTGTCAAAAGTTTGTTGTATACTCTTTGGAAACATCGAGAAAGATCCAAATGCCGATACTAGGCAATTTCTGTCTTCATCAAGCAAAACGTTTATCCCGTGACCGTGGCTACGTTCAGCGACCAGTTGTCACCTCGAACCCACTTTCGCTTTTCACAAATGTCAAACAATTACAGATGACAATTACTTAATTACAGTTATGATAAAATCTAGGCTAAAGCATTAGAAGGCTTCCTCAAAATTGCATAGGGAAGGCTCCGGTTTTCATTTCATCTCCGACATATATATATATATATATATATATATATATGTCGGATCAGGATTCGAATTTTGGGCGCGCGACGACTCTTCATGTGGACTAGCCATCGTCTCACAAAGCCGAGATTTTATTTACACGTATATACAGGTCTATCACTAAGCTTAACAAATAATAAGTACAACTAATAATAAGTCTAACAAACACTAAGCCTAATGAATAACACGATCTACGAATAATTAAATTAAATAATACTATTAGCAATGTTTGAGTTCAAACGAATCCACGGTCACCGGGATAACTCCTTACTAAGCGAAACTAACTTAGACGCAAATGCGATCGTCGAAAATGCTCGATGTATCACTCTCCAAGGCAATCGCAAGAAATGCCAGCCTCGTGGAGATTTTTCTCCCTGTACGATTGCATTTTGTTTTCTATCCCCGTTTGGAAGCATCGAGAAGGTTCCAAACGCCGTTGCTAGGCACACTCGTTGGAAGCATCGAGAGAGTTCCAAACGCCGTTGCTAGGCAGTTTCTGCCTGGAGTTTTGGTTACTAAATACAATGTATGTCCCATTGCATCGGCACCTCCGAGGCAACATCACACGTGGCTCGGCCCGCTCTCGAGGCCGCATGCCGCCACAACCACACTTCTCGGAAAACACACACAACCACTCCAGACCTCCGTTAGATAAAACATCCATCCCGTGACCGTGGCTACGTTCAGCGACCGATTGTCACCTCGAACCCAATCTCGCTTATTACAAATCTTAAACAATTACAACTATAATAAAATCTAGGCTAAGGTACTAGAGGATGTTCCCAAAATTTCCAAGGAAGGGCTTCGGCTTTCCTTTCATCTCCGACATATATATATATATATATATATATATATATATGTGTGTAATTAATTATTCTCGATTATTAATGATGATGATGATGATTTATTTACAATAAATGTACAGATGTTAATTGAATAGAAGAACGATGGTTGTTTAACGCGAACTAATCACAATAACGTGCTATAATCTACACAACTCAATAGTTAATTCGCAACTCTCGTCACAATGGATCCAACGCTCTCTCTCTCTCTCTCTCTCTCTCTCTCGCGGACCCACTCTCACGACAACGCTAGTGTCACGTAAAATTGGTACTTGGGTTGTGAGAGAAAAAGGAAGCTGAGTCTTAACCCAACTATAAGTTTTCTTTTATCCAACTTTATTATAATTTTGGCACTTACAATAACTTAATCATAAAACAAGGTTTGTACAAGAACAGAGACTAGAACAAGAACTGCCCGAGCTGGGTGAAGTCTCGGTTTATATACGTTTTGATTTGAGGATGTGGAGAGGCTCGGTGTAGGTTATGATGTAGAGAAGTGTCCGAAGGTCGGGGGTGATATCCTATCTCTGATGTGGACTAAGGTGCGTCACAGCCTTGGTGTAGGCTATGATGATAAGGTGGTGATGTATCCAAAAGAGTCCGAACTACCAACACTCTCTCGACAACACAACTCGCACTCTCTGACTTCTCGATTCACACTCTCTGGCTTCTCCACCGACACTGACTGTTTTAGCATCCCTTTGATTTTTCTTAGGCTCACCACGCACGTGTTCCGCAGACACTCGTTGCCAAGATCACGTAGGCCTTTTCTACGAAACTATTCAATTGAAGGACCGACGACACATTGATGGATCCGACGACGCCTCGGCTCTCGCGACATTGTTTATGATTTACCCGATGTCTTTTGGGCCTTTCGTCCACGATACTACACAAAGCAATCTCTGCAGCTGCTTCATTGAGCTTGAACCTAGGGAAAATAACAAAGAAATTTACAAAATTGATAGACTACTTAACACGGTAGTGTCCTTTGAACCTCCTAGAAATAAAACAGACATTCCGCAATGTTTTCGAGTCACTGGTTTTCCAACTGTCCTATTACAAGAAAAATAGCTGATGTTAAATGTTACAATTGTCAGGGTAACCACTCTGCTAGTTACAAGGGTCGTTCAATGAGAAAACAGCTACAGCAGAAACTCTTTTCTGCAGTAAGACATAAATCAGTTACAGAAAATTCGAACAATTCAATCGTAAGGTAACCCCAGATGACAACAGTGACACTCCCAAAAGGAGATACCACAACATAACAATCAATAACAAAACTTACGTTCAAGCAACTCGATTCCAGGAAAAGGAACTACCAACTGTTACTACCGAAATCCAGATACAACACTTACCTTAAAAAAACTACTAGCAGCGTCTCAATTGTTAGCTGAAACTCGATTACGAGCTCAACAATCACAACAAATCAACAAAATGCTAGAACTCCTTCCATCTACGTTAAAAAGCAACAATAAGTACAATAAAATGGATATTTTAAAAATAGCAATTTGGGATACCAACGGGTTACTACAAAGATTGTAAGAGCTGAAAGTCTTTATAAATATAAATAAAGTCGACGTACTACTTATCTCTGAAACTCATTTCACGATAAAAAGCTTTATCAAAATTCCTCTTTATAATATATAATATATATATAATATATAATATATATATGGCACTAAATAGCCATCTGATAGGGGACGTGGTGTTCAACGATACCAAAAGGTTGAAAAGGTCAACCATTGTTCTACGTGTTATTTCGAAAAATGACTCTAATTGAACTAAGATTACACTGCAAAAAGCAAATGATTCTGCTAATCATTTTCAGGATACATTTAAACCAAATACAGGCAGCTCCACCTCGTTCAAAATATTGCACCAACTACGATAAAGGAAGTCACACACAAGATTCTCAAAGAATTCCTACCAAAAGCGGTAAAAATGCTCACTATAATCTTTAATGCGGTTCTAAGAATGAAATATTTCCCTGTAAGTTGGAAGATAGCTTGTCATACTATTACCAAAACCAAAAAAAAGGTCGTCACTTACCATCATCATATCGGCCGATATGCTTCTTCCGCTAATATCTAAATTACTAGAAAAGATAATTCTAATTCGAATGAGAAAAGTAATAAACAAAAAAAATTTAATTCCATTTCACCAGTTTGAATTCAGAAATAAATATGCGGCAATTCAGTAAGTACATAGGTTAGCCAATAAAATTTATTCAGTATTAGCATAAAAAAGTATTGCACCTCTGCACTTTTGGACATAGAAAAAGTCGGAAGCCATATGGTTTTACGACTGGCGGCGTAGGGGGACTCCTCCTCCCGGCCTGTGTTTGGACATAAGCGGGGAGGATGTCGAGGTAAGGCTTCAGATGGAATATCTGTGCCTCTCCATCGACAGTCAACGGACGTGCGGGCCGCACTTCAGACTCCTGGTTTCCAACGTGGCGACGGCAGCCAACGCCTTATGTGGTTTGTTGCCGAATATCGGTGGGACAGAAGCCAGAGTGCGCAGACTATCTGAGAGAATCGTCCGTTCTCAGGTCCTGTACGAGGCTCCGGTGTGGATCTGATGACGAGTCGTCGCAGTTTGCCCTTGCTGAGTACGGCTTCATAGGACAAGGGGGGTATTCCGGACGATATCGTATGCGTCGGCGACTGTCCTGGTGGCGCTCCGACGAGTGTACAAAAACTAGAGGGGCCCGGGTTCAGGCGGGCACTCTCCCCCCCGCCCGCCGGGCAGGCGACTCGTGACGTTTGGGGGGAGGTTAGACGAGAGGTGTGGGAGCGGTGATGCTTCGACCTACTCGCCGATGATCAGGTCCGTGACCACCGGGCCGTTATATCGGTCCTCCCAAATTGGGAGGCTTGAAGGGACCGCGGAGGGCTTCCGCTATCCTTCCCGATGACGCAGGTGCTCGCAGGACATGGAGTATTCGGGGAATACCTGCAGAAAATCGGGAGAGGTGACGAACACTTGTCACCACTGCGGAGAGTGCGAGGACACGTTGCACACGTTGGGGTTATGTCCGGCGTGGGAGACCCCCCGTCGTATTCTGCGACTAGCGATTGGCGAGAGTTTAGACTTCTCATTAGTTGTGAAAGCGATGTCGAGGGGGCAACAGGAGTTCTTTGCAATCCGATCCTATTTCGAAGGAGTAATGCTCATAACGGAGCGAACAGAGCGGGAAAAGGTGAGAGCATCCCACCCTTGTAGGGTTCCACGCTAGGTGGTCATAGGGACTGACACGTCGAGTCAGATCTGCTCAGATATGCACGACGGCCCAGGGCCCTCCCAATGCCCGGACTAACCTAGGAGCGACTCCTCCAGAATTTTAGTCGGTAAAGTCCAACACTATCCCGCCGCTTCCCAAAGCGGCGGCGTGTCCATAAGGATTTTCTCACGTATAAAAAAAGAAAAAGTGCTACACACGTTATACACTGCAGATATTCCTATCACTGGTGGAACCTCAATATTTACATTTGCGGATGATACTACAATTATGGCCACGCACGAAGGCTCAAAAATTGCACACAACATGTTGCAACAACATCTAAGTGTAACCACATTATATTTACATTTAAAAAAGGAACTCTTCCTCCTGTTACTCTCAACAATGTTAGTATACCTCGAACTAAAACAGTCAAATACGTAGGTTTACATAAGAACGAAAGAATGACATGGGAACATCACATTAAGGCTAAAATAGGACAAATTCGTATCAAAAGACGAATAAAAGTGAAATGTACTGGCTTACTAGCAGGAACTGCGAGCTAAGCATGAGTAATAAGCTCCTCATTTATAAAACGATAATCAAGCCAATCTGTGCCTACAAAATTGCTTTAGGGTGACGGCTATTAAAAGCCATATAGCAAAGATGGAAGCACTACAGTCTGTCATTCTGAGAATTATTGTCAACGTTCTTTGGTACATGGGGAACGAGAAAATACGAAGCGGTCTTATGATCAAATCAGTAGAAGAGGAAATAAAGAATCTATGCAACAGGAACATGATAAGTCTTGAAAACCATCCCAGCGATGTAGCAAATAATCCATATTTAGAAAACCTTCCTAGAAGATTACGCAGGACGCATCCAAACGACCTCCATCCCTCAGCATAAAGGGTGTGTACATTAGAGATGTATCCTACTGAGGAGGCATCTACGGGATAAATATTCAAAACACTGCTAAAACAATTTACGAAATATTCTTCCTGGGCAAATTGTAAAATGCATAAAAAAAAAGAAAAAATTCAGAGTTTAAATTTGCAACAATATTATTGAAATTAAGTAAAACTTCCTTCAATCAATATGCGATTAGAAAAATTTCCTTTACAAAAAACAATGAACCAAAGTATACAACCAGTGACTAATGTCACATTTTAAATAATAAAATATATCCATAAAATCTAAAATACATTCAAATTCAAATTCGTATTTATGAAGCTCATAGTACTTATACATTTTTAATTAATTATACAAATTTGTATTATTTCCATTAGCTTACAATTTATAAAATGGAGTAAATATAAACCAATACATTATTAATCGCGACTTTTTAATCAAACAAAACATTATTTTTTACTCTTTCCCACCTTTGTTTTTCTTTTATTTACGAGCATATATTTTCGTGGCAACCTCGAAAAAAGGTCCAACAACACAGCAGCGTAAAGAATCGTAAAAAAAGCGAAGGAAAAACCCGTCGAAGACAGAAGGCAGAGGTTTCTGTTAAAACGTCTGGCGCAGCTTTTTCAAATGCGACTTTATACGTACTTTTTAAGCACGCTTTTATGTACTCTTATGTATGCACACGTTTTTAGGCGTATTCCAGGATTTCGAGACAGACTGCGCGTGCTGCTTCAACAGCATACTTTTCCCTGAATTTCGTGGCAATGGAGTAGGATATTAGTTGAAAAATGAATCGTGGGTGCTGACAATGAATTTTACAAGATTTTTAACTTCGCAATGAAGTATATAATGTAAACGTTAAATTAATTATGTGGTTAATATGTACATATTAATCACATTATTAATTTAATATATATATACAGATTTATTTAATTCAATATAATATACATATTATGTGATTATATATGTATATGTCGGGTTTACATTAGAATTAGGGTTAGGGGCGTGAAACGAATCTTCGTTTGGATTACACATTGTCGTTATACAATAGAGAAGACATTGACTAGTGCAAATACGATTATTATGGAACTGGACAAGTAACTGTGGTAATTAGATACTCGAGACACTAATGACAATGATCCTAGGTTCAATAACGAATCCGCGGTCAACGGGATGATGTCCGTGCTCACAAAATCTAAGTCGGACTCTTTGTTAAAACGTGGAATATCCAACGAGCGTAAAGACGCTAAGTAACTCGCTAATACGACCTCAAGAGAGAATTACTTTCCGTCGCGATGATGCTGGAGAGGAAAACTATGATGGGGTGTGTCTGAGGACACGAGATCATCGGATTCGTCGAGGATAGCCTTCGTTCAGAAGGTGAGGGAAATTGGCGTTGCTGCTAATTGGTCAATTTCCATATCGGTGGTTAGAAAAAGGTGCTAGCCACCCTCGAGGGAAGGTTGCTAGTGGAAGACGCCGTTCGTTGAAAAATAGGTCTCTCCTATCTTCCCGTAGCTGGGAGAAAGATTGTTTGTCTGTCTGAAGGACTTTAGTCAGGTAAATCTTAAGATTTATAACGGGCCCTCAGGCTAGCTGAACATGTACTGCGGAGACGCATCGACATCTGGCAATCATCTTACTTGAAGAATAGGGTGTACATGTGGCAAGCCACGGGACAGAAACCGTTGGAATGTTTACTGTCGCGTGCCGCTACAAATATTTCTTTTAAGAATATATAGAATTGCTATAGAATTGCTCCATACCTTTGTTAGACAAGGCGTCCATCTCGTGACCGCGGCTACTTTCGGCGACTGACTGTCGCCTCGAGCCCAAGCTCACTATCACAAATCTCGAACAAATACAATCGGATCGAATGACGACAATTGTTTAATTACACCTATGATAGAATCTAGATTACGGTGTTAAGGGATTTTCCCGAAGTTCCAAAGGGAAGGTTCCGATATCCTTTCATCTCTCGACATATATATATCCTCGACATATATATTTCCTCTGCAGTATCATCGCGACAGAAAGTCATTTTCTCGTGAGGTCGTATTAGCGAGTTGTTTAGCATCTTTACGCTCGGTGGATAT
Organism: Bombus bifarius; assembly: GCF_011952205.1. Taxonomy (NCBI): domain Eukaryota; kingdom Metazoa; phylum Arthropoda; class Insecta; order Hymenoptera; family Apidae; genus Bombus; species Bombus bifarius. Next base: position 295,244 of record NW_022884592.1, read on the forward strand.
TCCAAGTTTTAACAAAGAGTTAGTTTAGTTATACTTCCACCGTAGCCAAGCAAGTCGAGTACGATTTGGACTTTGGAAGAAAGAGCATTTTGTTGTCCCGTTGACCGGGGATTCGTTATTGAACCTAGGATCATTGTCATTAGCATCTCAAGTATCTAATTACCACGGTTACTTGTCAAATTCTATAATAATGGTATTTGCACTAGTCAATGTCTTCTCTATTGCATAACGACAATGTGTAAACCAAACGAAGATTCGTTTCACGCCCCTAACCCTAATCATAATGTGAACTCGACATATAAATGGTATGTAGCATAAATAGTAACTGCACATAGTAACTATAAATACGTTACTAATACATTTTCTGTATACTTTATATATTTATCGTGAATAAACATTCACATAACATAAATACATTTATCATTAATTTAATACTGTTACATTTTTACATATTTAATATTGATACTCTAAGTTTAATTAATTTTAACAGTGGAATCCAATAGTGCAATCATAAGTATTTTGATTACAATGGAACTATTATCCGCTATTCTAATTTTCGAATGTTCCATTATCAATGCTATGTAAATGACGACGTACAATGTCGAAATGATGTTAATTGTATGACTACATTATCATATTAATTGCAATTTATATTAGCTGCTGCATGATCTAAGTAATTATTATTGTAATTAGGAATAAATATTGTTATAAAGTAGAATCTAGTTCTTTGATATAACGTATTAATAGTATGTATTATTTTTACTGATATGATAATGTAATGTAATGATTGATAATGTAAATTAAATGAAAAGAAGAATATCCTAAATTAAATTTGCAACATTAATTACATTAATTACATTCGTGTCCACCTAATATTATTTTATTTATTATTTATTTATATATTATATATTATATTTTTATATTATAGTTATTTATTTATATATTATATTTATATATAATATTTTTTTTTATTTATTAAAATTTACAATCAATTCTCGCATTGAGGATTTTCAGTAATTTTTCTGGCGTGGCGCTGTGACATGGCTAACTATCTATAATAAGTTAAAACTTATTATAGATAAGTATAATTTATAAGTAAGTATTATAAATAAGTAAATATTACTTAATATAAATATCTAATTAAATCTAGTGTTTAGGTCTAACGGGTAGTGTCTCTTCAGCCTACGGATCTGGTCCAACGTATCAAGTAATCCAGTAATTAGGGGGTTTCGATGTTTGTTGACTCTTTTGCTATATCTGTCGCTATATTTTGTTATTTCCTCTTTGACTGTGGGTATCTTGAGGTCGCGATGTATTAGATCGTTGGTAACATACCAGGGTGCATTTATAATGGATCTTAGCGTTTTCGAATGGAAACGTTGAAGTATTCCAATGTTGGAATTACTTGCTGTTCCCCATAGTTGGATTCTGTAGGTCCAGACAGGTTTTATTACCGTCTTATAGAGGGTTATTTTATTCTGTGTGCTTAGGTTGGAGCGCCGGCCAGTGAGCCAATAGAATTTTTTGAGTTTGTCCTTGAGTTGCTTCGTTTTGTCTGTGATGTGATTTTTCCAGGTTAATCTCCTGTCCAGGGTCACGTCCAGGTATTTAACTGTATCCTTGCTAGGAACTGTTTTATTATTGATGGTGACCTGGGGGCAGGTTTGTTTTCGGAGCGTGAAGGTTACATGTGTGGATTTTTTTTGCATTACTTTTGAAGCCCCATTTATGAAGCCACTTTTCCATAGAGTCGAGACATCGCTGGAGAGTGGATGAAGCAATTATCGGGTCTGCGTGGGAAGCTAGTAGCGCTGTGTCGTCAGCAAATGTTGCTATTGTTAGCTCTGTTGATGTTGGTAAATCGGCAGTATAGATGGAGAACAGCAGGGGTCCGAGGACACTACTTTGGGGTATGCCAGATTCTATTGGGAATGTTGTGGAAGTGGCGTCTAAGTATTTAACCATGAATTGTCTATTGATTAGGTGGGACTTTAGGATGAACTAGCAGGTGTGTGGTAGGATTTTCTTAAGTTTGTGGAGTAGCCCATCGTGCCATACTTTGTCGAATGCCTGTTGAATGTCTAGGAATACCGCTGAGCAATATTTTGCTCAGGTTTGGCTGATAATGTGTGTTATGCGATGGATTTGCTCTACTGTTGAATGTTGTTTCCAAAAACCGAATTGATGATCTGGGAGTGTTTTCAAATCCTCTAAGAGTGGAAGGAGTCTATTCGTTAGCATCTTCTCGAATAGTTTTGAGAAGGTAGGTAAAAAACTAATTGGGCGATAGGAGCTAGTTTCGTGTATTGGTTTACCGGGTTTAGGGATGAGAGTAATCAGTGAAATTTTCCAAGCCTTAGGAAAGTACTCAAGGCGAAGAATTGAGTTCAAATCGATGTGATGAGTGCAATCCCTTTTATGGAAAGTTCCTTTATTGCTTTATTGCCTATTAGGTCATGCACCGCTGCTTTCTTGGGATTTAGGCGACTGATTTATTCTGTAATCTCTGCAGAAGTGAAGGGCTCAATAGGAGGAGACATTTGGAAGGGAGAGTGCAGTTATTCAGTACTATCCGCGGCAGCTTTGGTGGAATGGGGTTTAAATACTTTAGACGAGTATTTAGCACACAGGTTGGCTTTTTCTATAGGGCTTCGCGCCCATCCACCTTGCGGACGGCGGATTGGAGGGATTATTTGCGTGGAGTGCGTGAGTTTCCTGGAAGCCTTCCATAGTGAGTAGTTGGAGTCAGCTGTGGGGGACAAATTGGCGAGATATTTATGAAAACAGTCATTTTTATAATATTTGATGACTTTGGTTAGCTTTCTAGTTGCGTTGTTTAGTTTACGTTTGTCACCCGGTGCTCTATGGGTCTGCCATACTCTTCTTTGTCCACGTTTTTCTGCTATTTTTTTTAAATATGTAATGGGGATATTCACGTTTGCTGATAGAAGTATTAGTAGGTGTGTAGAAGCAGATAGCGTTTATTATGCTCCTGTTTAAGTATTCCGTGGCTGCTTCGATATCTTCATTAGTTTTTAGTGAAATTAAGGCTGAAGTTGAGTGATTAAAGACTTCTCTAAAGAGCTGCCAGTTGGTGAGTTGGTTATGAATAAATCCATTAGGTGTATTCTCGATAATTGTTGAACTGACTGTTGCTATCACGGGGGAATGATCAGAAGAGAGATCAGACGAGGAGTTGATTTGGACGTATCGTGGCAAAATTTTTTTAGTTATGAAGAAGTCAAGTAAGTCAGGTATTTTGTTAGTGTCAGTGGGCCAGTGTGTGGGTTCATATGTGGTGAGGTATTTGAGATTGTTGGTGATTATGCTATTTAAGAGATTTTTGCCTGTTACTGTGACCAGTCTGCTGCCCCATTGGGTATGTTTAGATTTATACTCTCCTCCAGCTATGAATCTATTGCCCAGGTCTTCGAGGAATTTATCGAAGTCTTCTTTAGCAATGTGGTGTCTGGGAGGACAATATACTGCTGAGGTGCTGATTGTGCCATGGCAGTCTTCTATTGCTACGTTTGTAGCTTGGAGGTAGTCTTTCTGCAATGATGGAAGCTCGTAATGCTTCATGCTGGATTTGATAATGATTCCGGTGCCGCCGTGGGCCTTTCCACTGGGATGTTGGGTATGGTAGAAGTTATAACCGTTTATTTTCAGATAGTTTTTGTCGGTGAAGTGAGTTTCAGATACGAGGATTACGTCGATTTGCTGTTGTTTTAGGAAGAGTTCTAGTTCGAATTTGTGTTGAGCTAGACCATTGGCATTCCAAAGAGCTGTGCGTCTTGGTTTTATTTTGCGTCGGGGCGTATTAATTTATCCATGATCAGTGTTAATAAAGATAGTGAGTTATTTATTTGTTCTGATTGTTTTTCGATTAATTTTTCGAGTCTAGAGAAGCTGTCTGCGTTTTGTGGATTGGGAACACTATTTTGAGAATGGTCCCTATGGGTTTTCGGATTATTTTGATTTCCTTGTACTGCTTCGGCATAGGAAATTGAAGTAGTAGTGAATTTTGGAGGTATTTGATTGGTTATCTCTTTGGCTCTGAGTTTAGGATACTTATTTATATATAACGTTTTGTAGACTGTGCAGCCTTTGTAGTTAGCAGGATAGTCATCTTGACAGTGGATGCATTTCGCTGGGGTTTCCGGTGATTTGGCGCACTGGTCAGTGGAGTGAGTGCCTGCGCATTTAACGCAGCGGAAAGTATGGTTGCAGTACTTCTGCGTATGACCGTACCTTTGGTACCTTTTGCATTGTACTATTTTTTTTTTCACAAGCGGTGGTTCAAACTTTACTATCGCGTTCATTAGGCGACTGATGTTGTAGATTTCCTTATTGTTCGGCTTTTGTTTTATGTCAATAAAAAATAAGGATAACAAGTCTTTCGAGATTCTATGCTTTATGTTACTGACGTTGATTACTTCGTGGCCGTGTTTCAAGAGTTCGAATTTCAATTCATCTAAGTTTGCTGAGTGGTGGATGTTGCATAGAACCACTCGGAAAGGTCTTTCTTGTTTAAGCTGGTATGTGTGGAAGTTGGCATTCATGGTCTTTAGTATTATTTTGTGAGCCTTCTATATGCGTCTGGGTTTGTCGGCAGGATTTTGACTTTGTTGTTGTTTATTTTTAAGTTGTTGTCCTCTTTGCAGATATCTTTCCCTATGGACTTAATCATTGTTTGTATATCGATGACATCGTCAATAAATATGGGTGGGGGAGGGGAATTTCTTTGAGTATGTTGGTTCGTTGGTGGATCTGCAACTTCCATGGAGTCGTTTCAGGATTCCAATATTGCGTATCTGTTGTATGTGGTTACTTGGTTTGTTAACTGTTCGTTCTGGTTGGCATTTGTGTTTATTTTACCTGTGATTCCATTTTACGCTTTTTAGAGATTTTAGTGTCACTAGTACGGGGGGGGGGGGGTCTATTGCACTTTTGCCACGGAGGAGGTAGCGCGGAGCAATTGTGGATATGCTCAGGAGAGCCTGGTCGTGTTACCTGGGCCATCATCGAGCTAGTTAATTCAAGTTGAATAACTAGTCGAGAGGCTATGAGGCTATGATTAGGAGCGTAGGAATTTTTCTCTAAAAAGATAGGAAACACTTTCCTTTGGCTGTGTTCACTTTCGACGGATGGGCGTCACGTGTTGTTTTACGAACTTCACAGAGCACTAGACACACGTCTGCACGCTACGGCACTCAACAGCGAACTGATGATGTATTATTCATTTCATATTATTCATTTCATTTATACGTGTATCATTTCCATAATATTTCTATTAATGTTGTAAGATAGGTTATAAGACATATTAATAAAATTTAAGAACAATAAAGCACTCGATAATTATAATATAATATTTTATAGTATATGTAATTATATATTAGAGAGAATTATATACATACTATGGTAAACATTTAATATATCGAATTGCATCGGATGAAATATTAATTTCATTGTTTCTGAAAATAAATAATATTTATGATAATACCATTGTATAACTTACAAAGATAAATTCTATTCAAAATAAATTTGGAGCGAAATTAAATCAAAACTAAAACTCCACACAATTATGTCAGAATGCAGAATTTGATAGGAATTTACGAAAAGCATCGTTTGTAATAATCTCTTTTTCAATCCCCCTATAAAATCATGTACATACACAGGCATTTCATATTTTGGTGGAAGAATAGTTTGCTTATAATTCTCTCGAGCAACATCCACACACAATTTCACATGACTTCATAGAATTTACGTTTCAGAATTTCACAAAATTATGATATATTGGAATTTCAGCAAAATTTTCCGGAATATTTCCAGCTAACAATGAATATATTTCGTGGAATCAGTATGAAGGGAACTTTATGGAGTGGTTGTTCGACTGCAATCCGTTTACGATGTAACTACTTGTCTGTAATGTTATAAACGGAGTTTGACGATCGTTCATGTTGTCGCTTTTCCATCAACGTAAAATTATCTTCACGGACGTACACTGTCCCATATAAATACCAGCCTTTGAACTTTATCACGAATATAATTTTCGTCGTTCTACGAGATGAAAAGAGGTACAAGATATTCTTGTGAATTAATAAGAACGTAGCTTATTACGAGGATTACGCTTTTGTCAATTAGCCACTATCGATCAAAAATTTAGCACATATAATTAAAGTCATTCGATGGAGGCTTAAAATGTTTATATTAAAGGAAAAATGGGTAGTTACGTAGAATAAAATTAAAATTAAATCTAGGTTACGATTATATGTACTGTGTCATCCTGGAGTAGGCGACCATATTTTTACATAGTCTAACTTAAACTTAATTCATTAATGTGTGTGACAATAATATTATACTTTAATACTGTACAAATAAAAAAGAAAAATGAATCAGTTATAGGTTGGACCAAATTAATAGCTCAATTGCTATCGACAACGCAAACGTGAACTAATTTTCGATGAATCGATTGACATATAGAATATTGCAATTTATTCTAATCTTCAATTGGACAAAATTGTAGCAAATATAGCTACTGTGATCATAAAAGTTATTTACAGAACAAATATTTGGGAAATGAAATGTTATATAATACGTATAATATTAAACATAAATTGCTTTATATTTGGAAAATTAAAGTTGAGCAGCTTATGTTATATGTATAGGGAATAAATATTCGGAATGTTGATCTCGACAACATATTTCAAGGTGGTTGAAATCGGCGATATTTTCCCTATTTTGCATTATTACCGACAAATGCTTTCTTCATTAAATTTTTTATTTTATATTTGATCTGTTTTGTTTGTAAAGTCACTAACTGAAATTACACGTATCCCCCACTTACTCCTAAAGCCATTATTTTAAAATATACGTTCTTTTTGGGGAAAAAATATTCATACGTTGAATTATGAAATTACATTTTTGAGATATAATTTGCTGAATTTAAGATTAATGAAACCGATACACTGGCACATTACGAAGAACATTTTTAAGATTCGTTGGTTTGCCAGAACGAGAAATTTAAAATATTTGTTGTTAGGAATCGTGAGGAACTTTATCGTAATTTTCAATGAATTTGTAACTTCATATTTAAATTCTCAAATTTATCACTTTTATTACAAATAATCATACTGTGGCGGATGAAAAGAGAGGTTGCGTTTCGTCCCGGAACTACCGGTGGACTCGTCAGTAAGGCTATGCCCGGTAGTCCCTGCCTTAGACGTAGAGGGAGTCTCGCTAGGTGCGGTATTTGTATCAATCGCTTGTATATTCGACCGCTAGCGAGTTAGACAGACTCGTTGTCGTCATAGCCCTCTAGTGTTGGCGGTTGGTACCAGCGGATCACCCGGGAGGTGTTGCGCCGCGTTGATGCCTCGACCTGCCGGCGTCCTATTGATACCGATCCGCCACAATACAGAAGAACACATACAGGCACAACGCATATGTGACAAACATAAAATATTTATATATAAAATATTTTCTGCTGATATTGATATAAAATTAATATTAAAGCTACCAGAGCAATCTTAATTTTTAATAGTTTGTTTGCTTCTATAACTTGTGTTTCTCTTTGAATTACTCATATAATCCTGATAATGGCAGAATGTTTATACCTTAGTTGTGATTCTACTGTTAAATCATTGAAAAATACAAACGACACAGTTTTACATATAAAGCTTTACTTGTCGATGTGTTTAAAATTATTCTCCTATAAAAAGAGAGAAACATGATCCATTTTATTTCAATATCTTATTTCATACAACTCGTTATCAGGAGTCAGCTCGATCCCAACTATTATGCAATCTTGATACGCTTTAAAATATCGTACGAAATTAATCAATTCTAGACATCGCTTAACGACGCCAGGGAATCGTCACGTTTCAATTTTAACAAAGGCAACGAGAGACGAGAGTCTACTTGTAGATGTGAGTCCCGGGACCTTCTCTTTTATTTACTTGCTCCGGAAACATCGGGAACGTGACAATCTTCGTAGGAACTTTCGTCGTAGTTGCTTGGAATTTCAGTGGTGAAGGATCTCTTTAAAGTTGCACGTTCGAGAAGGGACATGAGTTAGCACGGAAGCAGTTGTACGGCTGTCGTCTCTTGCTTTATACTGACCGGCGCGGCGCGGCGTGCGAGTAACAGTCGCGTAAAAATTACTATCACTTCCGGTCTACTAGAGAGGGTAATAAGTCCGCTGATTTATAGCGGAGACACCTGCAGCCGCAATTTTTCTCATGAAACCTAGTCTGATATTGAGTCACTTGTCCCGCGACAGAAGTTTTTCGTAATTTGTTATCGCCAGAATGTGAATTCGTTCGAGATGTATTATTTCGATGAATTTTTTTGCGCAGCTGTTAAAATATTTTTTTTTATTTAAATCTTTACATTCACAATTTGTCCAGTTTGCACATTAGGTAGAATTTTCTAGCTGCTTGATTATCATGTGGGTGACTACCCCCAGTGGAATACCATCTTCGTGTTTGTTAGGTTGTGTCCTTTGTGAGGTCTGCTGGGTGTTTCCTTTTCAGTCTTCTATCCATGTTTGAGGTGTTGATCGTTTCTACAGCTAGTCGGTTTGGGTGTGTTCCTATTCTTCCTTTATATTTTCCTGCGTGTCTGCTAATTTCCTCTTTGACCGTTGGTATTCCCAGGCCCTTCCGTATATCCTCGTTTCTAACGTACGATGGGGCGTTTACTATTGTTGTAAGAATTTTAGCTTGTATTGTCTCTATTTTGTTTATATGGCTCATTGCTGCTGTCCCCCATAGTGGTATTCCGTACGTCCAGATTGGTTTTATGATCGTTTTGTATATTTTTAATTTATTTTCTATGCTTAATTTGGATTTTCAACTTGTTAGCCAATGCATTTGTCTCCTTGTTGTCTGTATTTTGTCTATTATTGATTTAGTATGCTGTTTCCATGTGAGTTGAGTATGTATGTGGAGTCGTAGCTATTTCACTTGCCTTGTTTGCGGTATGTGCGTGCCGTTCAGTAGGATCTTTGGTGGTGTCTGTTTTCGCAGTGTGAATGTAATATGGTTGCATTTATCGGGGTTTGCTTTTATTTGTTTATCTTGCAGCCACTTTTCTATTTTTGTGATATGTTCTTGTAGTAATTTAACTGCTGTTTCTGGGTTAGTGTGCCTGACTAGTACAGCTATGTCGTCCGCGAATGATAGTATTTTGCTATTGGTAGTTGTTGGTATGTTGGCCGTGCATAGTGTGTATAGTATTGGTCCTAAGACGCTTCTTTGCGGAACCCCTGCCTTGATGTCTTTGACTTCAGAGTATATGTCGTTGATTTTTATTACGAAGGTTCTGCTGCTTGAGTAAGATTTTGTTAATTGGTATATTTGTTCCGGGAATTGTTTCCTGATTGTTTGTAGTAGGCTTTTGTGTTTTATTTTGTCAAATGCCTTCTCTATGTCCACAAAGAGGGTTGCACAGTGTTGTTCGTTTTCTAATACTAGTATTATTTCGTTAATGTACCTGTGCATTTGTTCTATAGTGGAGTGTTTGTTTCCGAATCCAAATTGGTGAACTGGTATTAATTTTTTCCCCCTATTATTGGTTCTATGCAGTCGTATATTATTTTCTCTAATATTATCATCTGTGCTAGTTACCATAGTTTAGGAAAGTATTGGATTCTTAGTATTGCATTAAATATTATTGTCATTAGTCTTATCGCTTCTGGCGGAAGGTTTTTCGACATTTTACCATTGATTAGGTCGATTCCTGTAGCTTTATTGTTTTTTGTTTTCTCGATTATGTTTCTAATTTCTTGTGCTGTTGTTTTAGGTATGGTGCAGTGCTTGTCAGTTGAGGTACTAGTGGTTTGCGCATCCTCGTCCGTATGACATTTGAGGTTGCTGTTGTTGATATTATGCGGTGCAAATGTATTGCAAATGTGGATGGAAAATTCTTCAACTTGCTCTTAGTTGCTTCTTGCCCATGTGTTGTCTGCTTTTCTGATTGCTGGGACTAGTTTTATTGGCTATTTTATTTTTTTCGTGGCTTTCCATAGGAAGTAGTTGGAGTTCTCGTGTGCAGAGAGTGTCTCTATGAATTTTGTGAATTCGTTATTGTTGTGTTCCTTTATTTTGTTTTTTATTTCCTTTGCAAGTTTGTTCAGGTGTTTTTTGTTTTCTCGTGTTCTATGCTTTTGCCACTTTCCTTTCGTTTTTCTTTTTTCTCTAATGTTTTCAAGTATGTCTGGTGGAATTATTTTTGTTTGTCTGTTGGTTGGTTCTGGTATAGTGGTTGCCCATGCTGCATCTTGGATAGTTTCTATCAATGTTGTTACTGTCTGTTTAATGTATTCGGGTGTTTTCAATAGGATGTTGCAGTTGGTTTTGCTCTCGATTATTTCTTGAAAAGTTTGCCATTTGGTGGTTTTGTTGCATAGTGTCTCTGGGTTGCTATAAAGTATTGGTTTGTTTCTGTATGTAATTATTATGGGTGTATGATCAGAGCTCAGCTCGTGGCTAGGTGTTATTGTTAGTTTATCTACGTTTAATCCATTTGTAACTGCAAAATCGAGTAGGTGAGGTATTTTGCAAAGTTCTGTCGGCCAGTACGTCGGTCTTCCTGTGGATAATATATTGAGGTTATTGTTTCTAACGTATTTTTCCAGGGTTCTACCTCGAGGCGTAGTAATTCTTGATCTCCATAGAGTGTGATTTGAATTGTAGTATCACGCTGCGATATACTTGTCACCTGAATGTTGAAAGTACTCTTCCCACATTTGTGATGTCATCTTGTGTCGCGGTGGTACATATACTGCTAACAACTGGAAGTGGTTGCTGCTGGTTTGTACTGTAACGGTGGTAGCTTGGATATATTCCTTTATAACTTGGATGTGTAAGTGATATTTGATATCGTTTCTTATTATCACTGCGGTCCCTCCGTGTGCTTTTCCTGAAGGGTGTCTGGTATCATATATGATGTAGTATGGTATTTTCATGTAGCTTTTTAGAGTGAAGTGTGTTTCTGAAACAAGTAATATGTCTATATTGTTGCTATACAGGAATGTTTTAGTTTCTAGGGCTCGTTGTTGTAGGCCGTTTGAGTTTCAGGCTGCTATTTTCAGCGTGTCCGTTTTTATTTTATGCTTAGCATGTTTGTAAGAAGTTGTAACATGACTGTGATTTGTTGTGTTTGCTGTTTGTGAACTGCGTTTTGTTCGCTTATCATTTTTGTTAGCATTTCGGTGTTTTTGTTGGATTGTTTGAGCAGTTCCTTGATTTCTGTAGTGTCGTTGCTGTTATTGTTCTGATTTCGGTTGTCTAAGGGTGGCGATTGGTTGACTACTTGCGCGTAGCTTCGGCTACCAACGGTGTTGGTGTTACTGTCGTTATTGTTCATTAGGTGCTGTAGATTTGGTGTTGTCTCAGTTTCTGTGTTATCGCGTTGCGCGTGAAAGTTATTGTGTGCCCTGTTTCGAAGCGGCGGAAACAGTTTACGTTGCAGTTGTTTTCTGACTACACAGTCTTTGTAGCTAGCTGGGTGGTTTTCATTGCAGTTGTAGCATTTCACTTCATTTATTTTTCCTATGCATGGACAATTTATTGTTAGGTGCTTTTCTGCGCATTTCCTGTTGCAGTAATTTTTTGTGTGCCCACATTGCTGACACTGTATGCATTGCGGTATATATTTTTTATGTCTAGGTGGGGTTAGGTTGTCCACTGTTATTATTATGTTTAGAACTTTTTTAATTTCAAAAATTTCTTTGTTATTATTTTTAGGATCGAGTTCTATTCGAAATAGCGGTAACTGTTGTTTAGTATCATATCTGGTTATGTTGTTTATTGCTCTTACCTGGTGTCTGATTTTAGCTAGTCCCTCGCATGTGTTTGTATTTGTTTTTTGGTGTAATCCCCTGATTACTGCTGCGTAACTGTTATCAGTTTTGAGCTGGTAAGTGTGATACCCGGCGTTTTTTCCTTTTAGTGCTTTTGTCACGTTTCTGAAAGTTTCTGGGGTGTTAATTCACACTTTTACTTGGTCTAGTTTTAATTGTTTTATACTGTAATTTTCTTTTCCTGCCGTGTTGTTCAGTAGTTCAATGAGGGGGTCTATTATTTGGGCTTCTATGTAAATTGGTGGTGGTTTGGCGATGTGATTTATTGGTTTTTTGGCTGAGTCTGTTTCTTTCTCTTCTGGCAGTGCGCTGAAGGAGTTTCGGAGAGTAATTTCTTGTAGCCATTGTTGCCTTTCTGCTTCTATAGCTTTCCTAACGTTTGTATTGGGTGTTATTTTGCGTTTTTTTATTGTAAATTGCCACCTTCCAGCTTTCATCCTGGTGGGTTAGTTTGTTGTCGATTTTATTCTCGTCATTATTTTGTATTGCTTCCATTTCTATTTCCTTTATAGCTGAGCACGCCTGTTCTTCGTTTAGTGATTGACTTGCATTTGATATATTTGTAGCTTTGTTTATGTAATATGTTTCATCTTTGATTATAATTTTTATTGGTGGTATGTGTTGTTGCATTTTGGATTTAGTAATAATAATAATGTTATCAGTAGAAGACACTTATTTTCCACCATTTGGCTATGGGCGTTGTCGTTCGTCACTTTCTTTCCCCTCTTGCCGCACTTTCAGTGAAGCACTATTTTACACGTCCGTCTAGCTCGGCTGCTCGGGCAGAACTGGAGCTGTAAAATGGCGTGCAAAAGATTTCTACCGGATGAAGTTTTCATTTTATATTTCGAATGCGAATATGTTAATATTAGTTACCAAGACTTAGCATGTAGAAAAAGACAGTACAACAAATAGATACTATAATACAAGATATTCTATTTATTCTACATTGTTTAAGAAATAGATTATCGATGGTCATCACATAATGTCATGGACTAAACAATGTTGAACATAGGGAAAGACTTAAACAGTTACATTGTCAGAATAATGTGCGCAAATACAATGTAATATTTTGCAAAAATTAAATTTTACGGAGCAGAATATTTCAATTTATGGTGGCTCTCTTGGAAAAATGTAATTAGTTACTTTCATCGACAAAAAAGTTACTCCAGGACAAACCTGTTTGATTCAGAACGATGAATATTATGATTTATTGTTTTTTGATGAAAAATTACCCATCAACTCGAAATTCAATATTTTCTGTTCACTAATGTACTTTTCATATCACCTACCAAAATTTAACCTGACCCGTAAGAACTATTTCATCACTACGATAAAAGTCCATTTGTAATCTACGTCCAAACGTTTCAATAAGTTCATAGCACAATACATTGCTATAAAAATATAGTAATAAGTTATTTCAAGTAATCAATTAGCGTAATTGCCTAACAACATTTCTAATAATTATTCTATCCAAGGTTAAATAATTACTCTAAACATTCCTAAGTTACTTGATTCTTCTTCTTTCTTCTTCTTTCTTGATTCTTCTTTCATGATTAAAAAATATCCATTAAATCAAATTTTAATAATTATTATTCGCTAATGTAGATATTTCTCACTAAATTGTGTCATCAACCAAGAATTCATTTAATTCATAAATATTTCCTTCACTTCACTGTTATAACGGAACCCCACATTTATAATCTCTTTTTAACATACCTCAATCCGAAATTTAACAATCATCGCAAGCAATTTTAGAATGTCCCATTTCTAGATCCATAGCGCAATTATCATTTAAATATCTGTTCAAATCTAATTTCAAATCCAATTCCAATAGCAGTATATTTCAAATAGCTGAAAATACTTAATCACTCAATAACCAGTCTACTTAATTGCCCATCAAATCAAATTCAATAATTATCATGCACTAATATATGTAATATGTATTTAATTAGTAAAATCTAAAATGCATTTAACTCGCAGATGTTTCCTCCATTTCACTAATGCAATGAAATAGCATCGCCACCCTCTGTTTTCCCAATTTCAAACTTAATAATCATTCGAAAGGACTTTAGAATCTCATTTCCGGATCCATCGCCCTCTAAACATTCGTCTTCCATGAAGTTCGTCTTTTCGTCGTATGACGCTCCATCCAGGCCACGTCTTCACCTGAAATTAATCGTTGGCATTCCTTCGCTGAATTCCTTTCACGTCGAAAATCCAGACGCGTTTTTAAATGAGAGAAACGTTTAACCATGAAAAATGTCATCTACGGTCCGCAGCTCGGGAAATCTTCGCAATTGAAGTTTTCATACCGAGAATTCTTTCCATCCGTGACGCTTTTCACGACCGACATTGTACCGGATCGTATTACATCCCAAGCTTGAAATTAAATTGCACCTGCTCGTAGATGCCAGGCTGGGATTGATCAATCTGTATCCTGATTACGAAACGTACAAAACAGACACGATTCCTGAGCCCACAGACAATATTCTCCGGAAAACGCTGGTAATTTGGTCCGTATTATCTTCAGATTCGAGATTGCTACCAGAGGCTGAAACATTGAATACGCGGAATGGAGGAGGATTCGATGAGTCTCTAGCTTCGGTGGCGAGGGTTTCATGAGGAAAATCTAATATCTGACTCTTTTCTTTTTAACGGAAAGGCGACTGAGTGAGGTTTTCAGAAGAAAGGTATTTTAGGTCTTCAATGATACTAATTGACTAGCTTTTCGTAGGAAAACACGAAATTGCGAGTTTTTTCTTCCAAAAAGTTTGTTTTAAATTCTGAATATTACAAATTGGCTAACCTTCAAATATAAAATTTTAAATTTCTAGATTTTTATTTCGACAGTGCGTATTGGATGTGATTTATTTAAATAAATGAATCTCATTTATTTTTCGTAAATTCATATCTTAATTTTCATTTCTTCCGCAATGGCTGCGTTTCGATAAAATAGATAACTTGGAGATAGCGTAACGTATTGAAACAATTACTACTACTTAAAATAAAGGTATTTCTCATGATAAATATTTATAATTCGAAAGATGAGATAGCAATATTTTAATAGCAAGCGATTATGTTAAGCTTCAACATAATTATTACGTCATAACTATATCAACAACATTATTTTCCTGTAACTTTCACTAAAGTTAGTACATATTTTCCACTCGGTTAAATAACTCACTATATTTTCAAAACTAAACCTTTCACCAACAACTGACATCCTCGAAACAGAAAATCCGAGGAATCTCTTGAACAGTTCCTATACTTGGACATAACGATTCCTTGAAACGGTCCAACGTCATTCCAAGTACACTTTAAAAGGAAATTGCTTTTGCTGGGCGAAGAGAGAGAAAGGAAGAGAGAGAGGAAGAAAGAGAGAGAGAGAGAGGAAGAAAGAGAGACATCTCTGTGCGCGTCCGTAAATCATAATGGAACGCGAGAAACCGAACCTGAAGCCGGATAGAAATTCCAGAAGACGTTTCCAATAGCCTGGAAACGTGACCGTCCAAGCGAGCAACCCTTTTCCGTGGACTTCGTCCACGGATCGCGATCCCCTCCGGTATCGAATGGCCTCACATGAAATCCTCTGGCTATAATTCTTTTCCAATAGGCCAATCCATTCTTCTATACGAGCAGGAATAGCAGCCTCTATGAACAGGGGCCACAAACGACAGGATTTTATCGGTGAGCCCTAGAAAAGAGAAATTGCTTGGACATCGACTACTCCAATTATTCCTACCAGCATAGCCTCCCAATTTAGCCGTTTTTGTTTAATCGGCTTTTTGCCCCGCCCACATATCTGCCTTCTCTAGGCTGTGCTATTCTTTAGTTTACTGTTCTCGATATTTCTTCTCTTCTTCGAGGAACCTTTGTTATCTTTTTCACGCTGTTTCCCCATTTGCTACAATCGTTCAACGTTTTTATTCTTGTTCGCGTCTAAATCACATCTGTAAGTTTCTTGCCAGTATCAGAAGAGATTGCTTATCGATTAGACTCTGTCGTGATTTTGAATTCGTACAGAATAGATTTGAGATGGAGTTTGGTGTATTTCTTGGTGTGAATGACGATTTTGGTAATGATTAGACTGTGGATTTTTATGCGTTCCTTTGTGCGTGTACCTGTGCGTGTATGTCTGATATCGATGACGCTGCATTGTAACTTGTTACCCGCTGAATTAAACTTGCATAACTGATTCACGAGGGGAAGCAGTGATTGAACACGCGATGAACAATCAACGATATCAGGATTTGTACTTCTTGGAACGATGAAAAGGTTTCGAATTGTCTCTGACGACGGATACAAGATTTACGAATGCCAACTGCGATGATCGTGCGATACGATCCAACTGCTCCGCCGCGATATACGACCGAACGTTACGAATGGCTAATTTATTCCTGAACGAACGCGTGTCGACGCTGCTTGCAATTGAAAGCCCTGCACGAGACTGTCCACTGATCGTTCATTACATACCGTTTACAGTTGAAGATCCCGTACAAAATTGTCAGTTGATCGTTTTGATGGAACGATTCTTCCTCCACGAACGCCTGGAGATATTGATGAGTCAGGAAATGCAGATATAACTGTTCTTTCCCAATACTGAGAGATTGAAATTTACTTTACTGCACGTTTGGCGAAGAAAATGTTAACAATTCAAAAGCACGGGCGAGACTGAACTAATCGTTTCAAATGATTACAAGAAACTGATCCTATGATTGATTTTCACGGTTGAGCGACTGGAACGAGAATGAGTCCGACGTCATGTTGTACTCGACCGAGCGTTCAATAAGGCTCGAAACGAAAGTACCGAAATACATACACTGATTGGTTTCCATCAGAGACCATGATAGAAAGTGGCCAATCAGCATTTTCAGCAAGGCGATGCTCACTGCAATTTCATGCGCTTGTCACAGGATCATAAAATGGTACTGGGATGGCCCTGCGTCCCAAACGTCCTGCAGTGTCACAACCATCGAGACGATAATCAGCTAGTGTCCTAGGTCCAGAACACAGTAACGGGATAGCCACGTCTAACTGGCGCCCGGCAACAATGCCTTCAGAGGGCCCACATCCTAACATATGAACGTTGCTAAAATCAGCATTCGACATACTTTATTACAAGATTCTGAATCGTTAACACTTTGTTATAACACTCTGAACCGTTATTCTGTTGAATTTGTACAATAAATTTTACTATCATAACTACAGTCCGAATTTTTTACCTTATTTACGAAACGTTCGAACTACGACGCGAGGAGATTACCAGTGATGTGTTAATTTTGTGATACCTTGTGTCTTCTACATGACAAGTTCGAAGCGCGGAAACCCTTATAAGTAAACCTGGAAGCGTATGAGCGATACCTAAAGGAGCATAAGGCGTCGATGTTAATTAAATAAGCGTGGTGATACTTCTTTTGGGTGACGCTCGATCGATCGGACTGTTATAGTTTGTTTTATAGTTTCTTAATTATCCTTCCACAGAAATAACCACGTTTATGACGTACTCAGTTTTTATCCAACGTAAGCATTTATCCAAAATTTAAAAACGAAAAAATGAACAGAGTACATATAATATAGCAAAATATATCAAATATTCACAAGAAAAAAGAAATATTCGTTATATTTTTTAATAAGTACGACAAACCTCTATTTGAATTTTACTTTTTTGGTTCCATCCATTAAGATATAAATTTGTTTAAAAATGCGCAGTATAATAATGATATTTGGCTTGAAGATATTTATCTTCGATTATTGTTGTCAAATGCTATTTTAAAGGCAAAACAAAGTATTGAGTATTATTTTAAAGGCAAAAGAGGTCTCTATAAAATATTAACATAATGTAAGAGGGAATGATACAATATACGAATGTTTCTTTTTTCTTTTTTTTTTTTATTTGGTGGGTTATTTACAATCAATTCTCGTTGAGAATTTTAAGTAACTTCATTTGGCGTGGTACAATAGCTTGGTTTATAATAATTTATACTATGTTGATTCTAGTTGAAACTAATGCTTCAATCTAAAGGGTATTTTCTTTTTAGTCTGCGGATCTGATCCGTCGTGTCAAGTAGTTGGGTGACTAATGAGTTATGGTGGCTGTTGACTCTTGTGTTATATCTGCTTCTGAACTTGTATATTTCTTCTTTGACTGTGGGTATCTTCAGGTCGCGGTGGATTGTTTCGTTGGCGACATATTAAGGTGTTTTTGATTGAATCGTTGAAGGATTTCTATGTTGGAGTTACTCGCTGTTCCCCATAGTTGAATCCCATAGGTCCAGACAGGTTTTCGTGTGGCTTTATATAGCATTATTTTTCTCTGAGTGCTTAAGTTTGAGCGACGGCCAATGAGCCAATAAAATTTTTTAAGTTTATCCTTAAGTTGCTTCGATTTATCTATGATGTATTGTTTCCATGTCAATCTCCTGTCCAGAGTCATGCCCAGATATCTGACTGAATCCTTGTTAGGAATCGTGATATTGTTAATGGTCACCTGAGGGCAGGTTTGTTTTCATAGAGTGAAGGTTACCTTGTGGATTTATTCTCGTTAATTTTGAAGCCCTATTTGTGTAACCACTTTTCCATAGAGTCAAGACCTCGCTGGAGAGTGTGGGGTGCCATTATTGGGCCTGAGTGGGACGCTAGTAGTGCTGTGTCGTCAGCAAATGTCGCTGTTGTTATCTCTGCTAAGGTTGGTAAATCGGCAGTGTAGATGGAGAACAGTAGGGGTCCAAGTACGCTGCCTTGGGGTATGCCGGCTTCTATTGGAAATGTTGCGGTTGTGGCGTCTATGTATTTGACCGTGAATTTCCTATTGTTTCGATAGGATTTTAGGATGGAGTAATATGTGTGTGGTAAGATTTTCTTCAATTTGAAAAAAAGTCCTTCATGCCACACTTTGTCGACTGCCTGTGGAATGTCTAGGAATATTGCAGAGCAGTATTTTTTCTTTTCTAGGCTTTGATGTACATTGTGTGTTAAACGATGAATTTGTTCTATCGTGGAATGTTGCTTCCGAAAACCGGATTGGTGATCTGGCAGTATTTTCAATTCCTCTAAGAGTGGATGCTCTGGAGTAGGCGAATCGACATTCGTGAGCATCTTTTCGAATAGCTTTGACAAAGTGGGTAGAAGGCTAATTGGGCGATAGGAGCTAGTTTCGTGTATTGCTTTTCCGGGTTTAGGGATGAGAGTTATCATTGATATTTTCCAGGGCCTTGGATAATATTCAAGACGAAGGATTGCATTGAAAATTGATCTGATGACTGAAATCCCTTTTATGGAAAGTTCCTTGATTGCTTTATTATTTATTTGGTCATGCCCTGATGCTTTCCTGGGATTTAGGTGACGGATTAATTCTGTAACCTCTAGAGAAGTGAAAGGTTTAATAGGAAGAGACATTTGGAAAGGAGAGTGCAGGTATTCCGTTATTTCGGGGGCAATATTGGAGGAATGAGGTTCAAATACGTTGGATAGGTGTTTAGCGACAGGTTGACTTTTTCTTTAGGGCTACGTATCCATCCACCTTGCGGACAACAGATTGAAGGGATTACTTGCGGGGGACGCGAGAGTTTCCTGGAAGCCTTCCATAGTGAGTAGTTGGAGTCAGCTGTGGAAGACAGATTGGCGAGATATTTTTGAAAACAGTCGTTTTTATATTTTTTGATGATTTTGGTTAACTTCCTAGTTGCGTTGTTTAGTTTACGTTTGTCACCCGGTGCTCTATGGGTCTGCCATACTCTTCTTAGTCTGCGTTCTTCTGCTATTTTTTTTAAATATGTAATGGGGATATTCACGTTTGCTGATAGAAGTTTTAGTAGGTGTGGGGAGGAGCGGATAGCGTTTATTATGCTCGTGTTTAAGTATTGCGTGGCTGTTTTGACATCTTCATTTGTTTTTAGTGAAATTGAGGCTAAAGTTGAGTGATTAAAGAGTTCTCTAAAGAGCTGCCAGTTGGTGAGTTGGTTATGGATAAAGGCATTAGGTGGATTCTCGATAATTGTTGAACTGACTGTTGCTATAACGGGGGAATGGTCAGAAGAGAGATCTGCCGAGGAATTGATTTGGACATATCTTGGCGAGATATCTTTATTTATGAAGAAGTCAAGTAAGTCAGGTATTTTGTTAGTATCAGTGGGCCAGTATGTGGGTGCATATGTGGTGAGGTAGTTGAGACTGTTGGTGTTTATGCTATTCAAGAGATTTTTGACTCTTACTGTGATAAGTCTGCTGCCCATTGGATATGTTTAGAGTTATAGTTTCCTCCAGCTATGAATCTATTGCCCAGGTCTTCGAGGAATTTATCGAAGTCTTCTTTAGCAATGGAGTGTCTGGGAGGGCAATATACTGCTGAGGTGCTGATTGTGCCATGGCAGTCTTTTATTGCTACGTTTGTAGCTTGGAGGTAGTCTTTCTGCAATGATGGAGGCTCGTAATGCTTCATGCTGGATTTGATAATGATTCCGGTGCCACCGTGGGCCTTTCCACTGGGATGTTGTGTATGGTAGAAGTTATAACTGTCTATTTTCAGATAGTTTTTGTCGGTGAAGTGAGTTTCAGATACGAGGATTACGTCGATTTGCTGTTGTTTTAGGAAGAGTTCTAGTTCGAATTTGTGTTGAGCTAGACCGTTGGCATTCCAAAGAGCTGTGCGTCTTGGTTTTATTTTGCGTCGGGGCGTATTAATTTATCCATGATCAGTGTTAATAAAGATAGTGAGTTATTTATTTGTTCTGATTGTTTTTCGATTAATTTTTCGAGTCTAGAGAAGCTGTCTGCGTTTTGTGGATTGGGAACACTATTTTGAGAATGGTCCCTATGGGATTTCGGATTATTTTGATTTCCTTGTACGGCTTGGGCATAGGAGATTGAAGTAGTAGTGAATTTTGGAGGTATTTGATTGGTTGTCTCTTTGGCTCTGAGTTTAAAATACTTTTTCATGTATAGGGTTTTGTAGGCTGAGCAACCTTTGTAGTTAGCAGAATGGTCTCCTTGACAGCGGATGCACTTCGCTGGGATTTCTGGAGATTTAGTGCACTGCTCAGTGGGGCGTGTACCTGCGCATTTAACGCAGCGAAAATTATGATTGCAGTGTTTCTGCGTATGACCGTACCTTTGGCACCGTTTACATTGCACTATCTCTTTCTTTATTAAAGGAGGTTCGATTTTTATTACCCAGTTCATTAGTCGAGTTATGTTATATTATAGATTTGTTTGTTATTTGGTTTTTGTTTTAAGTCGATGAAGAATAGGGATAGCGGGGTTTTTTTAGATTTTATGTATTATGTTGCTGATGTTAATTACTCCATGACTTTAAGTTTAAGGAGTTCGAACTTCAGTTCGTCTAAGTTAGCCAAGTGGTGGATGTTGCGTAGTAGCACTCGATAAAATCTTTCTTGTTTAAGTTGGTAGGTGTGGTAGTTAGCATTCAATGTTTTTAATAGTTATGTAATAATAGTTATAGTTTTAATATCTTTCTATATGAGTCTGGGTTAGCCGGCAGAATTTTGACTTGGTTGTTGTTTATTTTTAGTTTATATTCCTCTTTGTTGATTTCTTTCTCAATATACTTTACCATTTTTTGTATATCGATGACATCATCAACAAATATAGGTGGGGGGAGAAGAATTCTTCTGCGTGTGTTGGTTAGTTTGTGAATCTACAACGTCCGTGCAGTCATTTGTAAATTCTAGTATTGAATATCTATTGTATGTGGTTACACAGCTTCTTAACTGTTCGTTCTGATTAGCGCTTGCGTTTATTTTAACTGATTCCAGTTTACGCAGAGTAATGTTTTTGGTGTCAACAGTATGGAGGGATATAATGCTCCCCTGCCACGGAGGAGGTAGCGCGGTGCAATTCTGGTCTTGCTCCAGAGAGCCTGATCACGATTCTTGGGCCATCATCGAGCTAGTTAATTCAAACTGAATAACTAGTAGAGAGGCTATGAGGCTATGATGCGGGTAGAGCTTTGGAGCGTTGGAATTTTTCACTAATGCAACCATATTACATTCACACTGTGAAAACAGACACCACCAAAGATCCTGCTGAACGGCACGCACATACCGCAAACAAGGCAAGTCAAGTACCTAAAACTCCACTTAGAAACACAACTCACATGGAAACAGCATACTAAATCAATAATATACAAAATACAGACAAGGAGACAAATGCAATGGCTAACAAGTCGAAAATCCAAATTAAGCATAGAAAATAAATTAAAAATATACAAAACGATCATAAAACCAATCTGAATGTATGGAATATCACTATGGGGGACAGCAGCAATGAGCCATATAAACAAAATAGAGACACTACGAGCTAAAATTCTTACAGCAATAGTAAACGCCCCATGGTACGTTAGAAACGAGGACATACGGAAGGACCTGGTAATATCAACGGTCAAAGAGGAAATTAGCAGATACGCAGGAAAATACAAAGTAAGAATAGGAACACACCCAAACCGGTTAGCTGCGAAAACGATCAACACCTCAAACATGGATAAAAGACTGAAAAGGAAACACCCAGCAGACCTCACAAAGGACACAACCTAACAAACACGAAGATGGTATCCCGCTGGGGGTAGCCACCCACATGATAATCAAACAGCTAGAAAATTCTACCTAATGTCCAAGCTGGACGAATTGTGAATGTAAAGAATGAAATAAAAAAAAAAGGTGTTGTTTTGTGAACTTCACAGGGCACTAGACACACGTCTGCACGCTTCGGCACTCGCACTGGAACTAACATGCGAATGTGTATGAAGATGTATGTATATGTGAGCATGCAGATGTATAATTTTATTTTGCATCGATGTTAGAATAATAGGAGATACAAAAACGAAAAACGAATACGAATCAATAAAAATCTGTTTTATTGTTGAACATTAACGCAGTTAGTAAGAAAAAGGAATCAGAGACGGCATCACGCGACGGTTATTCGTGTATTCTGTTTAATTGCATATCGTATTTTATTTTATTAAATGTTATTTAATTTCTACACAATCTGATATTTTTGATTTCTCATAGAAGATTCCATTCTACATTTGTAGTTTAAAATAATAAGATTACGCAAACGTATTTTTTTTTCTTTTTATATTTTCGAATATCTTTAAACATATTTTGAACAAGACGTTTTGCTATGAAATAAATATTATCACTTCTCATGACGATAAACAAATATAATATTACATGATCTCTCATACTTTAGATTAAGCTTTTGTAATATATTTGTTTGTTATATTCAATTTCAAAAAGAATTATTACACAAGTTTTCGTACTTATATTATCTGTAAAATGAATAACTTCATAAAAATGATCAATAAAGAAAATGTATTTTTATGTACAATGTCATTAAAGGTACAATAATTAAAGGATCCAAAAAATCAAACTTAATTATACAATATTATTTACACATTGATTTTTATGCCTTTAAGTTAAATTCATTAATTTATATAGTATTTATATAATACATAAATTATCATTAAAAATGTACATATTTAACCAGTAATTGTACTAACTTTAACTATAATTTGACTCCGAGTTAAGGATGCTTTGATCTTAGGAATTCAATTTCTCTTATAACTTCCCGCCTATCGTCTTCAAAGGGATGATTCTAATAGCGCTGCTCCATGAGTTCATTTTATGTTTCGAACTAGGTTTGTGTTAAATCTTGCATCAAATTCAAATTTTAATTACGTTTTGCATTTCCCTAGTTCCGTTTTGAATGTATCCCATATAATGCAGAACATTGGTTAATTCGTCCAAAGGCGTAAATATTAGGACATTAGCAAAAAATAGTTTTAAACCGAGTTTATGATGTTGTTACGTCGGGCGACACTCTACCTAAACCAGGCCACACACCGCGGGCAAGATGGCACTGCGCCACGCCAGAAAAATTACTGAAAATTCTCAACGCGAGAATTGATTGTAATTTCAACAAATAAATAAAAAAAAAAAAGAAGATGGCAACCAGATGTCCGCACATCCTTACTGCATACCCTCAATAGTCTTAAGGATCTATCATAAGTTTCGGGAATTTTCTAGCTAAGGTCCTTCAGACCGAACAAATATCTCTTTACTGAATCGTTTCTAAAGCTTATTGTTTACTACGGGAAGACACGGGAAAGTTGGTTTTTCTCACGTATGATACTTCCCACTAGCAATCTTGTATCGAGGACGGCTAAGACCCTTCCTAGTCCACCAGCCTTCTTATTATCCAATCGGAAGCGGTATCTACTACTGTATCGCTGAGACATATAACCACGGGAGACCTATTTGTTAGTTTAATGTATATTTCTAAGATATCGAAGTAGTTAATATAAAACAAAATTGAAGCAAAAGAATCTTTTTAGCGAAAAGAGTTGTGTGTTGACCGTTTGCACATTTTTCCAACATTTGTCCGAAGATGTCTCACATTTCGCAGACCAATGGAAAACGAAATACATACCTGTCCACGATCTTGCATTTTACCTCCTGTTACGCAACGTTCAGGCGATTCATATTATTGTTAATATTTAAAGTTCTCAACGTTGTATTGACAATATACAGGGTTTCCTATACATTTCTTTCAAGTTATAATCCCGTTAGCAGTGTAGTTACAGAAAAATGTTAAAGGAGAAAGATGAATGGTTCAAAGAGAACTTTTCCTAGAAAATGCTGATGTATGAAGGTGCTCAAAGCTTCACCATGACAATGTTACAGAGTCATAAATTAGCAATAGAAAAACCAAGGAGGTCTAACGAACATCCCGCAGGGTATGGAAACTACAACGTAGAGAGAGTTCCAGTGTCAGAAAACAGTAACAGCATGGCCACCTTTGACTGAGGCACTGGTGACACCCCTTCCATATGAGCCAAACCCATAGTATATAAACCTTCCCAAAATCAGCTCTGGAGACATTCTGTTTTAACATTCTTAACTGTCGGACTCACATAATAAACTCTACCAGTATATCCCAAGTCTGAAATTTTCTTATCTTGCTCGTGAAATGTTTAGACTTACGCGAAAACATTCGAACGACGCGAGGAAACGACCGGTAATCTCTTAATTTCATCACTCTCCGTGTCTTCGACGTAACATCATTGTATACATTTCAGACAACGCTTTTCTATCGTTTCTATACCTGAGTTAAGGTAATATTTGGGTACAGTGGTAAAAAAAATTATTAATTATCGTGATATCTTAATATGTATCCGTTATTTAGAAGATAGGATTTTGTTAAATCCTATAAATTCTGTAGAGAATATAAGAAGATGGATAATACTGGAATGTGCAACTGACTGCGGTCACATGTCTGAGGACAAATGCCTGTCGATGTGACAGTGTGGACTAGATTTTCGCCCGCGGACTGTTTTTGGATTTAAATTTTGTTACCTGTTCTGAGGATTTTCCGCAAAAGACAGATGCAGATTGTTTGCGGACACGTGCCTGGTAGCGTAAACTAAGCCTCAACTGTAGTGGAATTGGTTTAAGTATGGCGTAGTAAACATCGAACTACCTACTTAGTAACTCGCGTACGATAATAGACTTATGTTGTATTACCGTGACCTTTGTAACTATATATACAAAATTTCCTTAGTGCAGTCATCATACAGTTCCTATCATACAGTACACTATCATGCAGTCAGTCATACAATTCCTTTCTTGCTACTTTAAGAGTTGCGAATGCCTAGGTAGTCGTGCGAGGATTTAGGACGCAGCAGTAAATAGATTAGTTCTAAATTATTTCTAAATTACGTTCGCATCCAGCCAGAATTAATGAATGGATTTTCGTTAACCGAGATCATGCGTGAACCTATTCGTTAGAAAAATTATTTCTAACTAAAAACAGAAATCTACGCTTGCGCGCTTAAAGTCGTAATACTTATCAAGAGAAGAAATTCTTTAATTAAAAAATATTCTAAAGCGTTCCAGAATTTATAAATCTGAACAAGAAATTTATCTTCAACCATATACAGGGAACTACGCTTGTCATGTTTAAGGTTACTATGCTTATTCAGAAACAAAACTTCTTTAATTAAAAGATATTGTTGTACTTAAAGTGATAATACTTATTAAGAGAGAAAGTTGTATGAAATTCATATACGTTGTATGGCTTTTATGGTTAAAGAATTATTAGTACTTTCTAATACTATTATTTAAACTTTCTTTAATTTACAATTCTTCTGACGAAACTAAAAGTATTCTCAATTTATAATTTTTTAATATCATTATTTAATGTTCTATACTTATACTTTTGAAAAAAAATATAAAAAAATATTATAATACAGAAAAGAATGAGAAAAAGGATAAGTGTAAATAGAACTCCCAGGAAGATTTATTAATAGTCCACTACTTACTTTATTTTGTTTTTGTAAGATAACTGAATGATTTTCCTTTGTAAATATTGTATCCAAAATCACACATGCATGCTTATACCAATATCATATTTGATATTTCAATCCACAGCGATTTTAAATTAAGCATCGAATCCATACATGTTGATTTTGGTAAAGTTTGTTTAAGAAGTAATACATTAAAACATGTATTCTTTTCATCGATGATTATTCATATCTGTTGAAAATGACAACGTGAGTTAGTGCTCGCCATCCATATGCAGATGCGTTAGTTATAAGAAGTTATAGTCCTAGTAACAATCGATAGATTTAATCGATAGGCTTAAGATGCTTTTTTGTTTTTATCCCTAGTTTTTGTAAGCGCGTGCAATAAAGGTTTTTTTGGCTCACAACAGTGTGATAAATTTATCCATTCAATAAAATAATAACTATTCTGATCCTACCTCTGAGTATAGAAATAACAACAATATCAAAGAAGCGAAATCAACCCCTAAATTTGGATGTTAAAAACATATTCTTTGGAATGTAGAAAGTAAATTTCGTTTTATATTGTGTATCTTTAAACAAATAATGCTATAACATGAAAATTTATGTAAAAAATAAAAATTCGCTTATTTTTCAATTTCAATTATTCGACTTGTTTCATTTTTTTTGCCTAAACCATAAATCATACAGTGAACTGCATAACAATAATTATATTATAATACAAAAAATATAAAATTGCGTTATTATAAAAGAAGAATAAAAACCGAATCTTTTTAGTGAAAAAAAATTTAATATTAGGAACATTCCATAATAATTAAAAATTCTTTAATTATAAAATTCCAACCACATGCCTATTAGGATCCAAGCATTCTTCCTTTTTAAATTTAAATTTCTCTTTCTTTCTCCCTGTTTATATGTCCAAAGAAAAGAATAACACGAGCTATAAGATCTTTCACATATTACATACGCGCCATACTTCTTCTGCATAAGACTTCATATCCTCAAGATTACAAATTTCAGATATTGCTTTCTGCGTTTGCCCACTTATGCAAAATCGCTCCCTTTCCACTTGAGGCAAATAGGTTCCGACCTAAGGAATTAGCTTCACGACGAAGTGCGAAGTCACAGACAAGGGACCCGTGTTCGGTACGCGTCCGCCACGTATCACGCGGAATGTAGTCTCTGTATCACCAGTTATCAGGGCTTCAATTCCACACACGGGTCCCTCGAGAAAATTAGTGCTTGCAATGGGAACTTAGGACATGCCATTTTGCTGTCGACAGTTCGTCCAAGGTGTATCAAAGTCGAGGTAAAAATGGCATGTGTAGATTTAATATCGCTGCTTAACAATTAATATCGACTGCTTTGCTTCGATAGTAGCACAACTTAAAAAAATGTAAACTTTAAAGGAGAGGCGTCTTAAAATTTACAAATAAATTTTCGTAAGTCGTTTTAACGACATTACTTATAAGGCCTGACATAATGCAAGATATGGCATTATTCGTGAAAGCTTGATACAACCGTCAGAATAACTTTGAAAATCAGCCAGTGTTATTGTAAACTAAGCCCAAATTGATAGCAGCATAAATAATAATTTTTCACTGTGAGGAAAAACTGATGGCATTATAAATATGTATACTATTTTACATGATAAAATTAGACATTTGATAAAAGCAAATCTGAAATTTTTGGAGTTGCGTCATTACCAATACCAAAGCAGCGATATATCCTTCTACTTAGGAGACTCTTGGAATACTATCGATTTTTATTGTTTTGTTTGCTTATTTTCACACTCAACGTTACATATAAATAGTGTTATAATTCATACTACTTCCATAATTTTTTTTATTTAAATATTTCTCAGTATGTCTGCCCATTGACATTATTAGCAATTACATTAATTTTCATAAAAGTAAAGATAAAATAAATTAGATCAAATGAATTTGAACACACGTTTCAAGGATTTTAATATGCTTGAGTACGAAGATTTGCAATTCGAGTTATTTCTTTAAGGATTTTCGTTGATTTGAAAATTTGTAACTCTCTTTCACTTTGATATTTAGGGCAAGATGGAACGATGTGTCCAATTGAATTTATTTTGTCGTTACTCATTGCTTTGTCTCTTGAAGAATTGTCAACGAATTATGAGCTTATTGTCTTCCTTATTTTGTACCACTTCTATGGTATATTCCTCTCTGAAAATCTTTCTGATTTTCTTTCTGAGCTCTCTGAAGCTGTTCTCATATCTGCTTTTATGTCCCTGGTGAAAATATCACAAAATCATTTCGGGCCTCCATTGTTTTGAATACTTTACATTGTCAGTTTTATGCAAGAGTTTGAAATATCAAAAATTTTAACCTTGCTTAATATATCATCTACTGAATAACTTAACTACACTGGTTTTAACACAAAAGTAAAACTTTAATAAATATTGATATAAATTTTTTTTGTGTAATGTATGGGGCTAAGTAGGAAATATATACTACTCAGTAAAAAGTTTGAAAGCTACGTGCTCCATAGAATTCAAAATTGTGAAAAAAGATCAGTTTAGAATTCTGCTATCTAAAATTAGTAAATTCTTCCGTAAAAAACTGATTGAAGTAAAAAGAATATCTTTATCGATAGTTGTCGCGTTAAGTTCAGACTAATAATGGAAAGAATAATGTAACAGGTGTTCCAGAGGTGATGACTGTGTTGTGTTATAAAGATTAAATTGGTGGTAATTTGGTGAAATATAAATACATAATAATAATGTATTAATACTGTGAATAATTTTTGGTCATCTTAACATTTTTTCTGAATCGTTTGGTATTAATTCTGTGTGGACTATGTATAAGTGTGTGTTAATGTGATTGAATTTTTTAGTGTTTGACGACGAATATTGACAGCACAACATGTTCTGTAATACAATGGGTAACCAGTAAAGAATTGATTCTATAAAAGCATTAATAAAAATATTTTCTGAATTGATATCATCAACCGAGAAAAATTAATTATAATTTTTAGGCAAGGAGGCATCGTTCTATATCATTATATATGATACTAAATATATTAATTATATAATATGATTTAATAATTCATTCTATTAATAGTTCGTAGTTCCATTCAATTTTATGAACAACACGTATATATAAAAAATATAAAATATTGCCCTTTCAGTAAATCTCAATATAAATTCATAACGTATTTATATGAATAGATATAAATATAAAGATAAATTCAAATATATCTTTTGGTCATTTTCATATTTCGGAACATTATTCGAAACGACCAAATTATTCATTGAGGTTTATCGGAAGGCATGCAGTTATAATTGATCATAATTCAATAAAATTCTCAAATTCGGAAATATTTCGTTTAATATCAATTTTCAGCATATCTAGTGCCTCTAAACCAACAACAAGCAACACTCGATAATTTTTCTCATTCCATTTTCAATCATTATAATGTACAAATTCTTCGATAATCAACTACGTTTGCCGCTTCGTCACTTCGTCAAAAGAGAAATTCAATCAACCTGCAACCATGTGATTTCCATGATAAGCAAGAAAAATTCTTCGATCGAACTCTAGTCCTCTTTTTCCGCCTCAAAACGCTTCTTATAATGTACCTTACGAAGGAGGCTTGATTCTTATGTTCCGAACCTAGCTCAACTGTCTTTTACCGACGGTGCAGTTTTACAACCGATTTCTAAAATCCTTCAACTTGACCAAAATAGATCAGCGTTCTTCGTCGTGTCATCGAATTTCAGCGCCTGGAAATGCCCCAGGTTGGATCACAATCGTTGTTCCAAGTGGATGAAATGCAATCCGCTTGATTTCGAACTCCAGCCAGGCATTCAGCCGGATCTCTTTGTGAGTTAGAGAAATTACATAGCCGGTTCCTCCAGGTACTTTGATCTTTCGGTGGAAACAGCCAAGTTTCCATGATAGAGTGCAAAATGACGGAGATGGTTCGATTACCTTCCAACGAACTGAAAGATATTATCACCCTATTAAGTTAGTCACTAATCGTCAGTGCGTATAAAATGACGTTCTTTCAAACGAAGCTTTAACCGCATGTAGTTTCTTCGAAACATCCTATTATTCAAACAAAGTGGGATTGAACATTATCAAAATAAAGTTTTATTGAAATAAAATTTTTATTTTATTTGTTACTTTATTTTAGGTAGTATTATTTGATTTCACTAGGAAAATATAAAGATGTTTATGCATATTCCTTTTCGTATAATATTTCTAAAGTTTCGCGTTGCTTGACAATTTTCGTCTTCTAATAATTTTCTTTGTGTTCTATTATTATTCCAAATGATCAAATACTTCGGAAATAAATTATTTGGAA